>NC_084571.2:5487500-5537500 GCF_033978685.3 Nerophis lumbriciformis
TTTCTTAGGTTGTTGTCTTTGGGAAAGTGTTTGTCAATCAGATTGAGGAATTTGTGTCCAATGTTCGTTGAGACATTTTTGCTGTATGGGGGGTTGTGCCAGATGATGTCGTTTCGTTTTCTGTTCTTTTTTGGCTGGTTTCCTGGCGTGGGTTCAATTGCAAATGAGCCGTCGGCCCCCAGACAGAGCGACTCCAAAACCAACAAAGGTTGCAACTGTCGAAAGAAACCTGATTGCCCTCTCAACGGGGGGTGCTTACAAACATCAGTTGTCTACCAATCTAAGGTAACACGCAAGGACATTAACACATCCGACACATATGTAGGATTAACTGAAGGAGAGTTCAAAACCAGATGGAACAATCACAAGGCTTCTTTCAGGAACCAAAACCTGCGGAATACCACAGAACTCAGCAAACACATTTGGGACCTCAAAGACAATAATGTTGAATATTCAATAACATGGCAAATTCTTGCATCCAGCACACCTTACAATAGTGGTAATAAAAGATGCAACCTATGCTTGAAAGAAAAACTGTTTATTATTTACCGTCCAGACCTGTCATCCCTCAACAAGCGCAGCGAAATTGTAACAGCATGCCGCCACAGACGGAAACACCTCCTAGGTAACACATGAGCCAATCACCACGCCCCTACACCAGCCTGTACCCACCCACTCTGTGCCCTATATAATCCATGGTATGTGAATGCTCCCATTAAAATCTCCTGATGATTGAGGGAACCCCCCCTCATGAAACAGGCCTGTAGAGATGAAATAGTCTTGTGATTTTTTTCCCACACATACATATATATATATATATATATATATATATATATATATATATATATATATATATATATATGCATGACGCTAACAAAGCATGACGCAAACTTAGCATGGGTTATTCCCGTCAGAACCCAAAGAGCCCAAGTGAGCGTCTGCTTGGCTGTCAGAAGAATTGTCATGCGAGAAGACGACGACGACGCACGTTGTAAATTTAGCGCGCCGACTACGCTTAGTGCGGTTGCCTGGCGACCCGTCGCGGCTAACGTCTGAGGGCGAGGCGCAGGTGGAGCGTGGAGGTGACACGCTGTTCCTCTTCCACCAGCCCCTGCGCGGCCTCTGCGCTTTCATCTGTCAATCATCAGAGGAACACGCCCCGCTGGCTTTCCAGCTCGACACACACACACACACACACACACACACACACACACACACACACACAGCAGGCATCAGCATTGAAGCATTGTGCTGCACTGCAGGTTTCCTCTGCCAACATCTCAGCTTCCTGGAGCGTTCATCCCGCTCCTCATCTTCATCAGTGCAGCATTTTAATGTGAGCAAGAACACTATCGATCTTTTCCCCTTCGCTCCGAGCCAGTCAACAAGGGTCAAAGGTCACCAGAGGCCGCAATCATTGAGCACCGGATGGCGGTCTCCTCTCCCGGCGGAGTCGGCGCTGTGTTTGTTTTGCGGCTGCGTGAATTAGCGCTAATTGCTTTGCTCATATAATGACGTGGGAGAGCTAATTAGGCCAATGTTGTGGGGTGCATTAATTAGCCGCGCGTGTGCCATGCTAATGAGACCCCCGATCCGCCGCGTGTGGGCTTGTGTTTGCACAACTGGAAGCCAGGATCCAGGTCACGCCGCCTGGTGGAAGCGGTGTGTGTGTGTGTGTGTGTGTGTGTGTGTGTGTGTGTGTGTGTGTGTGTGTGTGTGTGTGTGTGTGTGTGTGTGTGTGTGTGTGTGTGTGTGTGTGTGTTTGTGTAGGTCTAGAGCAGGGGTCGGCAACCCAAAATGTTGAAAGAGCCATATTGGACCAAAAATACAAAAACAAATCTGTCTGGAGCCGCAAAAAATTAAAAGCCATATTACATACAGATAGTGTGTCATGAGATATAAATTGAATTAAGATGACTTAAAGGAAACTAAATGACCTCAAATATACCTACAAACGAGGCATTATGATGCAATATGTACATATAGCAGAGGTGTGGACTCGAGTCACATGACTTGGACTCGAGTCAGACTCGAGTCATGAATTTGATGACTTTAGACTCGACTTGACAAAATGTAAAAAGACTTGCAACTCGACTTAGACTTTAACATCAATGACTTGTGACTTCACTTGGACTTGAGCCTTTTGAATTGACATGACTTGACATGACTTGCTACTTTCCCCAAAACCCAAAGATGAAAAAGTTATTCGGGAGCGCTCCGTATTTTTCATTGTGTACTTGTCTATCAGCGTTGCGTGTGTCAGCTGGTGTGGTCTCAGTACAACAGCCAATCAAATTAGATCTACTTTGTTTTCATCACACAGCATTCATCCAATCAAATTGCAGGACAACCAACGAAGAAGACATGTCCAAACCACACGCCAGTGAACAAAAAATGATACCTAAAATAATTTTGTTTGGGTATAAAAATTACGAGGTGGTCAACACAAAACGGTTTGCAGTATGCAACACATGCGGTTCGAAAATTACTGATGGAGAGGCAACAACTTCCAACTTCGTCCGGCATTTGAAGTTGCACAAAGAACGGTAAGTTTTGAATGTAAGATAACGTTTATTGGCTAAGTAACGTGACTTTTATTTGCTGTGTAGTTAAATCAGTGAGGCTGTAAACTCACTGCTAACGTTATAACGTTATTGCAAACACGGGAATCTGTTGCAGTTCACTACCTTATTCATACTTTTTGTTCAGTGATTTTTTTTAAGCAGGGTTACGTTAGTCAATATATCACACGTAACGTTAGACGGCGGTCAGCAGCACCGCGTATTTTAGCCACCTAAAAAAAGACAAAAATAGTAAAATAAAGGTCATTTAAAATGTATACTATATTATGAATATGTGTACCGTTTTAGCTAGCTTTCTGACATACTGTTGGTTGTTTACCTCAGTGGTCCCCAACCACCGGGCCGCGGCCCGGTACTGGTCCGTGGATCGATTGGTATCGGCCGCACAAGAAATAATTTTTTTTTTTCTTTCTTTTTTTAATTAAATCAACATAAAAAACACAAGATACACTTACAAGTAGTGCACCAACCCTAAACAACTCTCTCCCCCCTTTTGTTCTGGGCATTGAACATGAAGACTCTTCCTTCACTGTTCCGAGTGACCATGAGAGTCTTGGCAGTGCCTGCCTCCAGTGCTCCAGTGGAGCGAGTTTTCAGCCATGGTGGCATCATACTACGCCCCCATCGTGCACAAATGACTAACAGACTCTTGGCTAATTTGGTCTTTTGCAAATGCAATGCAGCATAGGGCCCTGACATATAAAAAGTACAACTTTTTTGTTATGTTCACGTATATGTCATGTTTTTTCAATGTTAACACTTTTGTACAAATAAGTACATTTGCACTTTATTTTTCAATGTGTTTGTTCTGTAAAGGAATGAGTTAATGTTTAAAATGACTGGTTAATAGTGCTATTATAAAGTGCAATGTCAGCACAATTTTCTTTCCTGCAATTTAAAATGCACTTGTTTTAATAAATAAATACAGCGTTTGAAAAGCATACACAATCTGTGTTAATATATTAGTCTGTGGTTAAAAGGACTTGAAAGGACTCGAAACTCAAAATGCAGGACTTAGGACTTGACTTGAGACTTTCCAGTCTTGACTTTGGACTTAACTCGGGGCTTGCCTGTCTTGACTCGGGACTTGACTCGGACTTGAGGGCAAAGACTTGAGACTTACTTGTGACTTGCAAAACAATGACTTGGTCCCACCTCTGACATATAGCTAGTCTAAATAGCATGTTAGCATCGATTAGCTTGCAGTCATGCAGTGACCAAATATGTCTGATTAGCACTCCACACAAGTCAATAACATCAACAAAACTCACCTTTGTGCATTCATGCACAACGTTAAAAGTTTGGCGGACAAAATGAGACAGAAAAAGAAGTGGCATAAAACACGTCCTAGAAAGTCGGAGAAAGTTATACATGTAAACAAGCTACGGTGAGTTCAAGGACCGCCAAAATTAGTAGGACAAAACGGTGCTCGCCAAATTCTCGAATCAGTGAGGCATGTTTAATATAAACTGTGCTTTATAACAATTAGGGAGGTTTGCGTCATGTTTGTCCTCCTACGGAAACCATATTAAAACAAATAAAAAAATGTTTTCCCCTCATCTTTTTACATTTTTCATACATGTTTGAAAAAGCTCAAGAGAGCCACTAGGGCGGCGCTAAAGAGTCGCATGCGGCTCCAGAGCCGCGGGTTGCCGACCCCTGGTCTAGAGTGTTCAAACCACATGTTTCAAACTCAAGGCCTGAGGGCCAGATGTGGCCCGCCACTTAATTTCATGTGGCCCTTGAAAGCCTGGAAATACCATATTTTTCGGACTATAAGTCGCAGTTTTTTTCATAGTTTGGCCGGGGAGAGAGTAGACGTATAAGATTTCGAGGGATTTAGCGATTAGGAGTGACAGATTGTTTGGTAAACGTATAGCATGTTCTATATGTTATAGTTATTTGAATGACTCTTACCATAATATGTTACGTTAACATACCAGGCACGTTCTCAGTTGGTTATTTATGCCTCATATAACGTACACTTTATTTATTTACTGTCCCTTTATTTAAACTGTCCACCATGGGTGCCCGAGCTTTCAGCCGCTCTGCCCCACATCTTTGGAACTCTTTACCACCAACTGAGATTCAATATCCCTCTTCAAATCAAGACTCAAAACACACCTATTCCTGACTGCTTATTCATTGTAATCATCTTTTCTTTTCTCTTTGTTGTTGTTGTTGTTGGTTTTTTTTATCCAATTTGATTTTATTGTTGTGATTTTGTACGGTGTCCTTGAGTGCCCAGAAAGGCGCCTTATAAATAAAATGTATTATTATTATTATTATTATTACTTATTCAGCCTGTTGTTCACTATTCTTTATTTATTTTAAATTGCCTTTCAAATGTCTATTCTTGGTGTTGGCTTTTATCAAATTAATTTCCCCAAAAAATGCGACTTATACTCCAGTGCGACTTATATATGTTTTCTTTCCCTTCTTTATTATGCATTTTCGGCCGGTGCGACTTATACTCCGGAGCGACTTATACTCCAAAAAATACGGTAATAAGTATCAACTAGAAAATTTGATGGGCCTGCTATCTGTGCCTTGGACCTCTGGCCGGGGGTCGCCGTAAGCCGCCGTACTTATTACCATGAATTGAACAAGTTGAAAAACGTATTCGGGTGTTACCATTTAGTGGTCAATTGTACGGAATATGTACTGTACTGTGCAATCTACTAATAAAAGTTTCAATCAATCAATCAAATTAGATGGTGCCGAGTGTCTGAATCCGTGAGTTTTAGGTGTAACGGCAAAAAATGAGCCACAGAGCTAGCCTATATAAGTACCGTATTTTTCGGAGTATAAGTCGCTCCGGAGTATAAGTCGCACCGGCCGAAAATGCATAATAAAGAAGGGAGTATAAACTATGAAAAAGACTGCAACTTATAGTCCGAAAAATACGGTAGATAGTGCCGAGTGTCTGAATCCGTGAGTTTTAGGTGTAATGGCAAAAAATGAGCCACAGCGCTAGCCTGAATAAGTACCGTATTTTTTTGGAGTATAAGTCGCTCCGGAGTTTAAGTCGCTCCGGAGTATAAATCGCACTGGCCGAAAATCCATAATAAAGAAGGGAGCATAAACTATGAAAAAAACTGAAACTTATAGTCCGAAAAATACGGTAGATGGTGCCGAGTGTCTGAATCTGTGAGTTTTAGGTGTTACGGCAAAAAATGAGCCACAGAGCTAGCCTATATAAGTATCGTATTTTTCGGGGTATAAGTCGCTCCGGAGTATAAGTCGCACCGGCCGAAAATGCATAATAAAGAAGGGAGTATAAACTATGAAAAAGACTGCAACTTATAGTCCGAAAAATACGGTAGATAGTGCCGAGTGTCTGAATCCGTGAGTTTTAGGTGTAATGGCAAAAAATTAGCCACAGCGCTAGCCTAAATAAGTACCGTATTTTTTTGGAGTATAAGTCGCTCCGGAGTTTAAGTCGCTCCGGAGTATAAGTCGCACCGGCCGAAAATCCATAATAAAGAAGGGAGCATAAACTATGAAAAAAACTGAAACTTATAGTCCGAAAAATACGGTAGATGGTGCCGAGTGTCTGAATCTGTGAGTTTTAGGTGTTACGGCAAAAAATGAGCCACAGAGCTAGCCTATATAAGTATCGTATTTTTCGGAGTATAAGTCGCTCCGGAGTATAAGTCGCACCGGCCGAAAATGCATAATAAAGAAGGGAGTATAAACTATGAAAAAGACTGCAACTTATAGTCCGAAAAATACGGTAGATAGTGCCGAGTGTCTGAATCCGTAAGTTTTAGGTGTAATGGCAAAAAATGAGCCACAGCGCTAGCCTAAATAAGTACCGTATTTTTTTGGAGTATAAGTCGCTCCGGAGTTTAAGTCGCTCCGGAGTATAAATCGCACTGGCCGAAAATCCATAATAAAGAAGGGAGCATAAACTATGAAAAAAACTGAAACTTATAGTCCGAAAAATACGGTAGATGGTGCCGAGTGTCTGAATCCGTGAGTTTTAGGTGGAATGGCAAAAAATGAGCCACAGAGCTAGCCTATATAAGTACCGTATTTTTCGGAGTATAAGTCGCTCCGGAGTATAAGTCGCACCGGCCGAAAATGCATAATAAAGAAGGGAGTATAAACTATGAAAAAGACTGCAACTTATAGTCCGAAAAATACGGTAGATAGTGCCGAGTGTCTGAATCCGTGAGTTTTAGGTGTAATGGCAAAAAATGAGCCACAGCGCTAGCCTAAATAAGTATCGTATTTTTTTGGAGTATAAGTCGCTCTTGAGTTTAAGTCGCTCCGGAGTATAAATCGCACTGGCCGAAAATCCATAATAAAGAAGGGAGCATAAACTATGAAAAAAACTGAAACTTATAGTCCGAAAAATACGGTAGATGGTGCCGAGTGTCTGAATCCGTGAGTTTTAGGTGGAATGGCAAAAAATGAGCCACAGAGCTAGCCTATATAAGTACCGTATTTTTCGGAGTATAAGTCGCCCCGGAGTATAAGTCGCACCGGCCGAAAATGCATAATAAAGAAGGGAGTATAAACTATGAAAAAGACTGCAACTTATAGTCCGAAAAATACGGTAGATAGTGCCGAGTGTCTGAATCCGTGAGTTTTAGGTGTAATGGCAAAAAATGAGCCACAGCGCTAGCCTAAATAAGTACCGTATTTTTTTGGAGTATAAGTCGCTCCGGAGTTTAAGTCGCTCCGGAGTATAAATCGCACTGGCCGAAAATCCATAATAAAGAAGGGAGCATAAACTATGAAAAAAACTGAAACTTATAGTCCGAAAAATACGGTAGATGGTGCCGAGTGTCTGAATCTGTGAGTTTTAGGTGGAATGGCAAAAAATGAGCCACAGAGCTAGCCTATATAAGTACCGTATTTTTCGGAGTATAAGTCGCTCCGGAGTATAAGTCGCTCCGGAGTATAAGTCGCACCGGCCGAAAATGCATAATAAAGAAGGGAGTATAAACTATGAAAAAGAATGCAACTTATAGTCCGAAAAATACGGTAGATAGTGCCGAGTGTCTGAATCCGTGAGTTTTAGGTGTAATGGCAAAAAATGAGCCACAGCGCTAGCCTAAATAAGTACCGTATTTTTTTGGAGTATAAGTCGCTCCGGAGTTTAAGTCGCTCCGGAGTATAAATCGCACTGGCCGAAAATCCATAATAAAGAAGGGAGCATAAACTATGAAAAAAACTGAAACTTATAGTCCGAAAAATACGGTAGATAGTGCCGAGTGTCTGAATCCGTGAGTTTTAGGTGTAATGGCAAAAAATGAGCCACAGCGCTAGCCTAAATAAGTACCGTATTTTTTTGGAGTATAAGTCGCTCCGGAGTTTAAGTCGCTCCGGAGTATAAATCGCACTGGCCGAAAATCCATAATAAAGAAGGGAGCATAAACTATGAAAAAAACTGAAACTTATATTCCGAAAAATACGGTAGATGGTGCCGAGTGTCTGAATCTGTGAGTTTTAGGTGGAATGGCAAAAAATGAGCCACAGAGCTAGCCTATATAAGTACCGTATTTTTCGGAGTATAAGTCGCTCCGGAGTATAAGTCGCACCGGCCGAAAATGCATAATAAAGAAGGGAGTATAAACTATGAAAAAGAATGCAACTTATAGTCCGAAAAATACGGTAGATAGTGCCGAGTGTCTGAATCCGTGAGTTTTAGGTGTAATGGCAAAAAATTAGCCACAGCGCTAGCCTAAATAAGTACCGTATTTTTTTGGAGTATAAGTCGCTCCGGAGTTTAAGTCGCTCCGGAGTATAAATCGCACTGGCCGAAAATCCATAATAAAGAAGGGAGCATAAACTATGAAAAAAACTGAAACTTATAGTCCGGAAAATACGGTAGATGGTGCCGAGTGTCTGAATCTGTGAGTTTTAGGTGGAATGGCAAAAAATGAGCCACAGAGCTAGCCTATATAAGTACCGTATTTTTCGGAGTATAAGTCGCTCCGGAGTATAAGTCGCACCGGCCGAAAATGCATAATAAAGAAGGGAGTATAAACTATGAAAAAGAATGCAACTTATAGTCCGAAAAATACGGTAGATAGTGCCGAGTGTCTGAATCCGTGAGTTTTAGGTGTAATGGCAAAAAATGAGCCACAGAGCTAGCCTATATAAGTACCGTATTTTTCGGAGTATAAGTCGCTCCGGAGTATAAGTCGCACCGGCCGAAAATGCATAATAAAGAAGGGAGTATAAACTATGAAAAAGACTGCAACTTATAGTCCGAAAAATACGGTAGATAGTGCCGAGTGTCTGAATCCGTGAGTTTTAGGTGTAATGGCAAAAAATGAGCCACAGCGCTAGCCTAAATAAGTACCGTATGTTTTTGGAGTATAAGTCGCTCCGGAGTTTAAGTCGCTCCGGAGTATAAATCGCACTGGCCGAAAATCCATAATAAAGAAGGGAGCATAAACTATGAAAAAAACTGAAACTTATAGTCCGAAAAATACGGTAGATGGTGCCGAGTGTCTGAATCCGTGAGTTTTAGGTGGAATGGCAAAAAATGAGCCACAGAGCTAGCCTATATAAGTACCGTATTTTTCGGAGTATAAGTCGCTCCGGAGTATAAGTCGCACCGGCCGAAAATGCATAATAAAGAAGGGAGTATAAACTATGAAAAAGACTGCAACTTATAGTCCGAAAAATACGGTAGATAGTGCCGAGTGTCTGAATCCGTGAGTTTTAGGTGTAATGGCAAAAAATGAGCCACAGCGCTAGCCTAAATAAGTACCGTATTTTTTTGGAGTATAAGTCGCTCCGGAGTTTAAGTCGCTGCGGAGTATAAATCGCACTGGCCGAAAATCCATAATAAAGAAGGGAGCATAAACTATGAAAAAAACTGAAACTTATAGTCCGAAAAATACGGTAGATGGTGCCGAGTGTCTGAATCTGTGAGTTTTAGGTGGAATGGCAAAAAATTAGCCACAGAGCTAGCCTAAATAAGTACCGTATTTTTCGGAGTATAAGTCGCACCTGACGAAAATACATAATAAAGAAGGAAAAAAACATATATAAGTCGCACTGGTGTATAAGTCGCATTTTTTGGGGAAATTTATTTGATAAAACCCAACACCAAGAATAGACATTTGAAAGGCAATTTAAAATAAATAAAGAATAGTGAACAACAGGCTGAATAAGTGTACGTTATATGAGGCATAAACAACCAACTGGTATGTTAACGTAACATATTATGGTAAGAGTCATTCAAATAACTATAACATATAGAACATGCTATACGTTTACCAAACAATCTGTCACTCATAATTGCTAAATCCCATGAAATCTTATACGTCTAGTCTCTAACGTGAATGAGATAAATAATATTATTTGATATTTTACGCTAATGTGTTAATAAATTCACACATAAGTCGCTCCTGAGTATAAGTCGCACCCAAACTATGAAAAAAAGTGTGACTTATAGTCCGAAAAATACGGTAGCATGTTTACATAAAAATGCTAACACATAGCATGTATGCTAACGATAGCATGATAACAGTCAGCATGTTTCATTTGCCAAGTTACATGACTCAGGTGTAGGGCTTCGGAAATAGAAAAAAAAAAGTGTAAAATTAGATGAAAAAGTTAGCAAGTCTAAGTTAGCTTGCTAGCTTGCTATCGTTTGCATGCTAACGGTTAAAAAGTGTCACATACCAAGTATTATGACTCTGGGCTAAACGGTAACAAAAGTTAGCATGCTAATGTTAGCATGCAAATGTAAGCATGCTAGCAAGCTAACGTGAGCATGATCATAGTTAGCTTGTGTTACATACCAAGTTATGTATATCTAAGGTGTATGGCTGGGGAATTAGAGGGGAAAAAAAGCACACAAAAAAAGTTAGCACTTTAATGTTAGCATGCTAACGTTTGCATGCTAACGATTTACAAGTGTCACGTACCAAGTTATACGACTCTGGGGGTAAACGGTAGCAAAACTCGCTCAAAGAGTTAGCGTGCTAATTTTTGCATGCTAGCAAGCTAATGGTAGCATGCTATCAGTTAGCATGTGTCACATACCAAGTTGTATGACTGTAAGGTGTATAGCTTCGGAAATAGAAAAAAAAAAAAGTGTAAAATGAGATGAAAAAGTTAGCAAGCCTAAGTTAGCTTGCTAGCATGCTATCGTTTGCATGCTAACGGTTAACAAGTGTCGCATACCAAGTATTATGACTCTGGGCTAAACGGTAACAAAAGTTAGCATGCTAATGTTAGCATGCAAATGTAAGCATGCTAGCAAGCTAACGTGAGCATGATCATAGTTAGCTTGTGTTACATACCAAGTTATATATATCTAAGGTGTATGGCTGGGGAATTAGAGGGAAAAAAAGCACACAAAAAAAGTTAGCACTTTAATGTTAGCATGCTAACGTTTGCATGCTAACGATTTACAAGTGTCACGTACCAAGTTATACGACTCTGGGGGTAAACGGTAGCAAAACTCGCTCAAAGAGTTAGCGTGCTAATTTTTGCATGCTAGCAAGCTAATGGTAGCATGCTATCAGTTAGCATGTGTCACATACCAAGTTGTATGACTGTAAGGTGTATAGCTTCGGAAATAGAAAAAAAAAAGTGTAAAATGAGATGAAAAAGTTA
The DNA here is from genome assembly GCF_033978685.3 of Nerophis lumbriciformis. NCBI lineage: Eukaryota > Metazoa > Chordata > Actinopteri > Syngnathiformes > Syngnathidae > Nerophis > Nerophis lumbriciformis. The sequence goes on from NC_084571.2 coordinate 5,498,675, forward strand.
GCAAGCCTAAGTTAGCTTGCTAGCATGCTATCGTTTGCATGCTAACGGTTAACAAGTGTCGCATACCAAGTATTATGACTCTGGGCTAAACGGTAACAAAAGTTAGCATGCTAATGTTAGCATGCAAATGTAACTATGCTAGCAAGCTAACGTGAGCATGATAATAGTTAGCTCGTGTTGCATACCAAGTTATATATCTCTAAAATATGCATTTTCCCCCAAAAATATTTCAAAGTGGAATATTTCATGTGAAGTAATTGGAGCATTAAATAAGTCAATCATCATTGATTTTCATTCATTATCATTTTTTAGAGCAATGACAGTTTAAAAACAAAAAAAAAATCCACTAAAAGTGTTACAAATAAGACTTTTTTTTGAAAACTTTCAACACTTAAATCTCTAGAACAAATTCCGATCTCTCCATCTAACGGTCTTAGTTTAATTTTTGTTTGGTTGTTTGATGCCCTTTTTGACAAAGGAAACTTAGCTTTTTTATGGCAAACTCACAAAATATGCAAAATTTCCCCAAAAAAATATTTCAAAGTGGAATATTTGATGTGAAGTAATTGGAGCATTGAAGAAGTCAATAATTCACATCATTGATTTTCATTCATTATTATTTTCAAGCAATGACAGTTTAAAAAAAATCCCACAAAAATTCTCATTAAAATGTTACAAATAGGTATTTTTTATTTTATTTATTTATTTACTTTCAACAGTTAAATCCCTAGATCAAATTCCAATCTATCTGTCAATACGGTTTTAGTAAAAAAAAAAAATGTTGGGTTGTTTGATGCCCTTTTTGTCACAGAAAACTTAGCTTTTTTATGGCAAACACACAAAATATGCAATATTTCCCCCCCAAAAAATATTTCAAAGTGTAATATTTGATGTGAAGTAATTGGAGCATTAAAGAAGTCAATAATCCACATCATTGATTTTCATTCATTATTATTTTTTGAGCAATGACAGTTTTAAAAAAATCCCACTAAAATTCTCATAAAAAATTTCCAAATAAATAAGTTTTTTTTTTAAAGTTTTTTTTTTACTATCAACGCTTAAATCTCTAGATTAAATTCCGATCTATCCGTCAATACTTTTTTAGTTTAATTTTCTTTTGGCTGTTTGATGCCCTTTTTGTCAAAGAAAACTTAGTTTTTTTATGGCAAACACACAAAATATGCAATATTTCCCCCCCAAAAATGTTTCAAAGTAAAATATTTGATGTGAAGTAATTGGAGCGTTAAAGAAGTCAATAATTCATAAGACCATTGATTTTCATTCATTATTATTTTTTAGAGCAATGACAGTTTAAAAAATAACCCACAAAAATTACCATAAGTGTCACAAATAACACTCTTTTTTATTTTATTTTTTTTACTTGCAACACTTAAATCTCTACATCAAATTCCGATCTATCCGTCTAAACGGTTTTAGTTTAATTTTTGTTTGTTTGTTTAATGCCCTTTTAGTCAAAGAAAAGTTATGTTTTTTTATGGCAAACACACAAAATATGCAATATTTCCCCCCAAAAAAATATTTCAAAGTGTAATATTTGATGTGAAGTAATTGGAGCATTGAAGAAGTCAATAATTCACATCATTGATTTTCATTCATTATTATTTTCAAGCAATGACAGTTTAAAAAAAATCCCACAAAAATTCTCATTAAAATGTTACAAATAGGTATTTTTTATTTTATTTATTTATTTACTTTCAACAGTTAAATCCCTAGATCAAATTCCAATCTATCTGTCAATACGGTTTTAGTAAAAAAAAAAAAAATGTTGGGTTGTTTGATGCCCTTTTTGTCACAGAAAACTTAGCTTTTTTATGGCAAACACACAAAATATGCAATATTTCCCCCCCAAAAAATATTTCAAAGTGTAATATTTGATGTGAAGTAATTGGAGCATTAAATAAGTCAATAATTCACATCATTGATTTTCATTCATTATTATTTTTTGAGCAATGACAGTTTTAAAAAAATCCCACTAAAATTCTCATAAAAAATTTCCAAATAAATAATTTTTTTTTTTAAAGTTTTTTTTACTATAAACGCTTAAATCTCTAGATTAAATTCCGATCTATCCGTCTAAACGGTTTTAGTTTAATTTTCTTTTGGCTGTTTGATGCCCTTTTTGTCAAAGAAAACTTAGTTTTTTTATGGCAAACACACAAAATATGCAATATTTCCCCCCCAAAAATGTTTCAAAGTAAAATATTTGATGTGAAGTAATTGGAGCATAAAGAAGTCAATAATTCATAAAACCATTGATTTTCATTCATTATTATTTTTTAGAGCAATGACAGTTTAAAAAATAACCCACAAAAATTACCATAAGTGTCACAAATAACACTCTTTTTTTATTTTATTTTTTTTACTTGCAACACTTAAATCTCTACATCAAATTCCGATCTATCCGTCTAAACGGTTTTAGTTTAATTTTTGTTTGTTTGTTTAATGCCCTTTTAGTCAAAGAAAAGTTATGTTTTTTTATGGCAAACACACAAAATATGCAATATTTCCCCCCCAAAAAATATTTCAAAGTGTAATATTTGATGTGAAGTAATTGGAGCATTAAAGAAGTCAATAATTCACATCATTGATTTTCATTCATTATTATTTTTAGAGCAATGACAGATTTAAAAAAAAATCCTACAAAAATTCTCATAAAAGGGTTACAAATAACACTCTTTTTTTTCTTTTTTTACTTTCGACACTTAAATCTCTAGAACAAATTCTGAACTATACGTTTTGAGTAAAAAAAAAAAAAAAAAAGGGGTTGTTTGATGCCCTTTTAGTCAAAGAAAAGTTATGTTTTTTTATGGCAAACTCACAAAATATGCAATAGTTCCCCCCCAAAAAATATTTCAAAGTGTAATATTTGATGTGAAGTAATTGGAGCATTAAAGAAGTCAATAATTCACATCATTGATTTTCATTCATTATTATTTTTAGAGCAATGACAGATTTTAAAAAAAATCCTACAAAAATTCTCATAAAAGGGTTACAAATAACACTCTTTTTTTTTCTTTTTTACTTTCGACACTTAAGTCTCTAGAACAAATTCTGAACTATACGTTTTGAGTAAAAAAAAAAAAAAGGGGTTGTTTGATGCCCTTTTTGTCAAAGAAAACTTGTGTTTTTTTATGGCAAACTCACAAAATATGCAATAGTTCCCCCCAAAAAAATATTTCAAAGTGTAATATTTGATGTGAAGTAATTGGAGCATTAAATAAGTCAATAATTCACATCATTGATTTTCATTCCTTATTATTTTTAGAGCAATGACAGATTTAAAAAAAAAATTCTACAAAAATTCTCATAAAAGGGTTACAAATAACACTCTTTTTTTTCTTTTTTTACTTTCGACACTTAAATCTTTAGAACAAATTCTGAACTATACGTTTTGAGTAAAAAAAAAAAAAGGGGGTTGTTTGATGCCCTTTTTGTCAAAGAAAACTTGTGTTTTTTTATGGCAAACACACAAAATATGCAATATTTCCCCCCCAAAAAATATTTCAAAGTGGAATATTTGATGTGAAGTAATTGGAGCATTAAAGAAGTCAATAATCCACATCATTGATTTTCATTCATTATTATTTTTAGAGCAATGACAGATTTTTAAAAAAATCCTACAAAAATTCTCATAAAAGGGTTACAAATAACACTCTTTTTTTTTGCTTTTTTACTTTCGACACTTAAATCTCTAGAACAAATTCTGAACTATACGTTTTGAGTAAAAAAAAAAAAAAGGGGGTTGTTTGATGCCCTTTTTGTAAAAGAAAACTTGTGTTTTTTTATGGCAAACACACAAAATATGCAATATTTCCCCCCAAAAAAATATTTCAAAGTGTAATATTTGATGTGAAGTAATTGGAGCATTAAATAAGTCAATAATTCACATCATTGATTTTCATTCATTATTATTTTTAGAGCAATGACAGATTAAAAAAAAAAAATCCTACAAAAATTCTCATAAAAGGGTTACAAATAACACTCTTTTTTTTCTTTTTTTACTTTCGACACTTAAATCTCTAGAACAAATTCTGAACTATCCGGCCATACGTTTTTAGTAAAAAAAAAAGTATATTTTTGGGTTGTTTGATGCCCTTTTTGTCAAAAGAAAACTTGTGTTTTTGCATGGCAAACTCACAAAATTTCCCCCCCAAAATAATTTCAAAGTGGAATATTTGATGTGAAGTAATTGGAGCGTTAAAGAAGTCAATAATTCATAAGACCATTGATTTTCATTCATTATTATTTTTTAGAGCAATGACAGTTTAAAAAATAACCCACAAAAATGACCATAAGTGTCACAAATAACACTCTTTTTTATTTTTTATTTTTTACTTGCAACACTTAAATCTCTACATCAAATTCCGATCTATCCGTCTAAACGGTTTTAGTTTAATTTTTGTTTGTTTGTTTAATGCCCTTTTAGTCAAAGAAAAGTTATGTTTTTTTATGGCAAACACACAAAATATGCAATATTTCCCCCCCAAAAAAATATTTCAAAGTGTAATATTTGATGTGAAGTAATTGGAGCATTAAAGAAGTCAATAATCCACATCATTGATTTTCATTCATTATTATTTTTAGAGCAATGACAGATTAAAAAAAAAAATCCTACAAAAATTCTCATAAAAGGGTTACAAATAACACTCTTTTTTTTTTCTTTTTTTACTTTCGACACTTAAATCTCTAGAACAGATTCTGAACTATACGTTTTGAGTAAAAAAAAAAAAAAAAAAAAAGGGGTTGTTTGATGCCCTTTTTGTCAAAGAAAACTTGTGTTTTTTTATGGCAAACTCACAAAATATGCAATAGTTCCCCCCAAAAAAATATTTCAAAGCGTAATATTTGATGTGAAGTAAATGGAGCATTAAAGAAGTCAATAATTCACATCATTAATTTTCATTCATTATTATTTTTAGAGCAATGACAGATTAAAAAAAAAAATCCTACAAAAATTCTCATAAATGGGTTACAAATAACACTCTTTTTTTTCTTTTTTTACTTTCGACACTTAAATCTCTAGAACAAATTCTGAACTATACGTTTTGAGTAAAAAAAAAAAAAAAAAGGGGGTTTTTGATGCCCTTTTTGTCAAAGAAAACTTGTGTTTTTTTATGGCAAACTCACAAAATATGCAATAGTTCCCCCCCAAAAAATATTTCAAAGTGTAATATTTGATGTGAAGTAATTGGAGCATTAAAGAAGTCAATAATTCACATCATTGATTTTCATTCATTATTATTTTTAGAGCAATGACAGATTTAAAAAAAAATCCTACAAAAATTCTCATAAAAGGGTTACAAATAACACTCTTTTTTTTTTCTTTTTTACTTTCGACACTTAAATCTCTAGAACAAATTCTGAACTATACGTTTTGAGTAAAAAAAAAAAAAGGGGGTTGTTTGATGCCCTTTTTGTCAAAGAAAACTTATGTTTTTTTATGGCAAACACACAAAATATGCAATATTTCCCCCCCAAAAAATATTTCAAAGTGTAATATTTGATGTGAAGTAATTGGAGCATTAAATAAGTCAATAATTCACATCATTGATTTTCATTCATTATTATTTTTAGAGCAATGACAGATTAAAAAAAAAAATCCTACAAAAATTCTCATAAAAGGGTTACAAATAACACTCTTTTTTTTTCTTTTTTTTTCTTTCGACACTTAAATCTCTAGAACAAATTCTGAACTATACGTTTTGAGTAAAAAAAAAAAAAAGGGGGTTGTTTGATGCCCTTTTTGTCAAAGAAAACTTATGTTTTTTTATGGCAAACACACAAAATATGCAATATTTCCCCCCCAAAAAATATTTCAAAGTGTAATATTTGATGTGAAGTAATTGGAGCATAAAGAAGTCAATAATTCACATCATTGATTTTCATTCATTATTATTTTTAGAGCAATGACAGATTTAAAAAAAAATCCTACAAAAATTCTCATAAAAGGGTTACAAATAACACTCTTTTTTTTTTTCTTTTTTACTTTCGACACTTAAATCTCTAGAACAAATTCTGAACTATACGTTTTGAGTAAAAAAAAAAAAAAGGGGGTTGTTTGATGCCCTTTTTGTCAAAGAAAACTTATGTTTTTTTATGGCAAACACACAAAATATGCAATATTTCCCCCCCAAAAAAATATTTCAAAGTGTAATATTTGATGTGAAGTAATTGGAGCATTAAAGAAGTCAATAATTCACATCATTGATTTTCATTCATTATTATTTTTAGAGCAATGACAGATTAAAAAATAAAATCCTACAAAAATTCTCATAAAAGGGTTACAAATAACACTCTTTTTTTTCTTTTTTTACTTTCGACACTTAAATCTCTAGAACAAATTCTGAACTATACGTTTTGAGTAAAAAAAAAGAAAAAAAAAAAAGGGGTTGTTTGATGCCCTTTTTGTCAAAGAAAACTTATGTTTTTTTATGGCAAACACACAAAATATGCAATAGTTCCCCCCAAAAAAATATTTCAAAGTGTAATATTTGATGTGAAGTAATTGGAGCATTAAAGAAGTCAATAATTCACATCATTGATTTTCATTCATTATTATTTTTAGAGCAATGACAGATTAAAAAAAAAAATCCTACAAAAATTCTCATAAAAGGGTTACAAATAACACTCTTTTTTTTCTTTTTTTTACTTTCGACACTTAAATCTCTAGAACAAATTCTGAACTATACGTTTTGAGTAAAAAAAAAAAAAGGGGGTTGTTTGATGCCCTTTTTGTCAAAGAAAACTTGTGTTTTTTAATGGCAAACTCACAAAATATGCAATAGTTCCCCCCAAAAAAATATTTCAAAGTGTAATATTTGATGTGAAGTAATTGGAGCATTAAAGAAGTCAATAATTCACATCATTGATTTTCATTCATTATTATTTTTTAGAGCAATGACAGATTAAAAAAAAAAATCCTGCAAAAATTCTCATAAAAGGGTTACAAATAACACTCTTTTTTTTCTTTTTTTACTTTCGACACTTAAATCTCTAGAACAAATTCTGAACTATCCGGCCATACGTTTTTAGTAAAAAAAAAAAGTATATTTTTGGGTTGTTTGATGCCCTTTTTGTCAAAAGAAAACTTGTGTTTTTGCATGGCAAACTCACAAAATTTCCCCCCCAAAATAATTTCAAAGTGGAATATTTGATGTGAAGTATTTGGAGACTTGAATTGATCAATAATTCGAAACAACATCGTTTTTGATTCATTATTATTTTTTTGAGCAATGACAGTTTTAAAGAAAAAAAACATTTTGTTATTAGTCAACATTGCAATTTTTTTGGGTTATATTTCACCTGTTTGCTCATTTATTCCGCATTTTTCCTGTCATTTTTAAGAGTATTTTGATGGCCCCCGAGTCACACTTTGGACACTCTTGGTGTGTGTTAGAGTGTGTGTGTGTGCGTGAGTGTGTGTGTGTGTAGTAGGTCCATATCAGCTTGTAAGAATTACGCTAATCCCGCCGCCGATGTGAAGTGGGCCACGCCTGGCCGGGTACTGATCCCTCCTTTTAACCGCCGCACGGACCCCAGGCCCCGGACGCACCTGACAGGAGGTGGCGGCGGCGCCAGAAGTGCATCACAATCATGGGCTATAAAAAATGTTTCACACACACACACACCCACACCCACACACTCACACTCACACACACACTCACACACCGGGAGATGTAATGGACTTTATGGCTGCTTTAGAAGAGCGCTCACACAGTTCCACTTCACAGATAAGACACTAGTGTGTGTGTGTGTGTGTGTGTGTGTGTGTGTGTGTGTGTGTGTGCCACTAAGAATTTATGGCACATTAGCGATGTAGCATCCATCATGGCGGCGGTGAAAGGCGAGCATATGGGAGTGGGTCAGGACTGTCTTTATGGTGATCTATTTTAATCATATTTATTCAGCACATAATCCATTAGAAGCCATCTTGTTGGACTTCCTCCTCGCCTGCGTCGCTCTTCACTTCTTCGCCTCCCCGCCTTTCTCCTGGGCATCTGCAGGAGGAAACCACAGGCTGGCGTGAGCGTCTGGTGGGGTGACAGTACACCTGGCCCACAGGTGGGAATGTATGGTGGATTGTTTCTGTGCCAATCTGGCCGTGTTGCCACTCATTCTACACCATCGATGCTGAAAGGTACATACAGGTTTTGGAGCAACATATGTTGCCATCCAAGCGACGTTATCATGGACGCCCCTGCTTATTTCAGCAAGACAATGCCAAGCCACGTGTTACAACAGCGTGGCTTCATTGTAAAAGAGTGCGGGTACTAGACTGGCCTGCCTGTAGTCCAGACCTGTCTCCCAATGAAAATGTGTGGTGCAACGGAGAGCCCGGACTGTTGAACAAATTAAGCTGTACATCAAGCAAGAATAGGAAATAATTCCACGTCTTTTGAGACGTCTCCCACAACTAAAGGACCAGTTTTGTGCTGATGAAGCACAATAGTTGTGGGAAATTTAGTTAGGGTCTAGAGATGTCCAATAATATCGGCCTGCCGATATTATCGGCCGATAAATGCGTTAAAATGTAATATCGGAAATTATCGGTATCGTTTTTTTGTTTGTTTTTTGTTTGTTTTTTATTAAATCAACATAAAAAACACAAGATACACTTACAATTAGTGCACCAACCCAAAAAACTTCCCTCCCCCATTTACACTCATTCACACTCATTCACACAAAAGGGTTGTTTGTTTCTGTTATTAATATTCTGGTTCCTACATTATATATCAATATATATATAGAAGCATTTAAGTCCCATCTTAAAAACTCATTTGTATACTCTAGCCTTTAAATAGCCCCCCTGTTAGACCAGTTGATCTGCCGTTTCTTTTCTTTTCTCCTCTGCTCCCCTTTTCCTTGAGGGGGGGGGGGGGCACAGGTCCGGTGGCCATGGATGAAGTGCTGGCTGTCCAGAGTCGGGACCCGGGGTGGACCGCTCGCCTGTGCATCGGCAGGGAACATCTCTGCGCTGCTGACCCGTCTCCGCTCGGGATGGTGTCCTGCTGGCCCCACTATGGACTGGACTCTTACTATTATGTTGGATCCACTATGGACTGGACTCTCACAATATTATGTCAGACCCACTCGACATCCATTGCTTTCGGTCTCCCCTAGAGGGGGGGGGGGGTTACCCACATATGCGGTCCTCTCCAAGGTTTCTCATAGTCATTCACATCGACGTCCCACTGGGGTGAGTTTTTCCTTGCCCGTATGTGGGCTTTGTACCGAGGATGTCGTTGTGGCTTGTGCAGCCCTTTGAGACACTTGTGATTTAGGGCTATATAAATAAACATTGATTGATTGATATCAATACAGTCTGCAAGGGATACAGTCCGTAAGCACACATGATTGTGCGTGCTGCTGGTCCACTAATAGTACTAACCTTTTACAGTTAATTTTACTCATTTTCATTAATTACTAGTTTCTATGTAACTGTTTTTATATTGTTTTACTTTCTTTTTTATTCAAGAAAATGTTTTTAATTCATTTATCGTATTTTACTTTTTTTTTTTTAAAGTACCTTATCTTCACCATACCTGGTTGTCCAAATTAGGCATAATAATGTGTTAATTCCACGACTGCATATATCGGTATCGGTTGATATCGGTATCGGTAATTAAAGAGTTGGACAATATTGGAATATCGGATATCGGCAAAAAGCCATTATCGGACATCCCTATTAGGGTCCCTTAGTTGGAAAAATATAAATTTTCTGCCACTTTCGGGTTTTGTTGCGACTCCTGATGAGGTTTTGAGACGTCTCCTACAACTAAAGGACCAGTATTGTGCTGTTGAAGCAAGACAATTTTTGACATTTTTGTGTAAGGGGTCCCCCCTTACGACATTTTAGGCGAAACAAAAGGTATTGGATCAATACCAACATTTGTAGTATCGCTAATGTAAAGTATCCAACAACAGAAGAATAAGTGCTTATTACATTTGAACAAAAGTGCATAGAAACATGTTGCAACGGAAAGTAACCAGACATTAACAGTAAATTGGATTAATAATAATTTTTAGAAAATAAAATTACGTAATATGTTAAACTGTTACTTTCAGAATTGTGTGTAATTGAACATAATATGGAATCTATTTTAAGTAATTTTTCTACTAATACATTGTTTTGTATAGTTGTTCAGTTTCAGTTTATTTCGAACATGCATACGATACAACGTAATGCATCACCTATTTCCAGTTGTTTCATTACATCACGTCCGAAAAGGAGTAGAAAGAAGCAGAGCTTATTTAATTCTACCCTTTTTCCTATCATAGCAATGTTATCCCATTTCCTTGTTGCCTGTTTGTAACGGAACAGTGTATGAATACAAAATAAAAAAATATATACCATAAGTAAGTGAACAAATATTAAATACATAAATAATCATTATCTAAAAAAAAAAGTTCAAGATGTTCATCATAATTGTTTTTCTTTGTACTTTTTGAACACTTGTAGTTTGAACGGTTTCTTAAACTGAATCATATTGGTGCTTTGTTAGATTTCTTTGCTTAATTCATTCCATCATTTTTTTCCACATTCAGATATACTAAAGTGTTTTGTTATTAAAAAAAAACATTTTTATTAAATGATGGATGGAAATATGTTTTCCTGTGTTATCATATTTATTACGCCTATACTGGCTCACCTGCACTGGCTTCCTGTGCACTTAAGATGTGACTTTAAGGTTTTACTACTTACGTATAAAATACTACACGGTCTAGCTCCGTCCTATCTTGTCGATTGCATTGTACCATATGTCCCGGCAAGAAATCTGCATTCAAAGAACTCCGGCTTATTAGTGATTCCCAGAGCCCAAAAAAAGTCTGCGGGCTATAGAGCGTTTTCTATTGGGGCTCCAGTACTATGGAATGCCCTCCCGGTAACAATTAGAGATGCTACCTCAGTAGAAGCATTTAAGTCCCATCTTAAAACTCATTTGTATACTCTAGCCTTTAAATAGCCCCCCTGTTAGACCAGTTGATCTGCCGTTTCTTTTCTTTTCTCCTCTGCTCCCCTTTTCCTTGAGGGGGGGGGGGGCACAGGTCCGGTGGCCATGGATGAAGTGCTGGCTGTCCAGAGTCGGGACCCGGGGTGGACCGCTCGCCTGTGCATCGGCTGGGAACATCTCTACGCTGCTGACCCGTCTCCGCTCGGGATGGTGTCCTGCTGGCCCCACTATGGACTGGACTCTTACTATTATGTTGGATCCACTATGGACTGGACTCTCACAATATTATGTCAGACCCACTCGACATCCATTGCTTTCGGTCTCCCCTAGAGGGGGGGGGGGGTTACCCACATATGCGGTCCTCTCCAAGGTTTCTCATAGTCATTCACATCGACGTCCCACTGGGGTGAGTTTTTCCTTGCCCGTATGTGGGCTTTGTACCGAGGATGTCGTTGTGGCTTGTGCAGCCCTTTGAGACACTTGTGATTTAGGGCTATATAAATAAAGATTGATTGATTGATTGATCATAGTCATAATCAACTTGTGGCAATATCACTAAATTATTCAAAGAGTTCAAGTCAAAGTGTTGACATCATCGATACCATTTAAATGGTATCGGATCCAAAATTCCCAGTATCCCCCCTAATTTGAGATTGGTAGTAACTTTTTTTTACAGGAAACTTGAAAACCTTTCCAGTTGAGTCAGGAAGAGGGAGAAATGTTTCTTACTTCGTACTTCCAATTTGCACTCCACCTCGTCCTCGCCCAGGGCGTTGACGGCCTTGCAGGAGTACCGACCGCCGTCATACAGGCCGGGCTTGCGGATGTTGAGCGTCAGCACGCCTTGGTGGTTCAGAGTCATGAACTTGGGGTCTTCGCCGATGATCATTTTGTTCTTCATCCAGATGATCTTGGGCTGCAGGAGGTACATTTAGGTCGTCTCCTGCTAAAAGTGTGTCAAGATTCGCGTACCTTAGGGTAACCACTGACGGCGCAGCTGATGGCTGTGGTGTAACCTGCAACCACACTCCTGTCCACCAGGGGCGCTGTAAACTTGGGGGATGTGTTGCGGTCCTTCTCTTTGAAGGGGCAAGGGTTGCACTCCAAACCTGAAGGTTGAGTCAGGTGGAATGGTCAGTAATTAGTTTTTTTTCATCTGACTTTTGGTGTATTTGTTTGTCTGTACAGTGAGTATAGATGTAACGTTCACGAACGAATCGAGTCTTTTGAACGGCTCTTTTAAGTGAACGATGAGAACCGATTACCAGTTCCGAGCCATTCATTTGAGAGACGTTTTTTATGCACATGCCGATACAGCGTCTGGAATTTCCTACGCTATTAGAAATGGAGTCATACTTAAAGGAAACTTAACAGCATTTGGATTCATTAAAAAAAAAAAAAATAAATAAATAAAAAAATAAAAATAAATATATATATATATATATATATATATATAGATACATATATATATATATATATACATACTAGAGATGCGCGGTTTGGGGACACAACCGCGGAGTCCGCGGATTATCCGCGGATCGGGCGGATGAAATAAAAAAAATAAGATTTTATCCGCGCGCGGGTCGGGTCGGGTGGATTAATTAGATATATATATATATATATTTTTTTTTTTTTTTTTTTTTTTTACGGGTGGCAGTTAAACCAATTCGGAAATATATATACATAGTTAAATGTTGTTACCCACATACGAAAAACGAGCAGGCACCTGCTGCATATGCCACAACAGAAGAAAAAAAAAGAAAAGAGATGGACACTTTTACGGAGCGGAGAAGGGACGCCTCGCCGGGGTCCGGGACCGAGGCCCCTTCCCCCGAGAGGGCCCCACCGGGAGCCGTAGCTGAGGCGATCTGCGAGAAGGGCCCGACGCACGTCCAGGGTCACTACCGCGCCCACCGCACCGACACCCCGCCTCGTCCGCCTTCGCCGCGGCCGGCGTCACGCGCAGCAGGTAAGCAGCTTACCTGCCCGCCACCCCCGTGGCCGGGGGCTCGTAACAGGGGTCACTCTGCGCGCTCCGCCCGCGCAGCTTACCTGCCCGCCACCCCTGTTGCCGGGGGCGCGTAACAGGGGTCACTCCGCGCGCAGTGCGCTCACGAAAGGGGTGGGGCTCACCCTGGTTGATATAGAGAGCAGGACGGTGGCCATGGAAGTCGGAACCCGCTAAGGAGTGTGTAACAACCCACCTGCCGAATCAACTAGCCCTGAAAATGGATGGCGCTGGAGCGTCGGGCCGTCCGTCGCCGGCAGCGAGACGCGCTTGGAGGTGCGCTTAGCGCGGCTCCCATATGATTGCGCACTGGTGTGCGTCTGGGTCGTGACAGCGTGGCACGCGAAAGTCTGTGCTGCGTTGGATCAGTCTCCTTTCTTTAACAGGCAAAAGCTTTATAGCCTCAGTGAGGTTATAAAGCGTGCGCACCAAACACGAAGCAAGGCCATGGTGCAGGAGAACAAAGGACTTCTTTCATTTAAGGTTTGTGATAAACCATCAAACTCATTCGTTAAAAGGACTCTATAGTAATATAAAGCGAATTTTTCTGGACATTATCATGCAAGAAAAGTTTATTTTTGGGACCGCGATCACCGCGTAATGATTTTTAAAGGTTGCATGACAAACATTTAACTGTCCCATGTGATCAGCCAGTGCGATTGGAAATCCATGCTCAATTATTGCCTCCGTAAATAAAACTTCGGCATTTATCACATCCAAAGAATCTGTTTGGGCGACGAAAAACGTTGAAAGTTTTCCACTTGTATCGCTAGCAACGGCATTAGACTTGTGTTTTTTTGTCCCAACGTGGTCTTTTACATCCCTAATTCCTCCGTGTCCGATCGAAAAATCTTGTCTGCACAAGGTGCAATTCGCGTAGTTTTCACCCTTTTTTTTTTTTTTAATTAATGAAAAACCCGGAATAGGTTGATGAAAACCGTACGAATTACGGGAAAACCGGAGTAGTTGGCAGGCTCACTAATGCCTTGCATCATCTATATTAGATCGGGCAGATGGCGGGCGGGTGCAGTTCTGATCAAACGTTACATCGGGTGGATGGCGGATGGTTGACGACTTTCTGACGCGGTTGCGGATGAAATAAATTGCCTATCCGCGCATCTCTAATACATACATACTGTATACACATATATACATACATATACACATATATGGTAGGCTAAAAATAACAGCTATCATAAGCAAGGTCTATATATACACGTATATACTGTACATAAATGTATATATATACATATGTGTATATGTATACAGTACAGGCCAAAAGTGTGGACACACCTTCTCCTCATTCAACGGGTTTTCTTTATTTTCATGACTATTTACATTGTAGATTGTCACTGAAGGCATCAAAACTATGAATGAACACATGTGGAGTTATGTACTTAACAAAAAAAGGTGAAATAACTTAAAACATGTTTTATATTCTAGTTTTCTTCAAAATAGCCACCCTTTGCTCTGATTACTGCTTTGCACACTCTTGGCGTTCTCTCGATGAGCTTCAAGCACACCTGTGAAGTGAAAACCATTTCAGGTGACTACTTCTTGAAGCTCATTGAGAGAATGCTATGAGTGTGCAAAAAAATAATCAGAGCTAAGGGTGGCTATTTTGAAGAAACTAGAATACAAAACATGTTTTCAGTTATTTCAACTTTTTTTTGTTAAGTACATAACTCCACATGTGTTCATTCATAGTTTTGATGCCTTCAGTGACAATCTACAATATAAATAGTCATGAAAATACAGAAAACCATTGAATGAGAAGGTGTGTCCAAACTTTTGGCCTGTACTGTATATATATATATACACATATGTGTGTGTGTGTATATATATATATATATATATATATATATATATATACATATATATATATATATATATATATATATATATATATATATATATATCAGTTGTGCTCATAAGTTTACATACCCTGGGAGAATTTATGATTTCTTGGCCATTCTTCAGAGAATATGAATGATAACACAAAAACCTTTCTTCCACTCATGCTTAATGGTTGTGTGAAGCTATTTATTGGCAAACAACTGTGTTTACTCTTTTTAAATCAAAATGACAAAAGAAAGTACCAAAATGACCCCGATCAAAAGTTTACATACCCCAGTGACTTTGATCTGATAACATGCACAAAAGTTGACACAAACAGGTTTGAATGGCTAATCAAGGTCCCAATCCTCACCTGTGACCTGTTTGTTTGTAATTAATGTGTGTGTGTATAAAAGGTCAGTGAGTTTCTGGGCTTCTGACAGACCATTGCATCTTTCATCCAGTGCTGCACAGATGTTTCTGGATTCTGAGTCATGGGGAAGGCAAAATAATTGTAAAAGGATCTACGAGAAAAGGTAATTGAACTGCCTAAAACAGGAAAGGGGTATAAAATAATATCCAAGGAATTGGGAATGCCAATCAGCAATGTTTAAACACTGATTAAGAAGTGGAAAATGAGGGATTCAGGTAGACCAGCAAAGATTTCAGCCGCAACTGCCAGGAAAATTGTTCGAGATGCAAAGAAAAATCCACAAATAACTTCAGCTGAAATACAGAACTATCTGAAAAATTGTGGTGTGGCTGTTTCAAGATGCACAATAAGGAGGCACTTGAAGAAAAATGGGATGCGTGGTCGAGTCGCCAGAAGAAAGCCATCACTTCAAATTACTTTGTTCCAGAAGTTTTGAGGCTTGTCTCTGTGCTGTTTGGCGTAATGTAAGCGGGATACTTTGTGACATTTGCGCAGAAATGGCTTTCTTCTGGCGAATCGACCATGCAGCCCATTTTTCTTCAAGTGCCTCCTTATTGTGCATCTTGAAACAGCCACACCACAATGTTTCAGATAGTCCTGTATTTCAGCTGGATTTATTTGTGGATTTTTCTTTGCATCTCTGTAATTATGTGTGTATATATACACATATGTATATACAGTGCATATATAGTATATACACATATAACTTGCTTATGATAGACGTTATTTTTAGACTATATATATACAGGTAAAAGCCAGTAAATTAGAATATTTTAAAAAACTTGATTTATTTCAGTAATTGCATTCAAAAGGTGTAACTTGTACATTATATTTATTCATTGCACACAGACTGATGCATTCAAATGTTTATTTCATTTAATTTTGATGATTTGAAGTGGCAACAAATGAAAATCCAAAATTCCGTGTCACAAAATTAGAATATTACTTAAGGCTAATACAAAAAAGGGATTTTTAGAAATGTTGGCCAACTGCAAAGTATGAAAATGAAAAATATGAGCATGTACAATACTCAATACTTGGTTGGAGCTCCTTTTGCCTCAATTACTGCGTTAATGCGGCGTGGCATGGAGTCGATGAGTTTCTGGCACTGCTCAGGTGTTATGAGAGCCCAGGTTGCTCTGATAGTGGCCTTCAACTCTTCTGCGTTTTTGGGTCTGGCATTCTGCATCTTCCTTTTCACAATACCCCACAGATTTTCTATGGGGCTAAGGTCAGGGGAGTTGGCGGGCCAATTTAGAACAGAAATACCATGGTCCGTAAACCAGGCACGGGTAGATTTTGCGCTGTGTGCAGGCGCCAAGTCCTGTTGGAACTTGAAATCTCCATCTCCATAGAGCAGGTCAGCAGCAGGAAGCATGAAGTGCTCTAAAACTTGCTGGTAGACGGCTGCGTTGACCCTGGATCTCAGGAAACAGAGTGGACCGACACCAGCAGATGACATGGCACCCCAAACCATCACCCAACCATGCAAATTTTGCATTTCCTTTGGAAATCGAGGTCCCAGAGTCTGGAGGAAGACAGGAGAGGCACAGGATCCACGTTGCCTGAAGTCTAGTGTATAGTTTCCACCATCAGTGATGGTTTGGGGTGCCATGTCATCTGCTGGTGTCGGTCCACTCTGTTTCCTGAGATCCAGGGTCAACGCAGCCGTCTACCAGCAAGTTTTAGAGCACTTCATGCTTCCTGCTGCTGACCTGCTCTATGGAGATGGAGATTTCAAGTTCCAACAGGACTTGGCGCCTGCACACAGCGCAAAATCTACCCGTGCCTGGTTTACGGACCATGGTATTTCTGTTCTAAATTGGCCCGCCAACTCCCCTGACCTTAGCCCCATAGAAAATCTTCTAATTTACTGGCTTTTACCTGTATATATATATATATATATATATATACACATACATACATACATACATACATACATATATGCATATACAGGTATAGACCTTCCTTACAATAGATGTTATTTTTAGCCTACCAGAACAAATTCACAGTTGATCAAAAAGGTGAGGCAGCTGAGAGGTTACGGCAGGGGTCGGCAACCCAAAACGTTGAAGGAGCCATATTGGACCAAAAATACAAAAACAAATCTGTCTGGAGCCACAAAAAATTAAAAGCCATATTACATAGAGATAATGAGACATACATTGAATTAAGAGGACCTAAAGGAAACTAAATGACCTCTAATATACCTACAAATTAGAAATAATGATGCAATATGTACATATAGCTAGCCTAAATAGTATGTTAGCATCGATTAGCTTGCAGTCATGCAGTTACCAAATATGCCCGATTAGCACTCCACACAAGTCAATAACATCAACAAAACTCACCTTTGTGCATTCACGCACAACATTAAAAGTGGCATAAAACACGTCCTAGAAAGTCGGAGAAAGTTATACATGTAAACAAACTACGGTGAGTTCAAGGACCGCCAAAATTAGTAGGACAAAACGGCGCTCGCCAAATACTCGAATCAGTGAAGCATGTTTAATACAAACAGTGTGATTTATAACAATTAGGGAGGTTTGTGTCATGTTTGTCCTCCTACAGAAACCATATTAAAACAAAAAAAAATTTTTTTTCCCCTCATCTTTTTCCATTTTTCCTACATTTTTGAAAAAGCTCCAGAGAGCCACTAAGGCGGCACTAAAGAGCCGCATGCGGCTCTAGAGCCGCGGGTTGCCGACCCCCGGGTTAGGGTAATAGACTACTTATCTATTGTGTTGTAAAAGCCTGGGTTTGAGTCATGTGGTAGATTTTTACATAGGGTTTCAAGCTGGGGTTAGATTTTTACACATGAGTAGGGGTTTATCAAACTATTTCAGAACATGCTTTTTTTTTTCAAAAAGAACATTCTTTCAGGAACATAAGATTTGGAGAATGCAGGCATCGATCCCGCTACTTCTTGCATGCTAAGCAAGCCCTTTGCAATATGAGCAAAGTCTTACAATAGCTTATGTTAGGTGTTTTTTAGCCTACCAGAAATGATTGACATTGGCTAAAAAAAGCAGAGGTGGCTGAGCAGTCAAGGCTATGGACTGCTAATCCATTGTGTTCTACACACGTGGGTTCGAATCCCATCTTTGTCGTGCTACAATTGTTTCTTGATTTTCCTGAAATACCACAGCCACATGATAACTCCTCGATACATTATTGCGGGTATAAACCAAGTAGTTACATGGACGCCAGAAGTAATTGACTTAAGTCGGCCTCAACTGATGCAAGGTTGTGAAAACATAGATCAGAGTAACAATGTCTGACACACGTGCACGTGCCAACGACCTTGCCTTTCCTCAAACGTGCCTAAAATGATCAAAATGGCTTCTCGGCTGTAAAGTACTGCTCATTTACTTATTTTTGAGAATAAGGAAGCCTCTCGCTGACAGGAAGAATCTACAATACACAAGTCTGAGAATGTGGGGAAGCAAGCGCTTTACCATTTGAGCTAAACCCAAAGTGGAACAATAGGCTGCCAGACATTCAGCGACGTAGACGTCGCTTAAAATAAGTGTCATTTTTAACCGACGAGATTAAAAATATTCAAGAAGATGAGGTGGCTGAAACCTGTTAGCCACCTCATCTTTCTGACATGTCAGTCTGTTCTGGGAGGCTAAGAATAATACTTAGTATAGGCAAGGTCTACGTCACGAAACACGTGGCGCCCCCTGCTTTCAACAGAGGGAATATACTCAGATGATAGAGCGCTCGCTTAAAATGCGGGAGGTAGCGGGATTGATGTCTGCATTCTCCGAGGTCGTTCTTCCTGAAATAAAAAAACACCGTCTGAAATAGTTTTATAAACCCGAGCGTGAGTTTGAAACCGTAAATCTAACCTGAAACCCTCACATGAAACCCCAAACCCTATCTTGAAACCCTAGAATGAAACCCTAGCCTAATATTGAAATCATAGTTAGAAACCCAACCCGAGCTGTGAAATCGTAACTCCTGCTTGAAACGAACTAACTAATTAACCCTATACAAAAACCTTAACTACCCCATCCCTAACCCTAATCCTAAACCACTACACCTCCACATACATGACCCTGTATTATCTACTCTAGTGTGTTTTTCCAGATTGTGTAAGGCTATACATTCCTGGGGGCAAGCAAACAGACAGTTCTGTTAAGCAGTGGTCCATCATTGTGGACAGGTAATAAAGTACGACTATAAATTGATACACACTTATACAAACCCTAACCAAATTTTTTAGTCCATTGAGAGAGGCTTAGTAAACCTGTCCATGGTACTGTATGTGAGGAGATAGCACAGATCTACACAGGTTTAGGATAATGGTTAACATTTGGGATGGCCTCAGCCAGAGGCTTAGGGAACACTTACATACACAATGCCTTTACATATGCCTTTACATGGTCATGGTAAGGTACCATGAACCTAACGAACTGAGATTACGTCATGTTGGTCTATAAGAACTGGTTGTCTGGCTGCCCTCTGGGTAAGAGATATAATTTGGCTAGATCTTCTCCAGGTGCTGCAGTACCTGTTATGATTCTTGCTTGTCAGTAAAGTAAGCTTTGTTCAACGATCATCACCGGCATTATCCTTGATCCTTCACACACCCACGCCGCCCGGGAGAAAGTGGCCATGCCAGAGACAAAAGAACCCCAACCTCTATAGAACCACCTTACCCTATTGGATTACCTGTTTTGCGAACGATTGCTGTGTTCTTGCTGACGCCGGGCTCTTCGCTCAGGCCGCATATGTTCTCGCTGAACACTCGGAAGGAGTACTCGTTCCCCATGATGAGGTCGGACACGGTGCAGCCGGGCCTGCGGTTGTGCTCGTAGACCGTGAACCACTCCTGACGCGATCCACAGAAAGAGAAAGAGAGAGGTTACAGTAAAGAGCTTCTGCGTCGTATATAAGCTTCTTCTTCTCTACACCTTCACGTCCATTCTGACCGTGACAGTACTTAAAGTCTTTGTAGTTGTGAGACAAATCCTAAAGCTTATGGCCGCTCGCCATAGTCTGCTTATTGGCAATACTACTGAGAAAAAGTCAGGAAAATGGTGAAAAAAAACCCAACATTGAGACTAAAACAATCAGAGAAAGGTCAACATAGTTGCTACCTTAGTCTTGGAGTCGGCCTTCTGAACGGTGTAGCCAATAATCTCAGAGTTTCCATCGTCCTTGGGCGGCTTCCACTCTAGTGAGGCGTTGAAACCCCAAACTTCTGTGACGTGAACCGCAATGGGGGGGCCGGGCTTTTCTGGTGAGATGCCAAAAAGGAAAAAGGTCTGACTAGAGCTTTGGGACAGGTTTTGCCCAGTTCCTGTTCAAAGAGGAAGGAGACAGATGATGCAAATAGGATGGACGATGAAAGGATCTTCCAAATGGATCTTCTCATTAGCTCAACCTTCTCAGAGTAGCACCAACGTAATGCAAATAATCCCATCAGAGCTCTGCCAAATCATCCAGCGGGCGCTCTGACCCGGGAAGACGAGCGGCAAGATGAGGAATGAGCCGGCGGCCGGCGTGTCAGCGCAGCAGTCAGGATTAAAGCGCAGCTTTGATGAAGTGGCAAATTGGGAATTATGATTACACTTGGAGAACGAGTGCACGATTGTGCAAAAAAAAAATCTGGTTCTTGCTTAAAATTGACAGTTCTGTGGGACGAGTTCACACATGGTCAGGACCATTATGGTGGGATGACCCCAGCATTGAATGTTGGACAGGTCACACAATTAGATAAAAAAAAAGCACCAAACACATCAGTCCAAATAAAGTGAAAGCTCAAAGATATTTATAACATTTGGGCTAATTCCCCATTTACAGTATGGGCCGCCATCTATTTTGTGACGTTGACCTCGCTTACAGTAAAATAGGTGTTATTTTCAGTCTGCCAGAACGGATTGAGTCCGGATCCAAACTATGAGGTGGCTGAGAGGCTAAAGCACTAGGCTGCTCATCCGTTGTGTTCCACACGTGTGGGTTTGAATTATGCTATGGTTGGGGTTTCAAACTTTGTTAATTTTGAGCACAGTTTTTAATTTAGTTTTACTCAGTCTTTTAAAAAAAAAAAATGTTTTAATTTAAGTCACATTTTAGTCATCTAAACTGTTTTAGTTTTAGTCAACCAAATTCCTCAACATTTTAGTCGACTAAAATTACAGTGAATTTTGTTGACCAAAATATGAAGTATAAAGGATAACATCATCTTTGAAAATGTCTTAAAACCACCTTTAAGAAGGTTATTTCAGTGGAATTTAAAAAAGCTAAACTCACAACAGGACCTGCACTCCATGAATATATCAAAGTACATTTTACACTAACCTTACTGTGTGTTATTATTTTTGGCTGAAATTAAGCCTTATTTTCAAATATGAACTAAAATGGTCATATAAAAAACAAACTTGTATTAATTGTGTATTCTATTGTGTATAACTCCCCTGGGTTTTTTACAATTGGTGTCTGTTTAAATATAGCAACCAGTGTTATAATTGTAGAAAGTATATATACATATATATATATATATATATATATATATATATATATATATATATATATATATATATATATATATATATATATATATATATATATATATATATATATATTCCTTAGGTCAGGAAAAAACACACAGAGGCTAATAGTTTCACAGGTTTCCCTGCTCTCCAGGGGAACCTGGAGCAGGTTTTGAGCACTGGACAAACCACAGCCACCCCTGCTATATATATATGTATATACATATACATATACATATATATATATATATATATATATATATATATATATATATATATATATATATATATATATATATATATATATATATATGTATATATGTACTGTATATATATGCATATATATATACATATATAAACATATATATGTATATATATATGTATATATATATATATATATATATATATATATATATATATATATATATATATATATATATATATATATATATATATATATATATATGTATATATGTATATGTATATATGTACTGTATATATATGCATATATATATACATATATAAACATATATATGTATATATATATGTATATATATATATATATATATATATATATATATATATATATATATATATATATATATATATATATATATATAAGCAAGCATAAGGTTTTTACATAGGGTTTTAGGATAGCGTTAGGTTTTTACACAAACTTGTCAAGCTAGCATTGGGTTTTTACAGAAAATTTCAAGATAATGTAAAGTTTTTACATACGGTTTCAGCCTAGCATAATGTTTTTACATGAGGCTTTAAAAAGGCATTAGGTTTTTACATGAGGTTTCACGCTAGCACTACGTTTTTGCTGATGGTTTCAAGCTAATGTGAAACTTTTACATAAGGTTTTAAGATAAAGTTAGGTTTTTTCACAAGTTGTCAAGCTAGCATAAGGTTTTTACAGGAGATTTCAAGCTAGTATGAAGTTTTTAATATCAGGTTTCAAGTTAGAGTTAGGTTTTTAGTGAAGGTTTTAAGACAGCGTTAGGTTTCTACACAAGTTGTCAAGCTAGCATAAGGTTTTTTTCAGCTATCGTTTGGTCTTTCAAGCTAGTGTTTGGTTTTTACGTAAGGTTTCAAGCTAACGTTAGGTTTTTACACAAGGTTACGAGCTAGCATTAGGTTTTTACTAGGTCTGTCAGACGATTAAAATATTTAATCTCGATAATCACATTTTGTTCATAGATAGCTCAAAATCATCACGATAAATCGCAGGTAGGTATATTTTTGTGGAGAATGCATATATTTTTAAGTGTTCTTAATTTATCCATAGTCATGTTTAAAGCAGCTAATATTTTCCCATGTGTACACTTTGGGTTTTTTCCTTATGCTCGTTAGTGAACTCTGTGTTTCACCTTGAAGGCCTGGAATGTCTGTTGGGAGTATAAAGTACTCCCTTTTTGTGGAGGAGACCTTATCAGTATAGAACAAAAAGGCTGTATTTCTTTCTGGGCGGGAGGGGGCTGTTTTCATACTAAATAAGCTGACTCTTTGCGTTTGATTTTTAGACCGCTTCTTGATGCTGCTATTACCGCATTGTAAGGACTGGTCTCCTAAAGCTTTAGTAGAACTTGGTAATATTGCTATTCTGTCTTGGTGGTCCTTCTTACTCAACATATACTGTATGTCATCCGAAAGAACTTGGGAGTGACCAGTGTGTTTTATTCCCTGAGAAAAAGACTGGGAATAACAGTTTTCATCATTTATAAGTGTTCCCCCCCCCCCCCCCTCCCCCGGTACGGCACGGCCCGAGGGTCAAAAAGGAAGTGTTCACGTTAATCGCCCGTTAAAAAGATTAGTGTCGTTATTGAAAGTTATAGCTAACGCAGTATTATCATGTTAACTTTGACAGCCCTAGTTTTTATGTATGGTTTCAAGCTAGGGTTGGGGTTTATTAAACTATTTCAGACAATATTTTTTAACAGGTCCTTTTGGGAAGATTTGGAGAATGCAGGCATCGATCCGAGGAACTGATTTCTGTCAGGAAATACCTGGTGAATCCCGTCGTTGGTGTTTTTTTTTTTTTTTATTCTGGTGCTCACATAAAGTGCTCTAAATCTAAAATCTAAACCTTGCTTTCTATGTTTTTGTAGGCGTCCAAAGGAGTCAGTGCCTCACAGGCCATAAGGCGCACATCACTCCTGTGAGGTTTGTTATTGTGAATCCAAATAGTGGTTTTCCTCCGATTTTTTAGTGCAGAGCTCTGTTAAAACGTGTCGCACATTTCGGCTTGTCCCGCCCCCTTCGTAACGGCGTGAAAGCAGCACGCGCGTGACCCCGCCGAGACTGACCTACGACCTGGAGGTGGATGTCGGCGCTGTCCGCCATGTTCTCGATCTGCACGGACAGCGTGTACTTCCCCGAGTGGTTCCTGTCGGCCGAGCGGATGAAGAAGATGGTGTCCACATCGCTGGACCGGGTGCCCACGCTTCGGTCCTCTAGAGGAACGCCATCTTTGGACCACGTGGCCACCGGGCGAGGTTTACCCTGCGGGCAGGCGATATTGCATGGTCAAAGGTCAGAGGTATTTCTTCTTTTTTACATTTGCATTGATATTGTTTGCCCTGCTTAGTATTTACCATTATGTACTGTTTTTATTTGTTACTGTTGCATAGTTTTATGTGACATTTCCGTAGATTTTCATCTTTTTAAACCACAAGAAACGTGAGGAGTCAGCATCATTTCATTGTACATGTATTTAATGGCAATAAAGACCATCCTGATTCGACAAAAATAAACATTTTTATTGTTCAGTTTATGACTTTTTCCAGCATTGACATCATTTGCAGCTTGCAGCCAAACGCCATTGCTCCCCCCTACCCCACCCATGTCCCCTCCTTCAGGCTCTTGAGTGCATTTGGCACCTGTACAAAAACCCTACATGAGATCAAATATTAAAATGGGCGAGTCAGCACTTCTAAATGTGCCAGTCGTTGCTTCGCCCTCGCAACATGACCCATTTCACGGGAAGGGTTTTTTTTAGCGACTAAAAAGTATGCCGGTAATTCTCAGAGATGATTTTCACCTGTGTGAAAATGGCCCCCCTTAACTGTGCAAATATTAAAACAACACTGTCATTCATTTGTGCTGTAAAAATGTGGTGTCAAACTATAAAAGTTTTGATGTTATTAACGTGTTATTATGTATAACCAGCCTCCCAAACTTGTCCCAATTGTTTGTGCTACAAAATTATTTTGTCTAGCTATAGTAGTTCTTATGGGATTAAAGTGTTAAATCCAGGCTGAAAACACTTTTATTTAACTGTGTACATGACAACTAAAAGCATTTTATCTACACTATTTGGCTTTAATTTGAATTATAATAGTTTTTATGATATAAATGCATACATATATATACATATATAAGTATATATACATACACATACATATTTACATATTTTATATATAAATATATATATATATATACTGTATATATATACATATATATATATATATATATATATATACACATACATACATACATACATACACACTGTATATACATATTGTCATGACTTGGTCCTGGGTGTTTGCTTTTCCGGGATGCAACGGAAAGTTGGCACGAGCGAGACGGGAATGAAGGTACATGATTTATTTAATATATCAAAAAAAAGTGCAAACGAAAAGCGCGCACAGTGGCGGAGAATAAACTATGAAACCAAAAGACTATAGCAAAAAAGTACAAACGAAAAGCACGCACAATGGCGGAGAACAAACTATGAAACCAAAAAGACTATAAACATGGAACAAAAACTTACTTGGCTTGGACAAAAATAGTTGCATGAAGAATGGACATGGAAAGAATGGACAGAGCATAAATGTGGAGGTCGTCAGAACGACAAACTGAAAAGAATGAACTTAAATACTATGGACATGATTAGTGAAAGCAGGTGCGTGACTCAAAACGTGAAACAGGTGCGTGACGTGACAAGTGAAAACTAATGGTTGCTATGGTGACAATCAAGAGTGCACAATGATTCCAAACGTGGAACAGGTGAAACTAATGGGGTAATCATGGAAACAAGACAAGGGAGTGAAAAGACAGAAACTAAAGAGTCCTATAACTAAACAAAACATGACTTAAAACAAAACATGATTACACAGACATGACACATATACATACAAATATATATATATATATATATATATATACATACATATGTATATATATCTACATACACATACATATATATTGTACATACAGTACATATATAAATACAAATATATATGTATATTTATTTTTAATTTTGCCTTTTAATTCTTTTTAAAGCACTTTGAATTGCCTTGTGTACAATTTATGCTCTATAAATAAACTCGCCTTATTATTCATAACCAGCCCCGTAACGTCAAAACTATAGTAGTTAGACCAAAAAAATGTTGCAGCACAAATGTAGCACAGACAAGTGGGAGGGCTGGTTATTTTCGGTAGGGGTGTGAATCTTTGGGCACAAACGTTTGGTACAGGTTTGGGAAGATTTTAACAAGGTGAGGGGGGCTGACTATAAATAATAAAACATTAATAACAATACAACTATAATAGACCAATTTGCAACACAAACGTAGTACAAATGGGACAAGTTTGGAGAGATTTTGACAAGGTGATGGCGTAACTAGTCAGAAAATGTATTTTGGAATAACTTAAAAATGGCACAAACAAAAGGCAGTGTAATGTGAATATTTGACAACTTCACAAAGGTAAGATTTTTTTTTTGGACACACAGTGGAAGACAATCAGGACATGTCTTACAAAGGTGTTTCAAAGCAGCGTACCTGAAAAGGGATGACCAAGTTGACCTTCTCGCCAACAACCCTGACCAGTCTGGTCCTCAGATGGCGAGGTAAACGGATCTTGGGATGTTCTGCAGAGACAGCAGGAAATGTGTCAGTTATGCGTCTTTCCAGCTTTCGTTTACGTCCCCAGCGTCTGACCCATGATCTCTCGGATGGTGACGGCCTGCGTAAGCGTGGCGGGGAGGCTTCGCCCGGCGATGTTGACGGCCACCACCCGAAACAACATCTTTTCCCCCACGGGGAGACCCTTCACTCTGTACTGGTTCTTCTCCACTGGCTCCTGGTGGGCCTGCACCCACTGGTCACCTGAAGATGATCGAGAGACACATTTTCCACAAGAAGAATGATTCGAAGCAGGGGTGTCCAAACTTTTTCTACTGGGGGACCCACACTGAAAAATTTAAACATGCAAGGGCCATTTTGATACTTTTCATTTTCAAAACATATATATATATATATATATATATATATATATATATATATATATATATATATATATATATATATATATATATATATATATATATATATATATATATGTATATGTATATGTATATATATATGTATATATATATATATATATATATATATATATATATATATATATATATATATATATATATATATATCCATCCATTTTCTACCGCTTATTCCCTTTGGGGTCACGGGGGGCGCTGGAGCCTATCTCAGCTACAATCGGGCGGAAGGTGTGTATATATATATATATATATATATATATATATATATATATATATATATATATATATATATATATATATATATATATATATATATGCATACATACAGTATATACATACATGCATATGTACCTATACATACATACAGTACATACATGCATACATATATATACATATATACATACATACACACATATATATATATATACACATATATATATATACACACATATATACATACACACATATATATAAACACACACACATATATTTATATATATATATATATATATACACACACACACACACACATACATACATATTAACACATACATACACATATATACTGTATATACATACATATGTATATTTATATCTACATACACATACATATATTCTGTACATACATACTGTATATATACACATGCATACAGTACATACATGTATATATACATATGTATATGTATATATCTATACACATACATATATACATATATATATATATACATATACACACATACATACTGTACATACATATTAACACATACATACATACATACATACATACAGTATATACATACAAATATATATATACATACATATATATATCTACATACACATACATATATACTGTACATACATATGTATACACATACATACATACATACAGTACATACATGTATACATACATACATGCATACATACATACATATATACTTATGTATACATACACATACATATATACATATATGCATACATATATGCATACATATATACATATATATATATATATATATATATATATATATATATATATATATATATATATATATATATATATATATATATATATATATATATATATACATCCATCCAACCATTTTCTACCGCTTTTCCCTTTCGGGGTCATGGGGGGTGCTGTATATATATAAGAAGGGTCTCAGTCATAAAAACGTTTAAAAAAAAAATCATATATCATTATTATGTTTTAGTATTATTCATCGCTTAAATCTTTAGATCAGCTTCAAGTGTATCTGTCGATATGAAGTTTAAAAAAAAACAATGTTTTATGTTTCATTCACAAAATGTGCAATATTTTCCCCCAAAAAAATTCAAAGTGGAGTATTTGATGTGAAGTAATTGGAGCCTTCAATATGTCAATCATTCATAACAACTTTGATTTTAATTCATTGTTATTATATTATATATAAAGCAATGACAAAAACTCCACAAAAATTATTGGGGATCCAAAAGGGCCAAACTCATAAAAGTCTTAAAAATAAGTAAACAACTTTTTTTTTTCTTTTTTTTTTTACTTTCAACACTTGCATCTCTAGATCAACTTTAGAACTATCCGTCGATTATATGTTTATATTATTATTTTTTTTTTTTAAATGTTTTTATATGTTTGTTTTATGCCCTTTTTGTAAAATAATACTTTTGTTTGGGAAACACACAAAATATGCAATATTTTCCCCAAAAATATTTCAAAGTGGAATATTTGATGTTGAATAATTGGGAGTAATAGGCCAATCATTCATAACAACCTAACAGCTTTAAAGAAACAGCCTGCATGGCAGCTTTTTGTTATCAGAGTCAACATTGCAACTTTTTTCTCTTTACATTTCACCGTTTTTTTTTTGTTTTTTTTGTTTCTCTTCTTTAATAGTTTTTTTTAGAATGTGCTGTCGCCCGCACTTCGGGCTCTTCTGATTGAACTTCAAATTCTGTGTATGGGCGATATGCAGTAATTGAAGTATTTACTTCCTTCTGGGCAGTACTCGATGATGTAACCGTCGATGCCTCCAGCGCCCACTTTCTCAGGAGGAAGCCACCTGAGGGCACAGGTGGAGTCGGTCACGTCCTCCACCGTCAGGCGGGTGGGCTCGCTGGTGGGGGCTGTGGGAGACAGAAGACACTTGTGATGCCAGCGTTCGTTTCCGCGGCGACAGGAGGCGGCGCACCGATGGGCATGAACGGCTTGGAGTTGGCGCTGGGCTGCGAGATGCCGATGCCGTTGACCGCAAACACTCTCATCTCGTACAGGACGCCCTCGATCATCTTCTTGGCGTCGTACGTGGTGGACTCGTAGACGTCAAAGTTGAGCTTGGTCCACCTGGACGAGCCCATCTTCTTCCTCTCCATCAGGTAACCTAGAGCAGTGTTTTTCAACCTTTTCTGAGCCGAGGCACGTTTTTTTCATTGAAAAAATCCCGAGGCACACCACCAGCAGAAAACATTAAAAAATGAAACTCAGCAGCCGATAATGACAGTAAAAAGTCGTTCTCGCAATTGTTGGCTATTAATTCAAACCATGACCAACCATGCATCACTATAACTCTTGACTTAAAGTGACTGTACTGTCACATCACGCCGTGATTTATTCTGAGGTTTTTGGTGTTCTCCTGTGTGTAGTGTTTTAGTTCTTGTCTTGCACTCCTATTTTGGTATTGTCATGTTAAGTACGGATGTACTTTGTGGACGCCGTCTGCTCCACACGCTGTAAGTCTTTGCTGTCGTCCAGCATTCTGTTTTTGTTTACTTTGCAGCCAGTTCAATTTTAGTTTAGTTTTGCATAGCCATCCCCAGAGGTGTGGACTCGAGTCACATGAATTTGATGACTTTAGACTCGACTTGACAAAATGTAAAAAGACTTGCAACTCGACTTAGACTTTAACATCAATGACTTGTGACTTCACTTGGACTTGAGCCTTTTGAATTGACATGACTTGACATGACTTGCTACTTTCCCCAAAACCCAAAGATGAAAAAGTTATTCGGGAGCGCTCCGTATTTTTCATCGTGTACTTGTCTATCAGCGTTGCGTGTGTCAGCTGGTGTGGTCTCAGTACAACAGCCAATCAAATTAGATCTACTTTGTTTTCATCACACAGCATTCATCCAATCAAATTGCAGGACAACCAACGAAGAAGACATGTCCAAACCACACGCCAGTGAACAAAAAATGATACCTAAAATAATTTTGTTTGGGTATAAAAATTACGAGGTGGTCAACACAAAACGGTTTGCAGTATGCAACACATGCGGTTCGAAAATTACTGATGGAGAGGCAACAACTTCCAACTTCGTCCGGCATTTGAAGTTGCACAAAGAACGGTAAGTTTTGAATGTAAGATAACGTTTATTGGCTAAGTAACGTGACTTTTATTTGCTGTGTAGTTAAATCAGTGAGGCTGTAAACTCACTGCTAACGTTATAACGTTATTGCAAACACGGGAATCTGTTGCAGTTCACTACCTTATTCATACTTTTTGTTCAGTGATTTTTTTTAAGCAGGGTTACGTTAGTCAATATATCACACGTAACGTTAGACGGCGGTCAGCAGCACCGCGTATTTTAGCCACCTAAAAAAAGACAAAAATAGTAAAATAAAGGTCAGTTAAAATGTATACTATATTATGAATATGTGTACCGTTTTAGCTAGCTTTCTGACATACTGTTGGTTGTTTACCTCAGTGGTCCCCAACCACCGGGCCGCGGCCCGCTACTGGTCCGTGGATCGATTGGTATCGGGCCGCACAAGAAATATATATATATATATTTTTTTAAATTAAATCAACATAAAAAACACAAGATACACTTACAAGTAGTGCACCAACCCAAAAAAACTCTCTCCCCCCTTTTGTTCTGGGCATTGAACATGAAGACTCTTCCTTCACTGTTCCGAGTGGCCATGAGAGTCTTGGCAGTGCCTGCCTCCAGTGCTCCAGTGGAGCGAGTTTTCAGCCATGGTGGCATCATACTACGCCCCCATCGTGCACAAATGACTGACAGACTTTTGGCTAATTTGGTCTTTTGCAAATGCAATGCAGCATAGGGCCCTGACATATAAAAAGTACAACTTTTTTGTTATGTTCACGTATATGTCATGTTTTTTCAATGTTAACACTTTTGTACAAATAAGTACATTTGCACTTTATTTTTCAATGTGTTTGTTCTGTAAAGGAATGAGTTAATGTTTAAAATGACTGGTTAATAGTGCTATTATAAAGTGCAATGTCAGCACAATTTTCTTTCCTGCAATTTAAAATGCACTTGTTGTAATAAATAAATACAGCGTTTGAAAAGCATACACAATCTGTGTTAATATATTAGTCTGTGGTTAAAAGGACTTGAAAGGACTCGAAACTCAAAATGCAGGACTTAGGACTTGACTTGAGACTTTCCAGTCTTGACTTTGGACTTGACTCGGGGCTTGCCTGTCTTGACTCGGGACTTGACTCGGACTTGAGGGCAAAGACTTGAGACTTACTTGTGACTTGCAAAACAATGACTTGGTCCCACCTCTGGCCATCCCTAAGTTTCAATGCCTTTTTTTTATTTTTGGTTTAAGCATTAGATACCTTTTTACCTGCACGCTGCCTCCCACATGTTGTGATCACGACAAACCATGTTCCCGACATATACAAAGCAATTAGCTACCTGCTGCCACCTACTGATATGGAAGAGTATTACACGGTTACTCTGCCGAGCTCTAACCAGCACAGACACTCAAGAACGGCACATTATAATTACTGGTTTGCAATAAATATTTTTAACCTAATTAAGTGAAATTACATACCGTATTTTTCGGACTATAAGTCGCTCCGGAGTATAAGTCGCACCGGCCGAAAATGCATAATAAAGAAGGAAAAAAACATATATAAGTCGCACTGGAGTATAAGTCGCATTTTTTGGGGAAATGTATTTGATAAAACCCAACACCAAGAATAGACATTTGAAAGGCAATTTAAAAGAAATAAAGAATAGTGAACAACAGGCTGAATAAGTGTACGTTATATGAGGCATAAATAACCAACTGGTATGTTAACGTAACATATTATGGTAAGAGTCATTCAAATAACTATAACATATAAAACAT
Organism: Nerophis lumbriciformis; assembly: GCF_033978685.3. NCBI lineage: Eukaryota > Metazoa > Chordata > Actinopteri > Syngnathiformes > Syngnathidae > Nerophis > Nerophis lumbriciformis. The sequence goes on from NC_084571.2 coordinate 5,530,816, forward strand.
ACTATACGTTTACTAAACAATCTGTCACTCCTAATCGCTAAATCCCATGAAATCTTATACGTCTAGTCTCTTACGTGAATGAGCTATATAATATTATTTGATATTTTATGGTAATGTGTTAATAATTTCACACATAAGTGGCTCCTGAGTTTAAGTCGCACCCCCCGGCCAAACTATGAAAAAAACTGCGACTTACAGTCCGAAAAATACGGTAATCTCCCACGGCACACCAGACTGTATTTCACGGTACACTCGTGTGCCGCGGCACAGTGTTTGAAAAACACTGACCTAGAGCACAGTGTTAGAGGAATATTTTCCCTCCTTTAACAGAATAAAACACATGTCAAGTAAACTTTCAGTTTCGATCCCTGCCCAGTAGGGATGGGAATTGATAGGGTTTTTCCGGCGACATCTAGTGTGACAATAAGTGGCAGGAAGGAAGGATGGAGGTGTGAATACCTTTAATGGGCACGCCGCCATCAAATGCAGGGGGGTCCCATGTGACGGTGGCGCAGTCCTCGCCCACTGATGTGCATTTGACATTCTCAGGAGGGTCGGGCACATCTGGCGTGCCACAGAACATTGGAGCGAAGGCATATTCATGTCATCAGCAATGAAACGTGGTGGATATAAAAGGTCACTTGGCGGAAGCCAGCGAGTCACTAACCCACAACCTTGACGAAGAGCTCGGCCTGGTCCTCGCCCGCAGGGTTGGCCACGGTGAGCGAGTACAGGCCTTCGTCCCCCTTCTCCGCCCCCTGGATGACGAAGCTGCTCAGCGTCTTCCTGGTCTCCACGCGGACCCTACCCTCCGAATCGCTTACCGCCTGCGGTCGCAAGGGAGTGTCACCCGGACGCTGAAACCATGCAACGTGTCGGGTGAGGCATCCCCCCCCCCCTCACCTTGTCTCCCTTCTTCCAGCACACGACAGGCGGCGGATCCCCGGAAATCTCGACGTCAAAGCGAAGTTTGTTGCCGGCCACCACCGTGATGGTGTTCTGGCTCCCTATGCCGCTGGTGTCCAGGTGGATTTTAGGAGGGTCTATCGTAAAACCAAGTCATCATGTTAGAACTGTTAAAAATAACGGTGGTCAGTTATTTCATTATATTTGTCCATCATTCATATAAGAACACATATGTTTTGGTTTTTTTATGCATTCTAAATCGTAAAATACGGCGAGTACGAGGTGGCTAACAATGAAGGTAACGGTAATGGGTAAAGTTAAACCAGGCTGGGCCCTATTTTGAGTATGTTAGTGTTTTTCCTGTGTTTAGTGTTTCAGTTCCTGTCCTGCGCTCTTATTTTGTAGCTTTACCTTCCTGTTTTCTTGTCTCCTGCAGCAGCCTTACGCCTGCCTTCGAGCGCTAGTCCCCACACCTTGTTTCTGTTTGTAATCAAGACTATCTAAGTTGTGCCGATACGTTCTTTCTTTGTCGGGACTTTGATTGTGTCACGGCGCCAAATTTTCAAAGAGAACGGCCTACGGATCACGATTGAAGCCAACAAGCAAACCGTCAACTTCCTTGACGTCACTTTCAACCTGAGAAATAACAGCTACCAACCATTCACGAAACCCAACACAACTCTCCAATACGTGCACCATGACAGCAACCACCCACCCACCACCACGAAAAGAATACCTACCGGAATTAATAAAAGGCTATCGATGCTGTCATCTAGCAAAGCTGAATTTGACCAAGCAACCCCCCCGTACCAAAAAGCCCTTGATGAAAGCGGATACAATTTCACCCTCACCTATGAACCCACGCCAGGAAACCAGCCAAAAAAGAACAGAAAACTAAACGACATCATCTGGTACAACCCCCCATACAGCAAAAACGTCTCAACTAACATTGGACACAAATTCCTCAATCTGATTGACAAACACTTTCCCAAAGACAACACCCTAAGAAAAGTATTCAACAAGAACAACATTAAATTGAGCTACAGCTGTATGAACAATATACGACAAATTATCTCAAACCACAACAAAACAATTGCAAATGAGCCGTCGGCCCCCAGACAGAGCGACTCCAAAACCAACAAAGACTGCAACTGTCGAAAGAAACCTGATTGCCCTCTCAACGGGGGGTGCTTACAAACATCAGTTGTCTACCAATCTAAGGTAACACGCAAGGACATTAACACATCCGACACATATGTAGGATTAACCGAGGGGGAGTTCAAAACCAGATGGAACAATCACAAGGCTTCTTTCAGGAACCAAAACCTGCGGAATACCACAGAACTCAGCAAACACATTTGGGACCTCAAAGACAATAATGTTGAATATTCAATAACATGGCAAATTCTTGCATCCAGCACACCTTACAATAGTGGTAATAAAAGATGCAACCTATGCTTGAAAGAGAAACTGTTTATTATTTACCGTCCAGACCTGTCATCCCTCAACAAGCGCAGCGAAATTGTAACAGCATGCCGCCACAGACGGAAACACCTCCTAGGTAACACATGAGCCAATCACCACGCCCCTACGCCAGCCTGTACCCACCCACTCTGTGCCCTATATAAACCATGGTATGTGAATGCTCCCATTAAAATCTCCTGATGATTGAGGGAACCCCCCCTCATGAAACAGGCCTGTAGAGATGAAATAGTCTTGTGATTTTTTTCCCACACATACATATATTGCGCTCTACTACGGTATCGAGCACTATTTTTTGGATAACCTTATTAAGACATATATATATATATATATATATATATATATATATATATATATATATATATATATATATATATACCGGTATATATATATATTGTTATCGCCCTCTAATGCAGCAAAAGTACATGACTTGTTATTCAACATTATTTTGTACAGTTTTCTTCTCTCATAGCCGTGTAATTGTTTTTGTGTACAGAACAACTTTTCATTTAGTAGCAAATCTGCTGAAAACACACAACTTTCCTCTTGTTCTTTGTCTTATGACCTATGTGTTGTGTTCTACCCCTCACTTCTGTAAATATGCACTTCAATAAAATACGGTGGAAGAGCAAACAATGTGGAGGTTTTGGCTCATGTCGCCTTGACAGGGGACCCCTGAACATTAAGCAATCTTATATTTTCCAGGTGTCACGATACAACTTTTTCCCTTCCAATAATATTCGCCTGCACCGATGTTGATCTGATACGATATCAGCATGAATCATACAAACTTGTATTATTTTGTAGTGTGGAAAGTTAAAAAAGGTTTGATCAAGTACAATTTTTTAAACTGAGAGCAATGGTAGGTATAAAAACAATAACATGTTTATTATTAACCATATATAATGGACCTATGCTCTCCTTAAGTTGAAGTGGAGTGACTATTGTTTTTCTAGTGACACCTTGCGGCCACAAAAATTCATGAAGTTGCGCTCATGACGCAGTAAGTTGAACGATACGGACACGTTTGTTACTGATTAATGTATAAAACGCCTTGGAGACTTTGTATGTGTTAGTAATATGCAAGTATAATTATTGGATACTTGTTTAAATTGACAAATGTCTAGCTTGTGTGCTATCATCTGCTTAGCTGTTGTGTAGCTGCTAGCTTGTAGTAGCCTGTAGTATCCATATTTTCTATGCATTAAAGACCAATTGAATTGTGTTGGATACAAGTGTGGTATCTTATAGTTTATCTCGAACATTGGGTGAAGAAGTGTGTGTGTGTGTGTGTGTGTGTGTGTGTGTGTGTGTGTGTGTGTGTGTGTGTGTGTGTGTGTGTGTGTGTGTGTGTGTGTGTGTGTGTGTGTGTGTGTGTGTGTTCTTGTATTTCTACCCTTCTTGAGACATCAACAAGGAAAAGTACCTTCCATATGAGGACTGGTGAACAAGTTAGGACCGAAATCATGGTCCCGATACGGAAAACCCAATAGAGAATGTCTCATTTGCACCCCTGGTGGTGAAATCTATCAAAATGAGGGTGGTCCCAAAAAGGAGGGATTTTTCAAATTGACTGTTTTAAAAGTGCTCCACCTCTGGTCAACATATGAAATAACAAGTGTGTGTAATAAATTGAAATGCGCCCCCTTTGGCCAAAATTAATTTAGAAAATCAAATACATATGTATATAGAGACATACTGTAATAACTTGAAGTAAATAATGAAGATTAAAAACCAATTACAAACAAAAAATTCATAAATTAATTAAAAGCAGTCTTTTTCTCACAATGTGTCAACTTTTTTCTTATAAAATTGGCAACAAATTCTCATATTCTTTCTGTTTCTGTATTATTGCAATATTTTCTCGTAAAATGATTACTTTTTTTTTAATGTAAAATTATTACTTTTTAATGCAAAATGCCAACATTTGTCATATAAAATTCTGACTTTTATCACAGTATTGCCAATTTTTTTGGTTGTTCTTATAAAACAGTGACATTTTTGGAGTAAAATTATGACTTTTGTCATAATTGTGCCAAGTAAAATTCCGATTGTTATTATAATATTGCCAACATTTTAAAGTTTTCTTATAAAATTGTGACTTTTGTCGAGTAAAATTACAACTCTTTTCATAAAATTGCCAACTTTTCAAGCGTTTTCTTGTAAAATTGCGACTGTTATTGAGTAATATTCCAAATTTTATCATAATATTGCATACATTTTTTTTTGTAAAAATGTTTTACTTGCGTTGAGTAAAATTACGACTTTTATTATAATCCTGCCAAAAATTGTACGTTTTTCTTGTGAATTGTGACCTTTTTCGTGTGAAATTCCAACTCATTTTTTATAAAAAGCTTGTTTATATCTGCATAGTATGGATATGTTATTAATGTTGTAAATACAAATCTTTATATATCTAGAAAGGGTGGTGCTAAAGAGGTAGGCATTTTTCGGGGGTCTCAAGAAGGTAACAAATACAAGAAAGTGTGTGTGTGTGTGTGTGTGTGTGTGTGTGTGTGTGTGTGTGTGTGTGTGTGTGTGTGTGTGTGTGTGTGTGTGTGTGTGAGTGTGTGTGTTCTTGTATTTCTACCCTTCTTGAGACATCAACAAGGAAAAGTACCTTCCATATGAGGACTGGTGAACAAGTTAGGACCGAAATCATGGTCCCGATACGGAAAACCCAATAGAGAATGTCTCATTTGCACCCCTGGTGGTGAAATCTATCAAAATGAGGGTGGTCCCAAAAAGGAGGGATTTTTCAAATTGACTGTTTTAAAAGTGCTCCACCTCTGGTCAACATATGAAATAACAAGTGTGTGTAAGAAATTGAAATGCGCCCCCTTTGGCCAAAATTAATTTAGAAAATCAAATACATATGTATATAGAGACATACTGTAATAACTTGAAGTAAATAATGAAGATTAAAAACCAATTACAAACAAAAAATTCATAAATTAATTAAAAGCAGTCTTTTTCTCACAATGTGTCAACTTTTTTCTTATAAAATTGGCAACAAATTCTCATATTCTTTCTGTTTCTGTATTATTGCAATATTTTCTCGTAAAATGATTACTTTTTTTTTAATGTAAAATTATTACTTTTTAATGCAAAATGCCAACATTTGTCATATAAAATTCTGACTTTTATCACAGTATTGCCAATTCTTTGGTTGTTCTTATAAAACAGTGACATTTTTGGAGTAAAATTATGACTTTTGTCATAATTGTGCCAAGTAAAATTCCGATTGTTATTATAATATTGCCAACATTTTAAAGTTTTCTTATAAAATTGTGACTTTTGTCGAGTAAAATTACAACTCTTTTCATAAAATTGCCAACTTTTCAAGCGTTTTCTTGTAAAATTGCGACTGTTATTGAGTAATATTCCAAATTTTATCATAATATTGCATACATTTTTTTTTGTAAAAATGTTTTACTTGCGTTGAGTAAAATTACGACTTTTATTATAATCCTGCCAAAAATTGTACGTTTTTCTTGTGAATTGTGACCTTTTTCGTGTGAAATTCCAACTCATTTTTTATAAAAAGCTTGTTTATATCTGCATAGTATGGATATGTTATTAATGTTGTAAATACAAATCTTTATATATCTAGAAAGGGTGGTGCTAAAGAGGTAGGCATTTTTCGGGGGTCTCAAGAAGGTAACAAATACAAGAAAGTGTGTGTGTGTGTGTGTGTGTGTGTGTGTGTGTGTGTGTGTGTGTGTGTGTGTGTGTGTGTGTGTGTGTGTGTGTGTGTGTGTGTGTGTGTGTGTGTTCTTGTATTTCTACCCTTCTTGAGACATCAACAAGGAAAAGTACCTTCCATTGGTGAACAAGTTAGGACCGAAATCATGGTCCCGATACGGAAAACCCAATAGAGAATGTCTCATTTGCACCCCTGGTGGTGAAATCTATCAAAATGAGGGTGGTCCCAAAAAGGAGGGATTTTTCAAATTGACTGTTTTAAAAGTGCTCCACCTCTGGTCAACATATGAAATAACAAGTGTGTGTAAGAAATTGAAATGCGCCTCCTTTGGCCAAAATTAATTTAGAAAATCAAATACATATGTATATAGAGACATACTGTAATAACTTGATGTAAATAATGAAGATTAAAAACCAATTACAAACAAAAAATTCATAAATTAATTAAAAGCAGTCTTTTTCTCACAATGTGTCAACTTTTTTCTTATAAAATTGGCAACAAATTCTCATATTCTTTCTGTTTCTGTATTATTGCAATATTTTCTCGTAAAATGATTACTTTTTTTTTAATGTAAAATTATTACTTTTTAAT
>NC_084571.2:5542500-5620000 GCF_033978685.3 Nerophis lumbriciformis
GAAAAGACCGATTTAAAAAAATATATATTAAAAAATATATATATTAATTTTTTGTTTTGTTTTTACTTGGGACTTCCCACGGGCCTGATCCGGCCTGCAGGCCGTAGTTTGGGGACCCCTGCTCTCGATCCACTCCAGGTTTATGTGTCCATATAAAGATTTTTGTTTGTTTGTTTTATGCCCTTTGTGTCAAAGAAAACCCAGTTTTTTATGGCAAAAACACAAAATATGCCAATATTTCCCCCAAAATAATTTCAAAGCAAAATATTTTATATATTATTGGAGACCTAAATAGGTCAATAATTAATTAATTCATATTTTTTGAGCAATGAAAGTTTTTTGTTCCATCCATCCATCCATCTTCTTCCGCTTATCCGAGGTCGGGTCGCGGGGGCAGCAGCCTAAGCAGGGAAGCCCAGACTTCCTTCTCCCCAGCCACTACGTCCAGACTTCCCCGCGGCCTCCTACCGGTCGGACGTGCCCGAAACACCTCCCGAGGGAGGCGTTCGGGTGGCATCCTGACCAGATGCCCGAACCACCTCATCTGGCTCCTCTCGATGTGTTGTTTGTTTTTTAAATCCCACTAAAAGAATCGGTGATCCGAAAAAGTCTTAAAAGCGTTAAAAACAAGTCTTTCCTTTTTTTATTTTTTTTTACTTTTACCATTTAAGTCTCTAGATCCGTCAATTATTAATTGGAATTATTTTTTATGTTTTTAAATGTGTTTTTTATGGCGTTTTTGTGAAACAAAACTTTGTTTTTTATAGCAAACCCCCCAAAAATATTCAAAAGTGGAATTTTTGAAGTAATTGAAGCCAATAATTCAATAACAACATTGATTTTGAGCAATGACAATTTAAGAAAAAAAACCAGCCTGAATGGCAGCTTTGTGTTATTAGATCCAACATTACAACTTTTTCTTGTTACATTTCACCTGTTTGCTCTTTTATTCCACTTTTTAAGCACAATCTTAAAATGTGACGCTGCGAGTCGCAAATTTGGACACCCCTGCTCTAAGAGAAGCATTTTTTTGGGAGATACTGGGAACGACAAGACAACAACTTTAAAACCTCATTCATGGAGATGAGGCGCTACCTTCCAACATGCGTCATCCTGATGCGATCGCTGGGCTTGACCTCCACGCCGTCCTTCAACCATTTGCCAGTCACTTTCTCATCGGACACCTCGCACTTGAACATGGCCTGCTCGCTCGCCTTCACCGTCAGGTCGGCGATGCTCTGCAAAACCTGCAGCTCCTTTTCTGCAAACAAGCACAGCGTGTCGGTGTTTCCCATACCTGCAACAAATACATTTGGCACTACTTGTTTGCCCGAGCTCATTAACACATTATAATGGGACTGTCTGTGAAGGATTTCCCTCTGTACAGTAACTCTGCTTGTTAACACATCTCTGCCAGAGAATACGAATATACAGCAGGAGGGATCAGTGTTGCCAATTTAGACAACTTTCAGAGTCATCCAGATGATCTTTTTTAAACAATCAACTTGCTGGAAAAAACTCAACATTTTCTGGTCTTATTGGACACTTTTAGAGGCAAACACGTATCGCTCTTCTCAAAAAGCTGTATGTCCGGCTGTTGCGTCCCCATTTACCGCACATTTAAAGCACTCACAGGTGGCGTTGTCTTACTTGTGTCAGTAAAAACACAAAGAAAGAAGAGAATGTTATTTGTAATTCTAAACATTTTAGTTTTTTCATATTTTTTGCTCACTTTTTGTCCTTCCCACACAGTCCATAAAAACTACATGAAGATGCGTCAAGGACAATTATGCAAATTATACAATGACATTGGCAAGTCCCCCACCCCCAGCATGAATCATATATTATATATATACATATATATATACATATACATATATATACATACAGGTAAAAGCCAGTAAATTAGAATATTTTGAAAAACTTGATTTATTTCAGTAATTGCATTCAAAAGGTGTAACTTGTACATTATATTTATTCATTGCACACAAATCTACCCGTGCCTGGTTTACGGACCATGGTATTTCTGTTCTAAATTGGCCCGCCAACTCCCTTGACCTTAGCCCCATAGAAAATCTGTGGGGTATTGTGAAAAGGAAGATGCAGAATGCCAGACCCAAAAACGCAGAAGAGTTGAAGGCCACTATCAGAGCAACCTGGGCTCTCATAACACCTGAGCAGTGCCAGAAACTCATCGACTCCATGCCACGCCGCATTAACGCAGTAATTGAGGCAAAAGGAGCTCCAACCAAGTATTGAGTATTGTACATGCTCATATTTTTCATTTTCATACTTTTCAGTTGGCCAACATTTCTAAAAATCCCTTTTTTGTATTAGCCTTAAGTAATATTCTAATTTTGTGACACACGGAATTTTGGATTTTCATTTGTTGCCACTTCAAATCATCAAAATTAAATGAAATAAACATTTGAATGCATCAGTCTGTGTGCAATGAATAAATATAATGTACAAGTTACACCTTTTGAATGCAATTACTGAAATAAATCAAGTTTTTCAAAATATTCTAATTTACTGGCTTTTACCTGTATACATTTTTACATAGCGCTTTGACACTATTTCCACATCCACCCATTCACACACTGATGGCGGGAGCTGCCAGGCAAGGCCCTAACCACGACCCATCAGGAGCAAAGGTGAAGTGTCTTGCTCAAAGACACAACAGACGTGACGAGGTTGGTGGAAGGTGGGGATCGAAACAGGAACCCTCAGGTTGCTGGCACGGCCACTCTCCCAACTGCGCCACGCCGTCCCCCATATATACATGCATAACATATACCGGTATGTATATATACATACATATATAAATATATATACATATATGTATGTTTATACATATATACGTGTATATATGTATAAACGTAATATGTCCCTGTTCGGGCGCCAGAAGGGGGAGGAGGTGAGGGTGGATTCAGACTCTTGGATTCAGACTCCGTACAACAAAATAGCTTTAACAATATTCCTGTGGGTAAGAAGTTATAACTAAATTGTTGTAAGTTTGTAAATTTGAAGGGGGAGGAGGTGAGGGTGGATTCAGACTCTTGGATTCAGACTCCTTACAACAATTTATATATATATATATATATATATATATATATATATATATATATATATATATATATATATATATATATATATATATATATATATATATATGAATTTGACCAAGCAACCCCCCCGTACCAAAAAGCCCTTGATGAAAGCGGATACAATTTCACCCTCACCTATGAACCCACGCCAGGAAACCAGCCAAAAAAGAACAGAAAACGGAACGACATCATCTGGTACAACCCCCCATACAGCAAAAACGTCTCAACGAACATTGGACACAAATTCCTCAATCTGATTGACAAACACTTTCCCAAAGACAACATCCTAAGAAAAGTATTCAACAAGAACAACATTAAATTGAGCTACAGCTGCATGAACAATATACGACAAATCATCTCAAACCACAACAAAACAATTGCAAATGAGCCGCCGGCCCTCAGACAGAGCGACTCCAAAACCAACAAAGGATGTAATTGTCGAAAGAAACCTGATTGCCCTCTCAACGGGGGGTGCTTACAAACATCAGTTGTCTACCAATCTAAGGTAATACGCAAGGACATTAACACATCCGACACATATGTAGGATTAACCGAGGGAGAATTCAAAACCAGATGGAACAATCACAAGGCCTCTTTCAGGAACAAAAACCTGCGAAATACCACAGAACTCAGCAAACACATTTGGGACCTCAAAGACAATAATGTTGAATATTCAATAACATGGCAAATTCTTGCATCCAGCACACCTTACAATAGTGGTAATAAAAGATGCAACCTATGCTTGAAAGAGAAACTGTTTATTATTTACCGTCCAGACCTGTCATCCCTCAACAAGCGCAGCGAAATTGTAACAACATGCCGCCATAGACGGAAACACCTCCTAGGTAACACATGAGCCAATTACCACGCCCCTAGGCCAGCCTGTACCCACCCACTCTGTGCCCTATATAAACCATGGTATGCGAATGCTCCCATTAAAATCTCCTGACGATTGAGGGTACCCCCCCTCATGAAACAGGCCTGTAGAGATGAAATAGTCTTGTGATTTTTTTCCCCACACATACATATATATATATATATATATATATATATATATATATATATATATATATATAGCCATCCATCCATCCATTTTCTACCGCTTATTCCATATATAAATATATATATATATATATATATATATATATATATATATATATATATATGTATGTATGTATATACATATATGTGATTGATTGATTGATTGAGACTTTTATTAGTAGATTGCACAGTGCAGTACATATTCCGTACAATTGACCACTAAATGGTAACACCAGCAAAATGGACTCAAACTGGATTGATAAACTGATCCGGAAAGCCGGCCAAACTATTGGCATGCAGTTGGAGGCGTTTGTGTCAGTGAGGGATAGGACACTGGACAAACTGCTGGCCATCATGGACAATCCTGCCCACCCACTCCACCTGACAATTAAGGGACAGCGGAGCTCATACTCCAACAGGCTCCTTCAACTTCCTTCCCGCACTGTGCTGTATAATCACTCGCCATACATCAATAGATGACATCTGCCTATTACCTGACACCTGACATGTTAGCTACTTCTCTTTGTTTATAATGTTTATAATGTCTATTTTCTATTTCCTGCTGGATCTACTCTCTATTTATGCTGCTGCTGTCATACTGTATATACTGTAATATTGTGCATGTGTTGTATATATTGTATATAAGTTATAGACATAATATAATATATCTGTATATCTGTATATATATATTATTCTGTACACATATTATGTATATATTTGTATATATGTTGGATTTTTTGTCGCTATATTATATACTATTTATACATGCATTGTCCCTTCCATCCTTACACTTTCCATCATTGTAACTGAGCTACTGTGTTGAACAATTTCCCTTGTGGATCATTAAAGTTTGTCTAAGTCTAAGTCTAAGTCTAAGTCTAAGTCATTTTCTACCACTCGTCCCTCTCGGGGTCAAGTGAAATGAGTCAAACAGAGAACAATGGTAGATATGAAAAACACTAACCTATTTATTTTTAACCGTCTGGAATGGACTTATGCTGTCTTTAAGTTGAAGTGGAGTGGTATTATTTTTTTGGGCTCTTCTGCATTGGGGACTTTGTACGTGTAAGTAATATGCAACTACAATTATTTGATAATTGTTTATATTGACATATTCTTGCCCCGATGTGGGATCTGAGCCGAGGATGTCGTTGTGGCTTGTGCAGCCCTTTGAGACACTCGTGGTTAAGGGCTATATAAATAAACTTTGATTGATTGATTGTTTGAGTTTTCATTAAAAACAAGGCAGAGGTTTTATTTGACAGGTATATTTAACATTTTGGCTACTGTACCATTACACACATTGGGGCGGCATAGCTCGGTTGGTAGAGTGGCCGTGCCAGCAACTTGAGGGTTCCAGGTTCGATCCCCGCTTCCGGCATCCTAGTCACTGCCGTTGTGTCCTTGGGCAAGATACGTGACCCCCCTTCTCCCAGTGCCACCCACACTGGTTTAAATGTAACTTAGATACTGAGTTTTCACTATGTAAAGCGCAGTGTTGGGACTAACGCTAACAACCTTCACTTTACCCGGAAGTGGGTCTTTACAGCTGAGGGTGAATGACGAGGCCGGTGGTTTGTTGCAACTTTGTGACTTTATTGGAAGCAGCCATCCACCAAGCTAGAGCACCTGCACGCACTCACTGTCGCCGGTCCCTCACCTCTCTCGCCCACTCACTCACTGACGTCACTCACCTCACATGCTGTCATATCTTAAAGGGCCACACACACACACACACACACACATACGCTACTCTCATAACAACTAACAAGACATCATGGTGAAGCCAGAAGTCGAGTTTCTTAACATGGAGACATTCTCAATACTTTTCTTTTGTCGAGCACGAAGAAAATAACATTTTAGTTAAATGTAAGTTGTGTCTTGGATCAAAGATCCTATCTACTTAAAGTTAAAGTTAAAGTGCCATTATGTTGCAGCTATTTAAAATAGTTTTGTCAATTTGTTCTGGCCTGAAATAAATTGGCCCTTTGAAACATATCTTTGTCTTTGTGTGTTGTATTTAGACCACATTGCTTTCTGAGTTCAGTGATGCAAATGCATGTCAAGTTGATCAACAGATTGTATTATTCTCCAGTGCAATAACAGTACTGAAATGAAGGCTAAAAGGGCATTAATGGGAGCCTTAAAAAAAAAGAAGTAACTAAATAGTTACTTTTCACAGTAACACATTACTTTTTGGTGTAAGTAACTGAGTTAGTAACTGAGTTACTTTTGAAACAAAGTAACTAGTAACTGTAACTAGTTATTGGTTTTCAGTAACTAACCCAACACTGGTAAAGCGCTTTGAGTCACTAGAGAAAAGCGCTATATAAATATAATTCACCTTCACCTACACACAGTTTGAACAGCAACACTGTGTTTGAATATAGGAAAATAAAACACTGTACTTTAATCAAGTGATGCTTTGGCGTACCACATATTGAGAATCAGTGATTTAAACAAGGTGTCGTAGGAGAGGGATGTAGAACTTACTAGGATTTCACAATACGTGTATAAAAAAAATAACTTTTTTTTTTTTGTCCATCTTTTTGGCTTTTAGCAACATCGACCTCCAAGATGGATCCCTCGGGGCGGTATAGCTCGGTTGGTAGAGCTGCCGTGCCAGCAACTTGAGGTTTGTAGGTTCGATCCCAGCTTCCGCCATCCTAGTCACTGCCGTTGTGTCCTTGGGCAAGACACTTTACCCACCTGCTCCCAGTGCCACCCACACTGGTTTAAATGTAACTTAGATATTGGGTTTCACTATGTAAAGCGCTTTGAGTCACTTGAGAAAAAGCGCTATATACCGTATTTTCCGCACCATAAGGCGCCCTGGGTTAAAAGCCGCGCCTTCAATGAACGGCATATTTCAAAACTTTGTCCACCTATAAGCCGCCCGGTGTTGTAAGCCGCATCTAACTGCACTAAAGGAATGTCAAAAAAAACAGTCAGATAGGTCAGTCAAACTTTAATAATATATTAAAAACCAGCGTTCTAACAACTCTGTTCACTCCCAAAATGTACGCAAATGTGCAATCACAAACATAGTAAAATTCAAAATAGTGCAGAGCAATAGCAACATAATGTTGCTCGAACATTAATGTCACAACACACAAAATAAACATAACGCTCACTTTCTGAAGTTATTCTTCAGTCATAAATCCCTCGAATTATTCTCTTTCGGTGTCCGAATTGAAAAGTTGGGCGAATGTGGGATCCAAAATGGCCGGCTCCGTCTCGCTGTCTCCCTGTCTTAGTGAAGGTGTGTTCGCCTTCGGTCATCCATTGTTCCCACGCAGTTAGCAGTCTAGCTTCGAATGCCCTGTTGACACCAATATCTAGCGGCTGGAGGTCTTTTGTCAATCCACCCGGAATGACGGCGAGTATTGAATTAAGCGCGTAAGCGTGTCTCTTAATGTGATGTTATGAGCTAGCAAATATAACAACTACACTACCCAGCATGCAACGATAGTGACGAGCATGCGCGGTAGCCCTGAGAAGCGTTGTTGTATGCTGGCAGTTAGAATGTGGTTATGAGCACGCTGTGAGTAAACGTTGAGAACTCAGTTAACACGCCTCGTCTGCATTATTTATAATTAGACAGACAACACACTTAATAGGAGCCATTTTGGGGTCTTTACATAAACACACAAATGGAAATGAAACGTCACATATCCCAGCATGCACCGCGCGCTTCTTCTACCGGGAAAAAAGATGGCGGCTGTTTACCGAAGTTGCGAGACCGAAACTTTATGAAAATGAATCTTAATATTTATCCATATATAAAGCGCACCGGGTTATAAGGCGCACTGTCAGCTTTTGAGAAAATTTGTGGTTTTTAGGTGCGCCTTATAGTGCGGAAAATACGGTAAATGTAATTCACTTCACTTCACTCTGTGCGCATGTTTTTCTCTTTACCCCCGCTCTTGTCCGTGCGACGGCGCCCAGGGGAACGAACGTGTCCCCAATTTTTGGAGCGGTAAGACCGGACCCCGGCGACACTTTCCGACGTGTCGAGCAAATTACCCTGACCAATAACGGTGATGATCTGCGGATGCGGAGATAAACTGAGCAGCTTTAATTACGGCGTGAGCGCTAACTCATTTAATGCTTGTCAAAATTAAAAACGTCAACATGTTAAATTCTCCTCCAGCTCCTAATTGAAATACCTGACAGCTAACGTCTGGCAGGCGCTGATGGCCAATTAGTTTGCTGTTGGCGTTCACTTTGGTTTCATGGGCCGTTTGATATGTTGTCTTCATGTCACATTAAAACTTCATTTTATCCCAGATTGAGCAGATTGGCCTGCCGGGAAAAGATACCTTCGACTTCCAGCTCGGCCTTGGACTCCCCACCATTGGTGAAGGCGTAATAGGTGCCTACGTCCTCCTTGCTGGCGTCGTTTATGATCAGGATGTGCTTCTTGCCGTCCTTTTTGAATCTGTACTTGGAAGCCGCGCTGTCTTTGGTCAGCTCTACACCGTCCTTCATCCTGAAGACAAACAGAGTTTCAGGACCATCAAAAGGCGCTTTGGGAGTGTCCGGGCGCACCATTTGACGTGAGCTCCTTCCTCCGAGACCTCCACCTCGAACTCCACCTTCTCTCCCACCACCGTGTGTACGTCGTCCAGCAGCTTGGTGATGGTCACTGGAGGCTCTGCGCAACGATAAAACATGTACAGTCAAGGAATACAGTATGAAAGGGGGTCACGGGTCGCCATATGGGCCCAGTGTGGGAGTAGGAAAAAAACCTCAGCAAACATAAGCATGTAAAATAACTCATTTTTTAATCAGATTAATCACACTGAATTTGGATTAATCATGATTAATCACAGGTTATTCAGAATCACAATCAGAATCAGAATAATTTGTATTACCATTGTTTGAGAACGGGTTCACAAACTAGGAATTATACTTGGTGCAATCGTGCAACATAAAACACATATAATTAACATATATTACTTGCTTGTATGATTTCAAATAACTTTTTTTAAAAACACCCCAATATTTGGACACAAATGCCTTTTTATTGTCAGAATGTCATACAGGAACATCTTTTTAAATGTTTTATTTAAATGTTATTAATTTGTTAAATTTGCTTCATCTGAAGTCCAGTCTGTCAAGACGTGGACTTAGGCGTGGATTGTTTTCCCGAGGTGCAACGGATTTGGACAGGACACGGCGTGAAGGTGAATACATATTTAATTTTAACACTCAAAAAAGGAATAAACAAAAGGCGCGCACAAGGGCGGAAGTACAAAACTTGGCTATAAAACAAAAACTCGCACAAAGGCAGAACTATGGACAAAAAAACAAAAGACACTAACTGTGGCATTAATCAACAAAACTTACTTGCGATGACATGAACAGGGCAGCATGGACTATGAACATGAAACAGAGTGTCAGGAGTGTGTCAAGAGTGATGTCGCCAGGCTGACTGCCTGGCGACATGATTAGTGAAAACAGGTGCGTGACTCAAAATGTGAAAACGTGAGACAGGTGCGTGACATGACGATGTGAACCAGGTGAAACTAATGGTTACTATGGTGACAAAGGGAGTGAAGACAAGAACTAAAAAGTGTCCAAAAACCAAGCAAAACATGATCACAGACATGACACAATCAGGGTGTATTTTAGAGTGAAATTCACCACATTCATCTTTGCAGTGACGTATGCATCAAACTTCATTTTATTTTTCATTATATTTTATTTCATTATTTTATTTTTATTTATTTCAAATTATTTATAATTTATGTACATTTATTTGTATGTATTTTTATTTATTTATACATTGACTCGATCACTGACCATACTGTGTAACAACGGTAAATTGCGTGATTCATCTGCATAGATAAATGATTAATGCGATCATTTTTTGTGATGACATAACTCGTTATTTTTGACAGCCCTATTAAGCACACACGTGGACATAGAACTCGAGACTTGTAACGGGAAGGGGACCGCCGCCGCAGTTCCGTAACCCTAACCCTAAAAGTATTATTTTAGTGCGAAAAGAACCATATATTTAACATATAGTAAGATTTGTTTTGTTCAAATTAAGCATAAAATAAAAAAAATTTGTGGTCCCCTTTATTTTGAAAATAATCGAAAGTATGTAAATACATTTTGGTACCAGCACCAGTGCCAAAATATTGGTGTGGGGACAACCCTACAGATGTACAGTATATTAATAGATAAAGTAATAAACTCACCCATAAACACTATACACAGTGTACCATTCACATCTGCATTTACGCTTCCTTAGTTTAATAAGTTGTTTAAACAAACAAGCGTGTTTACCTTTCCAGATGACGGCGCTGATCTCCTTTCTTTTGTACAAACTACAGCACCTAGTTGCCGACATGAATGACACCTCGCAGCACACAGATGTAATGTTTTGTAAAAACATTATTATTTGTTTTCTTTGCTGTAGCTGTTACATATACTATAATATTCCCATCCATCCATTTTCTACCGCTTGCCTTATTCTGTCGCGGGGGGTATGTTATGTTAATATTACACATATATGTAAATATTACACATATGTTATATTTTATATTGCTACTATGGTACATTTTTAGTCTACTCAATACCTGCATTATCCTTTCCATCCTTACCCTTTCCATCCTTTGTAACTGAGCTACTTTGTGGAACAATTTCCCTTCCATCCATCTATTTCCTACCGCTTGTCCCTTTCGGGGTTGCGGGGGGTGCATTCGGTTGTTATATATTGTATATATTATATAAAAATATAATAATATAATATATCAGTATATATTATATACTGTATATCCATTCATCCATCCATTTTCTACCGCTTGTCCCTTTCGGTGTCGCGGGGGGTATTATGTAAATATTACATATATGTTATATTGCTACTATGGTACATTTTTAGTCTACTTTATACCTGCATTATCCTTTCCATTTCTTACCCTTTCCATCCTTTGTAACTGAGCTACTTTGTGGAACAATTTCCCTTCCATCCATCCATTTTCTACAGCTTGTCCCTTTCGGGGTCGCGGGGGGTGCTGGAGCCTATCTCAGCTGCATTCGGTTGTTATATATTGTATACATTATATAATAATAAAATATATCAGTATATATTATATACTGTATATCCATCCATCCATCCATTTTCTACCGCTTGTCCCTTTCGGTGTCGCGGGGGGTATTATGTAAATATTACATATATGTTATATTGCTACTATGTTACATTTTTAGTCTACTCAATACCTGCATTATCCTTTCCATCCTTACCCTTTTCATCCTTTGTAACTGAGCTACTTTGTGGAACAATTTCCCTTCCATCCATCTATTTCCTACCGCTTGTCCCTTTCGGGGTTGCGGGGGGTGCATTCGGTTGTTATATATTGTATATATTATATAAAAATATAATAATATAATATATCAGTATATATTATATACTGTATATCCATTCATCCATCCATTTTCTACCGCTTGTCCCTTTCGGTGTCGCGGGGGGTATTATGTAAATATTACATATATGTTATATTGCTACTATGGTACATTTTTAGTCTACTTTATACCTGCATTATCCTTTCCATTTCTTACCCTTTCCATCCTTTGTAACTGAGCTACTTTGTGGAACAATTTCCCTTCCATCCATCCATTTTCTACAGCTTGTCCCTTTCGGGGTCGCGGGGGGTGCTGGAGCCTATCTCAGCTGCATTCGGTTGTTATATATTGTATACATTATATAATAATAAAATATATCAGTATATATTATATACTGTATATCCATCCATCCATCCATTTTCTACCGCTTGTCCCTTTCGGTGTCGCGGGGGGTATTATGTAAATATTACATATATGTTATATTGCTACTATGGTACATTTTTAGTCTACTTTATACCTGCATTATCCTTTCCATTTCTTACCCTTTCCATCCTTTGTAACTGAGCTACTTTGTGGAACAATTTCCCTTCCATCCATCCATTTTCTACAGATTGTCCCTTTCGGGGTCGCGGGGGGTGCTGGAGCCTATCTCAGCTGCATTCGGTTGTTATATATTGTATACATTATATAATAATAAAATATATCAGTATATATTATATACTGTATATCCATCCATCCATCCATTTTCTACCGCTTGTCCCTTTCGGTGTCGCGGGGGGTATTATGTAAATATTACATATATGTTATATTGCTACTATGGTACATTTTTAGTCTACTTTATACCTGCATTATCCTTTCCATTTCTTACCCTTTCCATCCTTTGTAACTGAGCTACTTTGTGGAACAATTTCCCTTCCATCTATTCATTTTCTACCGCTTGTCCCTTTCAGGGTCGCGGGGGGTGCTGGAGCTTATCTCCGCTGCATTCGGTTGTTATATATTGTATACATTATATAATAATAAAATATATCAGTATATATTATATACTGTATATCCATCCATCCATCCATTTTCTACCGCTTGTCCCTTTCGGTGTCGCGGGGGGTATTATGTAAATATTACATATATGTTATATTGCTACTATGTTACATTTTTAGTCTACTTTATACCTGCATTATCCTTTCCATCCTTACCCTTTCCATCCTTTGTAACTGAGCTACTTTGTGGAACAATTTCCCTTCCATCTATTCATTTTCTACCGCTTGTCCCTTTCAGGGTCGCGGGGGGTGCTGGAGCTTATCTCCGCTGCATTCGGTTGTTATATATTGTATACATTATATAATAATAAAATATATCAGTATATATTATATACTGTATATCCATTCATCCATCCATTTTCTACCGCTTGTCCCTTTCGGTGTCGCGGGGGGTATTATGTAAATATTACATATATGTTATATTGCTACTATGGTACATTTTTAGTCTACTTTATACCTGCATTATCCTTTCCATTTCTTACCCTTTCCATCCTTTGTAACTGAGCTACTTTGTGGAACAATTTCCCTTCCATCCATCTATTTCCTACCGCTTGTCCCTTTCGGGGTTGCGGGGGGTGCTGGAGCCTATCTCAGCTGCATTCGGTTGTTATATATTGTATACATTATATAATAATAAAATATATCAGTATATATTATATACTGTATATCCATCCATCCATCCATTTTCTACCGCTTGTCCCTTTCGGTGTCGCGGGGGGTATTATGTAAATATTACATATATGTTATATTGCTACTATGGTACATTTTTAGTCTACTTTATACCTGCATTATCCTTTCCATTTCTTACCCTTTCCATCCTTTGTAACTGAGCTACTTTGTGGAACAATTTCCCTTCCATCCATCCATTTTCTACAGCTTGTCCCTTTCGGGGTCGCGGGGGGTGCTGGAGCCTATCTCAGCTGCATTCGGTTGTTATATATTGTATACATTATATAATAATAAAATATATCAGTATATATTATATACTGTATATCCATCCATCCATCCATTTTCTACCGCTTGTCCCTTTCGGTGTCGCGGGGGGTATTATGTAAATATTACATATATGTTATATTGCTACTATGTTACATTTTTAGTCTACTTTATACCTGCATTATCCTTTCCATCCTTACCCTTTCCATCCTTTGTAACTGAGCTACTTTGTGGAACAATTTCCCTTCCATCTATTCATTTTCTACCGCTTGTCCCTTTCAGGGTCGCGGGGGGTGCTGGAGCTTATCTCCGCTGCATTTGATTGTTATATATTGTATATATTATATAAAAATATAATAATATAATCCATCCATCCATTTTCTACCGCTTGTCCCTTTCGGGGTCGTGGGGGGTGCTGGAGCCTATCTCAGCTGTATTCGGTTGTTATATATTGTATACATTATATAATAATAAAATATATCAGTATATATTATATACTGTATATCCATCCATCCATCCATTTTTCTACCGCTTGTCCTTTTCGGTGTCGCGGGGGGTATAATATGTAAATATTACATATATGTTATATTAGTAACACTTTAGTATGGGGAACACATATTCACCATTAATTAGTTTCTTATTAACAAGCAAATTAGTAACATATTGGCTCTTAATTAGTCAATATTAAGTACTTATGCCTTATTCTGCATGGCCTTATTATACAACCAGTAAGCCATTAACTAAGAGTCTTCCCTCAATAACCTCAGAATTATTGCGTATTAGTAACCCTAACCCTTATATGTTCCCCTAGTGCAGAGGTGTCCAAACATTTTCCA
Source organism: Nerophis lumbriciformis (assembly GCF_033978685.3). NCBI lineage: Eukaryota > Metazoa > Chordata > Actinopteri > Syngnathiformes > Syngnathidae > Nerophis > Nerophis lumbriciformis. The sequence goes on from NC_084571.2 coordinate 5,556,811, forward strand.
GCGAGGGTCCACATAGAGAAAATTTGAAGGATGCATATTAAAAATACTCAAACGAAAACAATTTGGGTGAACATATGCTAACATTTGAAAAAAACTTCTACGTCTTAGCTTTGTGTTATAGATAACAAAGCAATAAAATAACTCATGATTATTTTAATAATGATTTTATATGTATTTATGTTAACTGTGCTCGAAAGTAAGCCTGTATTTACTAATATTGCTACTATACGGTCAACTGAAACATTTTTGAGAGCTTTAGTACACTCAAAAACATACCATGTCCCACAAGAAATGTGTACACTTTTTCATCATGACAGGACACACGGAAATCATCAAAGACCTTATCCAGTAAGACGCTCAGGTTGTCGGCCATTTGTGGTTTTCAGGTCCCATTTTTGGGGGATTTGGTCCCGTTTAGTTTTTTTTTGTAATTCGGGACCTGTTTAGTTTGTTTATAGAATGTGTCGCGGGCCAATAAAAACTGAGCCGAGGGCCGCAAATGGCCCCGGGGCCGCACTTTGGACACCCCTGCCCTAGTGTCTAGATAACTCTAAATTAAGTCTTTGTTACTTTAATAAGCAACTAATTAATGGTGAATATGTTCCCCATACTAAAGTGTTACCGTTATATTTTATATTGCTACTATGGTACATTTTTACTTTATACCTGCATTATCCTTTCCATCCTTACCCTTTCCATCCTTTGTACCTGAGCTACTGTGTGGAACAATTTCCCTTGTTGATCAATAAAGTTTGTCTAAGTTTAAGTCTAAGTCTACGATGCTATTTTAAACTTCATGTGCGGCGATGATACGGAGGTTTGTCGCTGCAATAGCAACTAATTAACTCAGTTAGTTTTGAAGGGCGCCTAGCACGTCTCTATAAGTGCACTGCAAAAAGTCAGCGTTCAAAAACAAGAAAAAAATAAGAAAAAAATTAGGGGTATTTTATTTGAACTAAGCAAAATTATCTGCCAATGGAACAAGAAAATGTGGCTTGTCACGACTTTCCAAAACAAGTCAAATTAGCTAACTTCAATGAACCCAAAAATACCTTAGAATTAGAGATGTCCGATAAATGCGTTAAAATGTAATATCGGAAATTATCGGTATCGGTTTTTTTATTATCAGTGTCGATTTTTTATTATTATTATTATTTTATTATTTTTTTATTATTAAATCAACATAAAAAACACAAGATACACTTACAATTAGTGCACCAACCCAAAAAACCTCCCTCACACTCATTCACACCTTAGGGTTGTTTCTTTCTGTTATTAATATTCTGGTTCCTACATTATATATCAATATATATCAATACAGTCTGCAAGGGATACAGTCCGTAAGCACACATGATTGTGCGTGCTGCGGGTCCACTAATAGTACTAACCTGTAACAGTTAATTTAACTAATTTTCTTTAATTACTAGTTTCTATGTAACTGTTTTTATATTGTTTTACTTTCTTTTTTTATTAAATTTTTTTTTTTTTAATGTATTTATCTTATTTTATTTTATACATTTTTTTTAAAAGTACCATATCTTCACCATACCTGGTTGTCCAAATTAGGCATAATAATGTGCTAATTCCACGACTGTATATATTGGTTGATATCGGTATCGGTTGATATCGGTATCAGTAATTAAAGAGTTGGACAATATTGGAATATCGGATATCGGCAAAAAGCCATTATCGGACATCCCTACTTAAAATAAGTATATTCTCACTAATAACAACTGTACTACTATATGAGTATGTATTTTCTATTGTTTTATTGAAAATAAAACAGCAAAGTCCATTTGGCTGTCATCTGTTTTAATATGAGAAACGATTGTGTCAAAGTCATGATTTTTTTTTTTTCATGCTTGAAATAAGAAATTATTACTTTAAAAAAAGTAGTTTTATGATGACACAGCTTTGCAACAGTTGATTATTCTAGTTTCAAGCATGTTTTACTCAATATAGGTCATAAAATCTCAGCAACAAGCTGTAATATCTTACTGAGATCATTTAGGACCAAAACCCTTAAAACAAGTAAAACAACATAAACAACATAAAATCTGCTTAGTGAGAAGAAAATAAGCAAATATCACCCTTATTTGAGATATTTAATCTTACTTAGATTTCAGTTTTTGCAGTGTGGCGGTCAAAACAATCAATCAATCAATCAATCAATCTTTATTTATATAGCCCTAAATCACAAGTGTCTCAAAGGGCTGCACAAGCCACAACGACATCCTCGGTACAAAGCCCACATATACAAACATCCATCCATCCATCCATCCATCTTCTTCCGCTTATCCGAGGTCGGGGCGCGGGGGCAGCAGCCTAAGCAGAGAAGCCCAGACTTCCCTCTCCCCAGCCACTTCGTCCAGCTCCTCCCGGGGGATCCCTAGGCGTTCCCAGGCCAGCCGGGAGACATAGTCTTCCCAACGTGTCCTGGGTCTTCCCCGTGGCCTCCTACCGGTCGGACGTGCCCGAAACACCTCCCGAGGGAGGCGTTCGGGTGGCATCCTGACCAGATGCCCGAACCACCTCATCTGGCTCCTCTCGATATGGAGGAGCAGCGGCTTTACTTTGAGTTCCCCCCGGATGACAGAGCTTCTCACCCTATCTCTAAGGGAGAGCCCCGCCACCCGGCGGAGGAAACTAATTTGGGCCGCTTGTACCCGTGATCTTGTCCTTTCGGTCATGACCCAGAGCTCATGACCATAGGTGAGGATGGGAACGTAGATCGACCGGTAAATTGAGAGCTTTGCCTTCTGGCTCAGCTCCTTCTTCACCACAACGGATCGATACAGCGTCCGCATTACTGAAGACGCCGCACCGATCCGCCTGTCGATCTCACGATCCACTCTTCCCTCACTCGTGAACAAGACTCCGAGGTACTTGAACTCCTCCACTTGGGGCAAGATCTCCTCCCCAACCCGGAGATGGCACTCCACCCTTTTCCGGGCGAGAACCATGGACTCGGACTTGGAGGTGCTGATTCTCATCCCAGTCGCTTCACACTCAGCTGCGAACCGATCCAGTGAGAGCTGAAGATCCTGGCTAGATGAAGCCATCAGGACCAAATCATCTGCAAAAAGCAGAGACCTAATCCTGCAGCCACCAAACCGAATCCCCTCAACGCCTTGACTGCGCCTAGAAATTCTGTCCATAAAAGTTATGAACAGAATCGGTGACAAAGGGCAGCCTTGGCGGAGTCCAACCCTCACCGGAAACGTGTCCGACTTAATGCCGGCAATGCGAACCAAGCTCTGACACTGATCATACAGGGAGCGGACCGCCACAATCAGACAGTCCGAATATATATCAATATATATCAATACAGTCTGCAAGGGATACAGTCCGTAAGCACACATGATTGTGCGTGCTGCGGGTCCACTAATAGTACTAACCTGTAACAGTTAATTTAACTAATTTTCTTTAATTACTAGTTTCTATGTAACTGTTTTTATATTGTTTTACTTTCTTTTTTTATTAAATTTTTTTTTTTTTAATGTATTTATCTTATTTTATTTTATACATTTTTTTTAAAAGTACCATATCTTCACCATACCTGGTTGTTCAAATTAGGCATAATAATGTGCTAATTCCACGACTGTATATATTAGTTGATATCGGTATCGGTTGATATCGGTATCAGTAATTAAAGAGTTGGACAATATCGGAATATCGGATATCGGCAAAAAGCCATTATCGGACATCCCTACTTAAAATAAGTATATTCTCACTAATAACAACTGTACTACTATATGAGTATGTATTTTCTATTGTTTTATTGAAAATAAAACAGCAAAGTCCATTTGGCTGTCATCTGTTTTAATATGAGAAACGATTGTGTCAAAGTCATGATTTTTTTTTTTTCATGCTTGAAATAAGAAATTATTACTTTAAAAAAAGTAGTTTTATGATGACACAGCTTTGCAACAGTTGATATTCTAGTTTCAAGCATGTTTTACTCAATATAGGTCATAAAATCTCAGCAACAAGCTGTAACATCTTACTGAGATCATTTAGGACCAAAACCCTTAAAACAAGTAAAACAACATAAACAACATAAAATCTGCTTAGTGAGAAGAAAATAAGCAAATATCACCCTTATTTGAGATATTTAATCTTACTTAGATTTCAGTTTTTGCAGTGTGGCGGTCAAAACAATCAATCAATCAATCAATCAATCTTTATTTATATAGCCCTAAATCACAAGTGTCTCAAAGGGCTGCACAAGCCACAACGACATCCTCGGTACAAAGCCCACATATACAAACATCCATCCATCCATCCATCCATCTTCTTCCGCTTATCCGAGGTCGGGTCGCGGGGGCAGCAGCCTAAGCAGGGAAGCCCAGACTTCCCTCTCCCCAGCCACTTCGTCCAGCTCCTCCCGGGGGATCCCGAGGCGTTCCCAGGCCAGCCGGGAGACATAGTCTTCCCAACGTGTCCTGGGTCTTCCCCGTGGCCTCCTACCGGTCGGACGTGCCCGAAACACCTCCCGAGGGAGGCGTTCGGGTGGCATCCTGACCAGATGCCCGAACCACCTCATCTGGCTCCTCTCGATATGGAGGATCAGCGGCTTTACTTTGAGTTCCCCCCGGATGACAGAGCTTCTCACCCTATCTCTAAGGGAGAGCCCCGCCACCCGGCGGAGGAAACTCATTTGGGCCGCTTGTACCCGTGATCTTGTCCTTTCGGTCATGACCCAGAGCTCATGACCATAGGTGAGGATGGGAACGTAGATCGACCGGTAAATCGAGAGCTTTGCCTTCTGGCTCAGCTCCTTCTTCACCACAACGGATCGATACAGCGTCCGCATTACTGAAGATGCCGCACCGATCCGCCTGTCGATCTCACGATCCACTCTTCCCTCACTCGTGAACAAGACTCCGAGGTACTTGAACTCCTCCACTTGGGGCAAGATCTCCTACCCAACCCGGAGATGGCACTCCACCCTTTTCCGGGCGAGAACCATGGACTCGGATTTGGAGGTGCTGATTCCCATCCCAGTCGCTTCACACTCGGCTGCGAACCGATCCAGTGAGAGCTGAAGATCTTGGCCAGATGAAGCCATCAGGACCACATCATCTGCAAAAAGCAGAGACCTAATCCTGCAGCCACCAAACCAGATACCCTCAACGCCCTGACTGCGCCTAGAAATTCTGTCCATAAAGGTTATGAACAGAATCGGTGACAAAGGGCAGCCCTGGCGGAGTCCAACCCTCACTGGAAACGTGTCCGACTTACTACCGGCAATGCGGACCAAGCTCTGACACCGATTATACAGGGAGCGAACCGCCACAATAAGACAGTCTGTTACCCCATACTCTCTGAGCACTCCCCACAGGACTTCCCGGGGGACACGGTCGAATGCCTTCTCCAAGTCCACAAAGCACATGTAGACTGGTTGGGCAAACTCCCATGCACCCTCAAGGACCCTGCCGAGAGTATAGAGCTGGTCCACAGTTCCACGACCAGGACGAAAACCACACTGTTCCTCCTGAATCCGAGGTTCGACTATCCGGCGTAGCCTCCTCTCCAGTACACCTGAATAGACCTTACCGGGAAGGCTGAGGAGTGTGATCCCACGATAGTTGGAACACACCCTCCGGTTCCATATATAAACAAACAAACAAAAACTTTGATTAATCTTTGTTCATTTATGATAACGCAATATTTTTTATTCATTAATCACATGTGGTAACCTTGACATCCCTACTTTTTGAGACCTGTTTTTTACTCCAGTTTTGCAAATTTGACGTCATTACGTCATTCCAACCCACCGCCGCCGCCTCCACGGGTATATTGCAGTCCCGTGCTGATGGCGGTAACAGGTACGATATGAGCGCCGGGAAAGCTAGCGGCCTGCAAGGTATTCCCAGCCTCCCGAGGAGACGTGAGTCACATTGCCAACGCGCTCGGCTGGCCGCGGCTATTTGTCATCGTCAGCATCCGCTCCGCTTCCACACGTCTCAATTGTCTGAGCCGCCCGTCGCCCGCCTCCCGAAGCATTTGACTGATGACCTCTCCAGACGTGTGACATGCGCACGTTTGGGCTTTTCTGTGCCCGTGGCGAACGGTGGCATCAACAAAGACTGAATCAGCTCCCCCGGCGGGCTTCGTTGCAGTGAAAGTCACCACAGGACCAGGACACCACATCATTAGGTGACGCTCACTAAGTCCCTCGCATGTTTAAGGCACGAAAGCTCACAAAAATGGATACCATCAAATTAATAGTCAGGCAAGTCCAAAAGTCCAGAATTTTGCACAATTTTTTTGTGATTGTTGCGGCCGAGAAGGCCTGATTTTAAGTTGCAATGTTTTTTTCATCCAATAACATTAAATCAACTTGTGATTTTGTAAATTTTTGTTATTAATGTTTTAAGAGTTCCTTGTATCCTTAACCTCAAAAAGCAGCAGATTTCAACCAAAAAGATACTGTATTGATGTTTTATTCATTTTATACTACTTCAAAAAACACTAGATGGCAGTAAAAGCACATACCGTATTTTTCGGAGTATAAGTCACTCCGGAGTATAAGTCGCACCTGCCGTAAATGCAGCATTTTATACTGGTGTTTAAACTCATTTTAAAATTCTTCTTCTTCTTCTTCTTCTTCTTCTTCTTCTTCTTCTTCTTCTACTAGTATTTAAACTCATTTTAAAATTCTTCTTCTTCTTCTTCTTCTTCTTCTTCTTCTTCTTCTTCTTCTACTAGTATTTAAACTCATTTTAAAATTCTTCTTCTTCTTCTTCTTCTACTAGTATTTAAACTCATTTTTGAATTCTTCTTCTTCTTCTACTAGTATTTGAACTAATTTTAAAATTATTCTTCTTCTTCTACTACTAGTATTTAAACTCATTTTAAAAATTCTTCTTCTTCTTCTACTAGTATTTAAACTCATTTTAAAATTCTTCTTCTTCTTCTTCTACTAGTATTTAAATTCATTTTTAAATTCTTCTTTTTCTTCTTCTTCTTCGCGCCATCGTAGAAGTAGGCTAACTTTTCCTATGTCATCATGCTAACTTTTTTATGCTAGAAATGTTGCTAATTTTATTCATTCAAACCTAAAAATCATGGCTTTTTGATACTTTTGATCTTAGAAGCATGCTAACTTTTCCCATGTTATCATACTAACGTTAGCATTTTATACTAGTATTTAAACTAATTTTTAAATTCTTCTTCTTTTTTTTCTTCTTCTTCTTCTACTAGTATTTAAATTCATTTTTAAATTCTTCTTCTTATTATTATTATTATTATTATTCGCGCCATCGTAGAAGTAGGCTAACTTTTCCTATGTCATCATGCTAACTTTTTTTATGCTAGAAATGTTGCTAATTGTATTCATCCAAACCTAAAAATCATGGCTTTTTGATACTTTTGATCTTAGAAGCATGCTAACTTTTCCCATGTTATCATACTAACGTTAGCATTTTATACTAGTATTTAAACTAATTTTTAAATTCTTCTTCTTTTTTTTCTTCTTCTTCTACTAGTATTTAAATTCATTTTTAAATTCTTCTTCTTATTATTATTATTATTATTATTCGCGCCATCGTAGAAGTAGGCTAACTTTTCCTATGTCATCATGCTAACTTTTTTTATGCTAGAAATGTTGCTAATTGTATTCATCCAAACCTAAAAATCATGGCTTTTTGATACTTTTGATCTTAGAAGCATGCTAACTTTTCCCATGTTATCATACTAACGTTAGCATTTTATACTAGTATTTAAACTAATTTTTAAATTCTTCTTCTTTTTTTTCTTCTTCTTCTACTAGTATTTAAATTCATTTTTAAATTCTTCTTCTTATTATTATTATTATTATTATTCGCGCCATCGTAGAAGTAGGCTAACTTTTCCTATGTCATCATGCTAACTTTTTTTATGCTAGAAATGTTGCTAATTGTATTCATCCAAACCTAAAAATCATGGCTTTTTGATACTTTTGATCTTAGAAGCATGCTAACTTTTCCCATGTTATCATACTAACGTTAGCATTTTATACTAGTATTTAAACTAATTTTTAAATTCTTCTTCTTTTTTTTCTTCTTCTTCTTCTACTAGTATTTAAATTAATTTTTAAATTCTTCTTCTTATTATTATTATTATTATTATTCGCGCCATCGTAGAAGTAGGCTAACTTTTCCTATGTCATCATGCTAACTTTTTTTATGCTAGAAATGTTGCTAATTGTATTCATCCAAACCTAAAAATCATGGCTTTTTGATACTTTTGATCTTAGAAGCATGCTAACTTTTCCCATGTTATCATACTAACGTTAGCATTTTATACTAGTATTTAAACTAATTTTTAAATTCTTCTTCTTTTTTTTCTTCTTCTTCTACTAGTATTTAAATTCATTTTTAAATTCTTCTTCTTCTTCTTATTATTATTATTATTATTCGCGCCATCGTAGAAGTAGGCTAACTTTTCCTATGTCATCATGCTAACTTTTTTTATGCTAGAAATGTTGCTAATTGTATTCATCCAAACCTAAAAATCATGGCTTTTTGATACTTTTGATCTTAGAAGCATGCTAACTTTTCCCATGTTATCATACTAACGTTAGCATTTTATACTAGTATTTAAACTAATTTTTAAATTCTTCTTCTTTTTTTTCTTCTTCTTCTTCTACTAGTATTTAAATTCATTTTTAAATTCTTCTTCTTATTATTATTATTATTATTATTATTATTCGCGCCATCGTAGAAGTAGGCTAACTTTTCCTATGTCATCATGCTAACTTTTTTTATGCTAGAAATGTTGCTAATTGTATTCATCCAAACCTAAAAATCATGGCTTTTTGATACTTTTGATCTTAGAAGCATGCTAACTTTTCCCATGTTATCATACTAACGTTAGCATTTTATACTAGTATTTAAACTAATTTTTAAATTCTTCTTCTTTTTTTTCTTCTTCTTCTTCTACTAGTATTTAAATTCATTTTTAAATTCTTCTTCTTATTATTATTATTATTATTATTCGCGCCATCGTAGAAGTAGGCTAACTTTTCCTATGTCATCATGCTAACTTTTTTTATGCTAGAAATGTTGCTAATTGTATTCATCCAAACCTAAAAATCATGGCTTTTTGATACTTTTGATCTTAGAAGCATGCTAACTTTTCCCATGTTATCATACTAACGTTAGCATTTTATACTAGTATTTAAACTAATTTTTAAATTCTTCTTCTTTTTTTTCTTCTTCTTCTACTAGTATTTAAATTCATTTTTAAATTCTTCTTCTTATTATTATTATTATTATTATTCGCGCCATCGTAGAAGTAGGCTAACTTTTCCTATGTCATCATGCTAACTTTTTTTATGCCAGAAATGTTGCTAATTGTATTCATCCAAACCTAAAAATCATGGCTTTTTGATACTTTTGATCTTAGAAGCATGCTAACTTTTCCCATGTTATCATACTAACGTTAGCATTTTATACTAGTATTTAAACTAATTTTTAAATTCTTCTTCTTTTTTTTCTTCTTCTTCTTCTACTAGTATTTAAATTCATTTTTAAATTCTTCTTCTTATTATTATCATTATTATTATTCGCGCCATCGTAGAAGTAGGCTAACTTTTCCTATGTCATCATGCTAACTTTTTTTATGCTAGAAATGTTGCTAATTGTATTCATCCAAACCTAAAAATCATGGCTTTTTGATACTTTTGATCTTAGAAGCATGCTAACTTTTCCCATGTTATCATACTAACGTTAGCATTTTATACTAGTATTTAAACTAATTTTTAAATTCTTCTTCTTTTTTTTCTTCTTCTTCTTCTACTAGTATTTAAATTCATTTTTAAATTCTTCTTCTTATTATTATCATTATTATTATTCGCGCCATCGTAGAAGTAGGCTAACTTTTCCTATGTCATCATGCTAACTTTTTTTATGCTAGAAATGTTGCTAATTGTATTCATCCAAACCTAAAAATCATGGCTTTTTGATACTTTTGATCTTAGAAGCATGCTAACTTTTCCCATGTTATCATACTAACGTTAGCATTTCATACTGGTATTTAAACTCTTTTTTAAATTCTTTTTCTTCTTTTTTTTCTTCTTCTTCTTCTACTAGTATTTAAACCCATTTTTAAATTCTTCTTCTTCTTCTTGGCGCTATCGTAGAAGTAGGCTAACTTTTCCTACGTCATCATGCTAACTTTTTTATGCTAGCAATTTTGCTAATTTTAGTCATTCGAACCTACAAATCATGACTTTTGATCATTTTGATCTTAGAAGTATGCTATCTTTTTCCATGTTACCATGCTAACGTTAGCATTTTATACTAGTATCTTCTTCTTCTTGGAAAGACACACTGACTAACTCTGAGACATTCACTCCTGCTGTGCAGCCACACCACAAAAACTATAAACGCTAACACTCTCCTGAGCGCGCGGCCTTTAAAATAAGCTACTAAATGCTCTTTACTGAAATAAACACAGGCGGAACAGAATGAAGCCGGCGGCGGGGAGGTGACTCACGCACCTTTGACGAAGACCTCGGTGAAGCACTTCTCCTCGCCGACCACGCACTCGTAGGCCGCGTCGTCAGACAGGTTGCACTTGTTGATGGTTAGCGTCCGCTTGTTGCCCACGCTCTCAAACACGTACCTGGACGCCACGGCAAGAAGACACAAAGACGTAATGAGCGAGGCTGCTGGAAGACAAGGAGGTGAGTCATCGTGGACAATGACTATTATCTGTTCCTAAAAGTGCAAACACGAAGACGTGATGACACACATTCCGTTGTCAACACAGTGGCAAATGCTAATGCCTACACATACCAGTACATGAAAAAAAAGAGGGATATTTTCCACTTTTAAGCAGACAACAACACCTCAGACTTGGCCTTGGTCCTGCTAGAAGAGATACACACACTCTCACACACACTGATTATTTTCGTATTTGCGTCATGAAGAACCAGCCTGGAGCGAGAGAGGAGGAGAATGGGTGTGTGCTCGGCACATATGCAAGTTAACTTTCAGTTTCAATACCCGTAGCATCCTCGGTGGACAAAAGCATGAGAGACTATTCCAATAAATATTACGATTTGAAATATTTTTTAGGGGAAATATTGCTTATTTTTAACGGTTTTTAACGATCCCCTATCATTTTAGTGGGATTATTTTTTACTGAACTGTCATTGTTCAAAAAATAATAATGATATAAAATCAATGTTGTTATGAAATATTAACTTATTCAATGCTCGAAAATTAATTTTACACATTTTTGGGGAGTACATTGTTGCATATTTTGTGCTTTTGCCATAAAATTTTAGTGGGATATTTTTTTTTTTTAACTGTCATTGTTCAAAAAATTATATAAATGACTTAAAATCAATGTTGTTATGAATTATTGACCTTTTTAAGGCTCCAATTAATTCCCATCAAATATTCCACTTTGAAATATTTTTTTGGGGAAAACATTGCTTATTTTTAACGCTTTTTAACAATCCTCAATAATTTTAATGGGATTATTTTTTATTAAACTGTCATTGTTCAAAAAATACTAATGAATTAAAATCAATGTTGTTGTGAATTATTATCTTATTCAAGGCTTGAATACCACTTTTACACATATTTTGGGGGTACAACGTTGCATATTTAGTGCTTTTGCCTAAAAATTTTAGTGGCATATTTTTTTTTTAAACTGTCATTGTTCAAAAATTATATAAATTACTTAAAATCAATGTTGCTATGAATTATTGACCTTTTTAAGGCTCCGATTAATCCCCATCAAATATTCCACTTTGAAATATTTTTTGGGGGAAAATATTGCTTATTTTTAACGCTTTTTAACGATACACAATCATTTTTGTGGGATTATTTTTTATTAAACGGTCATTGTTCAAAAATACTAATACTAATTGTGTTGACCTTTTTAAGGCTCCAATTACTTCCCATCAAATATTACACTTTGAAATATTTTTTGGGGGAAAATATTGCTTATTTTGAACACTTTTTAACGATCCCCAAGAATTTTAGTGGGATTATTTTTTATTAAACTGTCATTGTTCAAAAAAATAATAATGAATTAAAATCAATGTTGTTATGAATTATTAACTTATTCAAGGCTAAAATACCACTTTTACACATTTTCTGGGGGTATAATGTTGCATATTTAGTGCTTTTGCCCTAAAATTTTCGTGGGATATTTTTTTTAAACTGTCATTGTTCAAAAATTATATAAATGACTTAAAATCAATGTTGCTATGAATTATTGACCTTTTTAAGGCTCCAATTAATTCCCATCAAATATTCCACTTTGAAATATTTTTTGGGGGAAAACATTGCTTATTTTTAACGCTTTTTAACAATCCTCAATAATTTTAATGGGATTATTTTTTATTAAACTGTCATTGTTCAAAAAATACTAATGAATTAAAATCAATGTTGTTATGAATTATTACCTTATTCAAGGCTTGAATACCACTTTTACACATATTTTGGGGGTACAACGTTGCATATTTAGTGCTTTTGCCTAAAAATTTTAGTGGCATTTTTTTTTTTAAACTGTCATTGTTCAAAAATTATATAAATTACTTAAAATCAATGTTGCTATGAATTATTGACCTTTTTAAGGCTCCGATTAATTCCCATCAAATATTCCACTTTGAAATATTTTTTGGGGAAAAATATTGCTTATTTTTAACGCTTTTTAACGATACACAATAATTTTTGTGGGATTATTTTTTATTAAACGGTCATTGTTCAAAAATACTAATACTAATTGTGTTGACTTTTTTAAGGCTCCAATTACTTCCCATCAAATATTACACTTTGAAATATTTTTGGGGGGAAAATATTGCTTCTTTTTAACGCTTTTTAACAATCCCCAATAATTTTAGTGGGATTATTTTTTATTAAACTGTCATTGTTCAAAAAAATAATAATGAATTAAAATCAATGTTGTTATGAATTATTAACTTATTCAAGGCTGAAATACCACTTTTACACATTTTCTGGGGGTATAATGTTGCATATTTAGTGCTTTTGCCCTAAAATTTTCGTGGGATATTTTTTTTAAACTGTCATTGTTCAAAAATTATATAAATTACTTAAAATCAATGTTGCTATGAATTATTGACCTTTTTAAGGCTCCGATTAATTCCCATCAAATATCCCACTTTGAAATATTTTTTTGGGGAAAATATTGCTTATTTTGAACACTTTTTAACGATCCCCAAGAATTTTAGTGGGATTATTTTTTATTAAACTGTCATCGTTCAAAAAATAATAATGAATTAAAATCAATGTTGTTATGAAATATTAACTTATTCAATGCTCAAAAATTAATTTTACACATTTTTGGGGAGTACAATGTTGCATATTTTGTGCTTTTGCCATAAAATTTTAGTGGGATATTTTTTTTTTTTAACTGTCATTGTTCAAAAAATTATATAAATGACTTAAAATCAATGTTGTTATGAATTATTGACCTTTTTAAGGCTCCAATTAATTCCCATCAAATATTCCACTTTGAAATATTTTTGGGGGGAAAACATTGCTTATTTTTAACGCTTTTTAACAATCCTCAATAATTTTAATGGGATTATTTTTTATTAAACTGTCATTGTTCAAAAAATACTAATGAATTAAAATCAATGTTGTTATGAATTATTACCTTATTCAAGGCTTCAATACCACTTTTACACATATTTTGGGGGTACAACGTTGCATATTTAGTGCTTTTGCCTAAAAATTTTAGTGGCATATTTTTTTTTTAAACTGTCATTGTTCAAAAATTATATAAATTACTTAAAATCAATGTTGCTATGAATTATTGACCTTTTTAAGGCTCCGATTAATTCCCATCAAATATTCCACTTTGAAATATTTTTTGGGGAAAAATATTGCTTATTTTTAACGCTTTTTAACGATACACAATAATTTTTGTGGGATTATTTTTTATTAAACGGTCATTGTTCAAAAATACTAATACTAATTGTGTTGACCTTTTTAAGGCTCCAATTACTTCCCATCAAATATTACACTTTGAAATATTTTTGGGGGGAAAATATTGCTTCTTTTTAACGCTTTTTAACAATCCCCAATAATTTTAGTGGGATTATTTTTTATTAAACTGTCATTGTTCAAAAAAATAATAATGAATTAAAATCAATGTTGTTATGAATTATTAACTTATTCAAGGCTGAAATACCACTTTTACACATTTTCTGGGGGTATAATGTTGCATATTTAGTGCTTTTGCCCTAAAATTTTCGTGGGATATTTTTTTTAAACTGTCATTGTTCAAAAATTATATAAATGACTAAAAATCAATGTTGCTATGAATTATTGAACTTTTTAAGGCTCCAATTAATTCCCATCAAATATCCCACTTTGAAATATTTTTTGGAGGAAAATATTGCTTATTTTGAACACTTTTTAACGATCCCCAAGAATTTTAGTGGGATTATTTTTTATTAAACTGTCATCGTTCAAAAAATAATAATGAATTAAAATCAATGTTGTTATGAAATATTAACTTATTCAATGCTCAAAAGTTAATTTTACACATTTTTGGGGAGTACAATGTTGCATATTTTGTGCTTTTGCCATAAAATTTTAGTGGGATATTTTTTTTTTTTAACTGTCATTGTTCAAAAAATTATATAAATGACTTAAAATCAATGTTGTTATGAATTATTGACCTTTTTAAGGCTCCAATTAATTCCCATCAAATATTCCACTTTGAAATATTTTTTGGGGGAAAACATTGCTTATTTTTAACGCTTTTTAACAATCCTCAATAATTTTAATGGGATTATTTTTTATTAAACTGTCATTGTTCAAAAAATACTAATGAATTAAAATCAATGTTGTTATGAATTATTACCTTATTCAAGGCTTGAATACCACTTTTACACATATTTTGGGGGTACAACGTTGCATATTTAGTGCTTTTGCCTAAAAATTTTAGTGGCATATTTTTTTTTTAAACTGTCATTGTTCAAAAATTATATAAATTACTTAAAATCAATGTTGCTATGAATTATTGACCTTTTTAAGGCTCCGATTAATTCCCATCAAATATTCCACTTTGAAATATTTTTTGGGGAAAAATATTGCTTATTTTTAACGCTTTTTAACGATACACAATAATTTTTGTGGGATTATTTTTTATTAAACGGTCATTGTTCAAAAATACTAATACTAATTGTGTTGACCTTTTTAAGGCTCCAATTACTTCCCATCAAATATTACACTTTGAAATATTTTTGGGGGGAAAATATTGCTTCTTTTTAACGCTTTTTAACAATCCCCAATAATTTTAGTGGGATTATTTTTTATTAAACTGTCATTGTTCAAAAAAATAATAATGAATTAAAATCAATGTTGTTATGAATTATTAACTTATTCAAGGCTGAAATACCACTTTTACACATTTTCTGGGGGTATAATGTTGCATATTTAGTGCTTTTGCCCTAAAATTTTCGTGGGATATTTTTTTTAAACTGTCATTGTTCAAAAATTATATAAATGACTAAAAATCAATGTTGCTATGAATTATTGAACTTTTTAAGGCTCCAATTAATTCCCATCAAATATCCCACTTTGAAATATTTTTGGGGGGAAAATATTGCTTATTTTGAACACTTTTTAACGATCCCCAAGAATTTTAGTGGGATTATTTTTTATTAAACTGTCATCGTTCAAAAAATAATAATGAATTAAAATCAATGTTGTTATGAAATATTAACTTATTCAATGCTCAAAAATTAATTTTACACATTTTTGGGGAGTACAATGTTGCATATTTTGTGCTTTTGCCATAAAATTTTAGTGGGATATTTTTTTTTTTTAACTGTCATTGTTCAAAAAATTATATAAATGACTTAAAATCAATGTTGTTATGAATTATTGACCTTTTTAAGGCTCCAATTAATTCCCATCAAATATTCCACTTTGAAATATTTTTTGGGGGAAAACATTGCTTATTTTTAACGCTTTTTAACAATCCTCAATAATTTTAATGGGATTATTTTTTATTAAACTGTCATTGTTCAAAAAATACTAATGAATTAAAATCAATGTTGTTATGAATTATTACCTTATTCAAGGCTTGAATACCACTTTTACACATATTTTGGGGGTACAACGTTGCATATTTAGTGCTTTTGCCTAAAAATTTTAGTGGCATTTTTTTTTTTTAAACTGTCATTGTTCAAAAATTATATAAATTACTTAAAATCAATGTTGCTATGAATTATTGACCTTTTTAAGGCTCCGATTAATCCCCATCAAATATTCCACTTTGAAATATTTTTTGGGGGAAAATATTGCTTATTTTTAACGCTTTTTAACGATACACAATAATTTTTGTGGGATTATTTTTTATTAAACGGTCATTGTTCAAAAATACTAATACTAATTGTGTTGACCTTTTTAAGGCTCCAATTACTTCCCATCAAATATTACACTTTGAAATATTTTTGGGGGGAAAATATTGCTTCTTTTTAACGCTTTTTAACAATCCCCAATAATTTTAGTGGGATTATTTTTTATTAAACTGTCATTGTTCAAAAAAATAATAATGAATTAAAATCAATGTTGTTATGAATTATTAACTTATTCAAGGCTGAAATACCACTTTTACACATTTTCTGGGGGTATAATTTTGCATATTTAGTGCTTTTGCCCTAAAATTTTCGTGGGATATTTTTTTTAAACTGTCATTGTTCAAAAATTATATAAATGACTAAAAATCAATGTTGCTATGAATTATTGAACTTTTTAAGGCTCCAATTAATTCCCATCAAATATCCCACTTTGAAATATTTTTGGGGGGAAAATATTGCTTATTTTGAACACTTTTTAACGATCCCCAAGAATTTTAGTGGGATTATTTTTTATTAAACTGTCATCGTTCAAAAAATAATAATGAATTAAAATCAATGTTGTTATGAATGATTAACTTATTCAAGGCTCAAATACCACTTTTACACATTTTTGGGGGGTACATTGTTGCATATTTTATGCTTTTGCCATAAAATGTTAGTGGGATATTTTTTTTAAACTGCCATTGTTCAAAAATTATATAATTGACTTAAAATCAATGTTGTTATGAATGTCTGACCTTTTTAAGGCTCCAATTACTTCCCATCAAATATTCCACTTTGAAATTTTTTGGGAGAAAATATTGCATATTTTGTGTGTTTGCCATAGAAAATGATTTATTTGACAAAGGGCATAAAAAACAAACAAATAAAAAACGTTAAAAAAATAAAATAACAACTTATAATGATTAATCTAAAGTTGATCTCAAGACTTAAGTGTTGAAAGTAAAAAAACAAAAACAATTATGACTTATTTTTAACACTTTTTAACGATCCCCAAGAATTTTAGTCAGATTTTTTTTATTTCAACTGTCATTGTTCAAAAAATACTACTGACTTAAAATCCATGTTTTTATGAATTACTAACTTTTTACACATTTTGGGGGATACAATGTTGCATATTTTGTGCTTTTGCCATAAAACTTGAGTGGGATATATATATTTTTTTAATTTTCATTGTTAAAAAAATATTTAAATGACTTCAAATCAATGTTGTTATGAATTATTGACCTATTTAAGGCTTAAATTACTTACATCAAATAGTCCAATTTGAAATGTTTTTTGGGGAAAATATTGCATATTTTGTGTGTTTGCCGTAAAAAAAGATTTCTTTGACAAAAGGTATAAAAGAAAAAAAATACAAAACTTAAAAAATAATAGAAACTTATAATTGACGGATGAATCTGAAGTTGATCTCGAGACTTAAGTGTTGAAAGTAAAAAAAAAAGTATGACTTATTTTCAAGACTTTTTAACAAGTCCCAATCATTTTAGTCAGATTTTTTTTTTAAACTGTCATTGTTCAAAAAATACTAATGAATCAATGTTGTTACAAGGCTCATCTTTTACACATCATTTGGAGGTACAATGTTGCATATTTTGTTTTTTTGCCATAAAAAAAAACAACAGGATTTTCTTTGAAAAAAAGGGCATAAAACATAAAAATAAATGTTTTTACTTTATATGTGAAGTTGATTGAGAGATTTAAGATTGAATAATAATGAAAAATAATAATAAATGACTTGTTTTTAACATTTTTATGACTGAGACCAATCTAGGTGCCCGGGACCAAACATGAGGCGAGGCCTTATGGTACAAACCCCCGTTTCCATATGAGTTGGGAAATTGTGTTGGATGTAAATATAAACGGAATACAATGATTTGCAAATCATTTTTAAGCCATATTCAGTTGAATATGCTACCAAGACAACATATTTGATGTTCAAACTGATAAACTTTTTTTTTTTTTGCAAATAATCATTACCTTTAGAATTTGATGCCAGCAACACATGACAAAGAAGTTGGGAAAGGTGGCAATAAATACTGATAAAGTTGAGGAATGCTCATCAAAAACTTATTTGGAACATCCCACAGGTGAACAGGAAAATTGGGAACAGGTGGGTGCCATGATTGGGTATAAAAGTAGATTCCATGAAATGCTCAGTCATTCACAAACAAGGATGGGGCGAGGGTCACCACTTTGTCAACAAATGCGTGAGCAAATTGTTGAACAGTTTAAGAAAAACCTTTCTCAACCAGCTATTGCAAGGAATTTAGGGATTTCACCAGCTACGGTCCATAATATCATCAAAGGGTTCAGAGAATCTGGAGAAATCACTGCACGTAAGCAGCTAAGCCCGTGACCTTCGATCCCTCAGGCTGTACTGCATCAACAAGCGACAACAGTGTGTAAAGGATATCACCACATGGGCTCAGGAACACTTCAGAAACCCACTGTCAGTAACTACAGTTGGTTGCTACATCTGTAAGTGCAAGATAAAACTCTCCTATGCAAGGCGAAAACCCTTTATCAACAACACCCAGAAACGCCGTCGGCTTCGCTGGGCCTGAGCTTATCTAAGATGGACTGATACAAAGTGGAAAAGTGTTCTGTGGTCTGAGGAGTCCACATTTCAAATTGTTTTTGGAAACTGTGGACGTCGTGTCCTCCGGACTAAAGAGGAAAAGAACCATCCGGATTGTTATAAGCGCAAAGTTGAAAAGCCAGCATCTGTGATGGTATGGGGGTGTATTAGTGCCCAAGACATGGGTAACTTACCACATCTGTGAAGGCGCCATTAATGCTGAAAGGTACATACAGGTTTTGGAGCAACAAATGCTGCCATCCAAGCAACGTTACCATGGACGCCCCTGCTTATTTCAGCAAGACAATGCCAAGCCACATGTTACATCAACGTGGCTTCATAGTAAAAGAGTGCGGGTACTAGACTGGCCTGCCTGTAGTCCAAACCTGTCTCCCATTGAAAATGTGTGGCGCATTATGAAGCCTAAAATACCACAACGGAGACCCCCGGACTGTTGAACAACTTAAGCTGTACATCAAGCAAGAATGGGAAAGAATTCCACCTGAAAAGCTTAAAAAATGTGTCTTCTCAGATCCCAAACGTTTACTGAGTGTTGTTAAAAGGAAAGGCCATGCAACACAGTGGTGAACATGCCCTTTCCCAACTACTTTGGCACGTGTTGCAGCCATGAAATTCTAAGTTAATTATTATTTACAAAAAAACATCAAATATGTTGTCTTTGTAATGCATTCAATTGAATATGGGTTGAACAGGATTTGCAAATCATTGTATTCCGTTTATATTTACATCTAACACAATTTCCCAACTCATATGGAAACGGGGTTTGTAAAAAAAAAAAAATGTATATGCTGTATTGTATAAGGGACAAGAGGTAGGGTTTTGAAAATGAAAAATATTTTCCAGTGTGCGGCCCTCAGTGGAAAAAGTTTGGTCATCTGTGCTATAATCAGATTTTTGATGATGAAAATACTTGTCCCAGCAGGCCCAAGACATTGAAACAACGTTGAGAACTAGTTGAATTACAGGTAAAAGCCAGTAAATTAGAATATTTTGAAAAACTTGATTTATTTCAGTAATTGCATTCAAAAGGTGTAACTTGTACATTATATTTATTCATTGCACACAGACTGATGCATTCAAATGTTTATTTCATTTAATTTTGATTATTTGAAGTGGCAACAAATAAAAATCCAAAATTCCGTGTGTCACAAAATTAGAATATTACTTAAGGCTAATACAAAAAAGGGATTTTTAGAAATGTTGGCCAACTGAAAAGTATGAAAATGAAAAATATGAGCATGTACAATACTCAATACTTGGTTGGAGCTCCTTTTGCCTCAATTACTGCGTTAATGCGGCGTGGCATGGAGTCGATGAGTTTCTGGCACTGCTCAGGTGTTATGAGAGCCCAGGTTGCTCTGATAGTGGCCTTCAACTCTTCTGCGTTTTTGGGTCTGGCATTCTGCATCTTCCTTTTCACAATACCCCACAGATTTTCTATGGGGCTAAGGTCAGGGGAGTTGGCGGGCCAATTTAGAACAGAAATACCATGGTCCGTAAACCAGGCACGGGTAGATTTTGCGCTGTGTGCAGGCGCCAAGTCCTGTTGGAACTTGAAATCTCCATCTCCATAGAGCAGGTCAGCAGCAGGAAGCATGAAGTGCTCTAAAACTTGCTGGTAGACGGCTGCGTTGACCCTGGATCTCAGGAAACAGAGTGGACCGACACCAGCAGATGACATGGCACCCCAAACCATCACTGATGGTGGAAACTTTACACTAGACTTCAGGCAACGTGGATCCTGTGCCTCTCCTGTCTTCCTCCAGACTCTGGGACCTCGATTTCCAAAGGAAATGCAAAATTTGCATGGTTGGGTGATGGTTTGGGGTGCCATGTCATCTGCTGGTGTCGGTCCACTCTGTTTCCTGAGATCCAGGGTCAACGCAGCCGTCTACCAGCAAGTTTTAGAGCACTTCATGCTTCCTGCTGCTGACCTGCTCTATGGAGATGGAGATTTCAAGATCCAACAGGACTTGGCGCCTGCACACAGTGCAAAATCTACCCGTGCCTGGTTTACGGACCATGGTATTTCTGTTCTAAATTGGCCCGCCAACTCCCCTGACCTTAGCCCCATAGAAAATCTGTGGGGTATTGTGAAAAGGAAGATGCAGAATGCCAGACCCAAAAACGCAGAAGAGTTGAAGGCCACTATCAGAGCAACCTGGGCTCTCATAACACCTGAGCAGTGCCAGAAACTCATCGACTCCATGCCACGCCGCATTAACGCAGTAATTGAGGCAAAAGGAGCTCCAACCAAGTATTGAGTATTGTACATGCTCATATTTTTCATTTTCATACTTTTCAGTTGGCCAACATTTCTAAAAATCCCTTTTTTGTATTAGCCTTAAGTAATATTCTAATTTTGTGACACACGGAATTTTGGATTTTCATTTGTTGCCACTTCAAATCATCAAAATTAAATGAAATAAACATTTGAATGCATCAGTCTGTGTGCAATGAATAAATATAATGTACAAGTTACACCTTTTGAATGCAATTACTGAAATAAATCAAGTTTTTCAAAATATTCTAATTTACTGGCTTTTACCTGTAAGTCCTGACGTTGAGCAACTCAAACCTAACGTTGAAACAACATGCTTTTTGACGACGTTTAATCAATGTTGGGTTCTGACGTTGATTTGACCATTGAATTATGGTCATTTCCCAACCAACAACGTTGATCCAACATTAGACATCAACATTGTCTCAATTTACAAACACAACTATTTTGCGACGTAGTTTCAATGTCAGATTTAAAGGACACGTACGTATAATCAACGTTGTATCGATGTCGCGTGCCCGCTGGGTTAGCGTTACGTCATGACGTCACACACAGAGTGGCGAAGGTCTCACTTGGCCGACGGTTTGATTTCCTGTCCGTTTTTGAGCCACTTGATGGGGGTGTTGGAGTCGGCCACCTCCACGCTCAGCTGGATCTTCTTGCCTTTGTTCACCGAGTACGCCGGCTCCAGCTTCCTGAGGAAGGCTGCAGTGACAACATCCTCGTTAGCGCACCGCCTCGTTAGCCACATTAGCTCATTTGCCGCCGCCGCTCACCGTCGCTCTTCTTGGGCTCCACCGTCTTCATCTTCTTCAGCCTCTTCAACATGCCCCTCAGGTCGGTGATGCCGTACTCGAAGGCGATCTTCTCGTAGTCGCAGGGCTTGGCCGCCTTCAGGATGTCCCACACGTCCACTTCCTCTTTGGGCGCCGCCTGTTGCTTCTTTTGCCTGCGGCGCGCTCGCCACGGTCAGGTCAAAGCTGGGACGGAAAACAAAAATGCAACATTGCGCTTACCTTTTCTTCAGCAGGGCGCTGAAGTCCAGATCGCCGGCGTCTTCGTCTGCGTCTCCTCTGTGGGAGGAAGAACATTTGCTTGTGGCATTCGTTTAAAAAAAAAAAAAAAAAAAGAGTAAAAAGTCCGGAATCCGAACGCTGATCCGGATCAGCTCCAAAATGTAATCACTTGTGCCATTTCTTCAAAATGTCATCAAAATCCACCCATAACTTTTTTTTTACTGTATGGCGCAGGGGTGTCCAAAGTGTGGTCCATCCAATCGTTAGCATTCTAATATTAGCATGCTAGCTTGTTTTTCACAAATTTATCAGGTACACACCTCAGCGTCAAACATTTTGTTACTTGACGAATGCTACTTGATAGCATGCTAACATTTTTGGCTGGCTGTTTTAGCATATTTTATATATATATATATATATATATATATATATATATATATATATATATACATATATATATATATATATATATATATATATTTATGTGTGGGAAAAAAATCACAAGACTATTTCATCTCTACAGGCCTGAACCCACGCCAGGAAACCAGCCAAAAAAGAACAGAAAACGGAACGACATCATCTGGTACAACCCCCCATACAGCAAAAACGTCTCAACGAACATTGGACACAAATTCCTCAATCTGATTGACAAACACTTTCCCAAAGACAACATCCTAAGAAAAGTATTCAACAAGAACAATATTAAATTGAGCTACAGCTGCATGAACAATATACGACAAATCATCTCAAACCACAACAAAACAATTGCAAATGAGCCGTCGGCCCCCAGACAGAGCGACTCCAAAACCAACAAAGGATGTAATTGTCGAAAGAAACCTGATTGCCCTCTCAACGGGGGGTGCTTACAAACATCAGTTGTCTACCAATCTAAGGTAACACGCAAGGACATTAACACATCCGACACATATGTAGGATTAACCGAAGGAGAATTCAAAACCAGATGGAACAATCACAAGGCTTCTTTCAGGAACAAAAACCTGCGAAATACCACAGAACTCAGCAAACACATTTGGGACCTCAAAGACAATAATGTTGAATATTCAATAACATGGCAAATTCTTGCATCCAGCACACCTTACAATAGTGGTAATAAAAGATGCAACCTATGCTTGAAAGAGAAACTGTTTATTATTTACCGTCCAGACCTGTCATCCCTCAACAAGCGCAGCGAAATTGTAACAACATGCCGCCATAGACGGAAACACCTCCTAGGTAACACATGAGCCAATCACCACGCCCCTAGGCCAGCCTGTACCCACCCACTCTGTGCCCTATATAAACCATGGTATGCGAATGCTCCCATTAAAATCTCCTGACGATTGAGGGTACCCCCCCTCATGAAACAGGCCTGTAGAGATGAAATAGTCTTGTGATTTTTTTCCCACACATACATATATTGCGCTCTACTACGGTATCGAGCACTATTTTTTGGATAACCTTATTAAGACATATATATATATATATATATATATATATATATATATATATATATATATATATACACCAGAGTCATGTTTTTGGTACTTTATGTATGCTAATGTCAGCATGCTAACATTTTTTATACATCTTTCAGGTATACATCGCCGAGTAATATATTTTGGTACTTGACGCATGCTACAATTAGTATTTTTGCATTCTAAATTAGCATGCTAGCTTATTTTTCTCAAATTTGTCAGGTTCACACCTCAGCGGCAAACATTTTGTTACTTGACGAATGCTACCTGTTAGCACGCTAACATTTCAAGGATAGCTTTTTTTAGCTAATTTAATAGGTGTATACCAGAGTCATATGTTGGTACTTTATGTATGCTAACATCAGCATGCTAACATTTTTTATACATCTTTCAGGTATACATCACAGAGTAATATATTTTGGTACTTGACGCATGCTACAATTAGTATTTTAGCATTGTAAAATTAGCATGCTAGATAATTTTTTGTACATTTTGCAGGTATACACGGCAGCGTTAAATATTTTGTTATTTGACGAATGTTACCTGTTAGCATGCTATTGTTAGTAGGCTGGATTTTTTGAATCTGATTTTATAGGTATACACCAGAGTCATGTTTTGGTACCTGATGTATGCTAACATTTTGAACACATCTTTCAGGTATACATGGGATGGCGTGGCGCAGTGGAAGAGTGGCCGTGCGCAACCCGAGGGTCCCTGGTTCAATCCCCACCTAGTACCAACCTCGTCATGTCCGCTGTGTCCTGAGCAAGACACTTCACCCTTGCTCCTGATGGGTGCTGGTTAGCGCCTTGCATGGCAGCTCCCTCCATCAGTGTGTGAATGTGTGTGTGAATGGGTAAATGTAGAAGTAGTGTCAAAGCGCTTGGAGTACCTTGAAGGTAGAAAAGCGCTATACAAGTACAACCCATTTATCATTTATTTATTTACATCGCAGAGTAATATATTTTGGTACTTGACACATGCTACAATTAGTATTTTAGCATGCCAACATTAGTATGCTAGCTTTTTATTTTTATTTTGTAGGCATACGCCTCAGCATCAAATATTTTGTTTTTTGACGAATGATACCTGTTAGCGCGCTACTGTTAGTAGGCTAGCTTTTTTTTTAAATCACATTTTATAGGTATACACTAGAGTCATGTTTTGGTACTTGATGTATGCTAACGTCAGCATGCTAACATTTTCAACACATCTTTCAGGTGTACATCGCAGAGTAATATATTTTGGTACTTGACGCATGCTACAGTTAGTATTTTAGCGTGCTAACATGCATGCTAGCTTATTTTAGCAAATTTTGCAGGTATACACCTTAGCGTTAAATATTTTGTTATTTGACGAATGATACTTATTAGCATGCGACTGATAGTAGGCTAGCTTTTTTTTTATCACATTTTATAGGTATACATACCAGAGATGTATGCTAACGTCAGCATGCAAACATTTTTAACACATCTTTAAGGCATAAATCGCAGAGTAATAAATTTTGGTACTTGACGCATGCTACAATAAGTATTTTAGCATTCTAAAATTAGCATGCTAGATAATTTTTTGTACATTTTGCAGGTATACACGTCAGCGTTAAATATTTTGTTATTTGACGAATGATACCTGTTAGCATGCTACTGTTAGTAGGCTAGATTTTTTTTTTATCTGATTTTTTAGGTATACACCAGAGTCATGTTTTGGTACTTGATGTATGCTAACATTTTTAACACATCTTTCAGGTATACATCGTAGAGTAATATATTTTGGTACTTGACGCATGCTACAGTTAGTATTTTAGCATGCTAACATGCATGCTAGCTTATTTTAGCAAATTTTTCATGTATACACCTTAGCGTTAAATATTTTCTTATTTGACGAATGATACCTATTAGCATGCGACTGATAGTAGGCTAGCTTTTTAATAAAATTTTATAGGTATACACCAGAGTCATTGTTTGGTACATGATGTATGCTAATGTCAGCATGCAAACATTTTTAACACATCTTTAAGGTATACATCGCAGAGTAATATATTTTGGTACTTGACGCATGCTACAATTAGTATTTTAGCATTCTAAAATTAGCATGCTAAATAATTTTTTGTACATTTTGCAGGTATCCACCATGGCGTTAAATATTTTCTTATTTGACGAATAATACCTGTTAGCATGCTATTGTTAGTAGGCTAGCTTTTTTTTTTTATCTGATTTTATAGGTATACACCAGAGTTATGTTTTGGTACTTGATGTATGCTAACATTTTTAACACATCTTTCAGGTATACATCGCAGAGTAATATATTTTGGTACTTGACGCATGCTACAGTTAGTATTTTAGCATGCTAATATGCATGCTAGCTTATTTTAGCAAATTTTGCAGGTATACACCATAGCGTTAAATATTTTCTTATTTGACGAATGATACCTATTAGCATGCGACTGATAGTAGGCTAGCTTTTTAATAAAATTTTATAGGTATACACCAGAGTCATTGTTTGGTACATGATGTATGCTAATGTCAGCATGCAAACATTTTTAACACATCTTTAAGGTATACATCGCAGAGTAATATATTTTGGTACTTGACGCATGCTACAATTAGTATTTTAGCATTCTAAAATTAGCATGCTAAATAATTTTTTGTACATTTTGCAGGTATCCACCATGGCGTTAAACATTTTCTTATTTGACGAATAATACCTGTTAGCATGCTATTGTTAGTAGGCTAGCTTTTTTTTTTTATCTGATTTTATAGGTATACACCAGAGTTATGTTTTGGTACTTGATGTATGCTAACATTTTTAACACATCTTTCAGGTATACATCGCAGAGTAATATATTTTGGTACTTGACGCATGCTACAGTTAGTATTTTAGCATGCTAATATGCATGCTAGCTTATTTTAGCAAATTTTGCAGGTATACACCATAGCGTTAAATATTTTCTTATTTGACGAATGATACCTATTAGCATGCGACTGATAGTAGGCTAGCTTTTTAATAAAATTTTATAGGTATACACCAGAGTCATTGTTTGGTACATGATGTATGCTAATGTCAGCATGCAAACATTTTTAACACATCTTTAAGGTATACATCGCAGAGTAATATATTTTGGTACTTGACGCATGCTACAATTAGTATTTTAGCATTCTAAAATTAGCATGCTAAATAATTTTTTGTACATTTTGCAGGTATCCACCATGGCGTTAAACATTTTCTTATTTGACGAATAATACCTGTTAGCATGCTATTGTTAGTAGGCTAGCTTTTTTTTTTTATCTGATTTTATAGGTATACACCAGAGTTATGTTTTGGTACTTGATGTATGCTAACATTTTTAACACATCTTTCAGGTATACATCGCAGAGTAATATATTTTGGTACTTGACGCATGCTACAGTTAGTATTTTAGCATGCTAATATGCATGCTAGCTTATTTTAGCAAATTTTGCAGGTATACACCATAGCGTTAAATATTTTCTTATTTGACGAATGATACCTATTAGCATGCGACTGATAGTAGGCTAGCTTTTTTATCAAATTTTACAGGTATACACCAGAGTCATGTTTTGGTACTTGATGTATGCTAACGTCAGCATGCAAACATTTTAACACATCTTTCAGGTGTACATCGCAGAGTAATATATTTTAGTACTTGACGCATGCTACAATTAGTATTTTAGCATTCTAAAATTAGCATGCTAAATCATTTTTTGTACATTTTGCAGGTATCCACCATGGCGTTAAATATTTTCTTATTTGACGAATAATACCTGTTAGCATGCTATTGTTAGTAGGCTAGCTTTTTTTTTTATCTGATTTTATAGGTATACACCAGAGTTATGTTTTGGTACTTGATGTATGCTAACATTTTTAACACATCTTTCAGGTATACATCGCAGAGTAATATATTTTGGTACTTGACGCATGCTACAGTTAGTATTTTAGCATGCTAATATGCATGCTAGCTTATTTTAGCAAATTTTGCAGGTATACACCATAGCGTTAAATATTTTCTTATTTGACGAATGATACCTATTAGCATGCGACTGATAGTAGGCTAGCTTTTTTATCAAATTTTACAGGTATACACCAGAGTCATGTTTTGGTACTTGATGTATGCTAACGTCAGCATGCAAACATTTTAACACATCTTTCAGGTGTACATCGCAGAGTAATATATTTTAGTACTTGACGCATGCTACAGTTAGTATTTTAGCATGCTAACATTAGTATTCTAGCTTTTTTGTTTTTGCAAATTTTGCTGGTATACACCTCAGCGTCAAATATTTTGTTATTTGACGAATGACACCTGTTAGCATGCTACTGTTAGTAGGCTACATTTTTAATCAAATTTTATAGGAATACACCAGAGTCATATTTTGGTACTTCATGTATGCTAACGTCAGCATGCTAACATTTTTAACACCTTCCAGGTATACATCACAGAGTAATATATTTTTGTACTTGACGTATGCTACAGTTAATATTTTAGCATGCTAGCTTTTTCAGCAAATTCTGCAGGTATACACCACAGAGTCATATATTTTGGTATTTAACTAATGCCAACTATAAGTGGGCTATTGTTAGCATGTTCGCATAGTACTGTTAGCATGATAACTTTTTAAACTAAATTTGCTCATTACTCAATTTTTGTCACCTGAAGCTGTCTGGCCAGCATGCTAACTGTTAGCATTTTAGCATTCACACAAATGTTCTTCCAAAATTGCATTTTCTAGTTCTTTGAAAAAAATCTACATATTGTACTGTTTTTTCCGGAAAAACTCTTTGGCCCTCAGTAGAAAAGGTTTGGGCACCCATGGTATTGCGTAATGAATGTCACGTCTCTGTGGGTGGAGGCGGGGCCACTAATATACTGTAAACACACAAATGTGAATATAGCAAACGTATGGTAAACGTATGATTCCATTCAGATCCTTGGGGTGAAGATTCGATTCAGAATTGGTTCTCAATTCGACACGATTCCCATAATATATTATTTGGTGTCTAAATGATAATAAAACATTTTCCCAAAAGGTTACAGGTTACAAAATCTCCTCTTGGCTGCTGACGTACGACTTATACGTGCAGTGTTGGCCAAAAAAACGTCTTTTTAAAAATGTATTTAAAAAATTTAATTTAGCCAAAATCACAGAACGGTAACCAATTAAATCCAATCCCAGCTTTACAATATTTGGAATAGAAATTCACAAACAACTAAGAAGACAAACAACAATACTAAAAAAAAGGAAAACCATAAAATGTATGAAAGCAACAGAATCAATAATAATAATATCATCAATAATAGTTGTTTAATGTTTTAACGCAAAATCGATTCTAAACCACCCCCCCGAAAAAAATACATATATATATAGGGGATGTTTATTTATTTTATATTTATTTATAAAATCCCCTGATTCCCCTGTTTTGAAACAGGCTTATAGCAATGAAATAGCTTCTGTGTTTTTTCTTGACCTAACGTGTATGTATATATATGTGTGCATACATGCATATATGTATACATATATAAAATATATATACAAATATATATAAACATACACATTTATATAGATAGCACGCCCCGCGACCCCGAAAGGGACAAGCGGCAGAAAATGGATGGAGGGATGGATATATATGTATATCCATATATATATACTTATATATAATATATATATATACATATATAAAATATAATTAAAAAATATATTTACATACATATATATATATTTTTTAATTGAGTCACGAAAATTATGAATTGATTTAGAATCAGAATAAATAAAAATTTTAAATCACAATTTTGTTGCACCCCTAACGGTCACTTAGTAGAACTGATCCGGATCAGCCTCAAAATGTAATCACTTGTTCCTTATACCGTTTCTGACATTTCCTCAAAGTTTCATCCAAATCGATTTGTAACCTTTGGAGTCATTTTTACAAAATAAACAATAGGTGTGTGAATCTTCGGGCACTGAACAATTCGATCCGATCCATGGGGTGACGATTCGATTCAGGATCAATTCTGGATTCATCTCGATTCAAACCGATTATCGCAATGTATTATTTGGTATACCGTATTTTTAGGAGTATAAGTCGCACCGGAGTATAAGTCGCACCTGCCGAAAATGCATAATAAAAAAGGAAAAAAACATGTATAAGTCGCACTGGAGCCCGGCCAAACTATGAAAAAAACTGCGACTTATAGTCCGAAAAATACGGTAATAGTTACAACGAAACTTTTTCAAAACAGGTAGAAAAGTTACTTCTGGTTGCATGGCATAAAACATCTTTTTAAAAATGTATTACAAAAAAAAAATTTGTATCGATTTTTTAAATGTATGAAATGATTTAGAATTGGGATTCGGATGTGAATCGATTTTTTGTGCACTCATACACCGGCCGAGTCATACCAAAGACAATAAAAAAAAATGGGATCCATTACCTCCCTGCTTGGCACTCAGCATCAAGGGTTGGAATCGGGGGTTAAATCACCAAAAGTTATTCCCGGGCGTGTCCACTGCTGCTGCACACTGCTCCCCTCACCTCCCAGGGGGTGATCAAGGGTGATGGGTCAAATGCAGAGAATAATTTCGCCACACCTAGTGTGTGTGTGACAATCATTGGTACTTTAACTTTAACAAACCATACTGAAGCATGGATGCACAATGAACCATAATGGGTATTTATGCAAATTAGATGACGCTGCCATGCAAGTGTAAAAATAAGTGAAGCAGTATGGAAAACAATATTGTTGGCACACGCTCCATCCCTGCGTGGCACATGCTGGCCGAGCTAGCAAGCTAACAAGGTGACTAAGCTGATGAAATAGTTTTAATTGCTTGACAGCCCTCTTAGTCAACGCGCCGCGCTGCCCTTCTCGCATCACACGCCAGCCAAGGTTATCCGAGGCGGCGCCCCCAGAGGCGTTCAAGAACAGTAGGCCCCTCATCTCGCCAGGGACGCGCCGCCGTTTTCGTGCTCGGCCAACCGTCGGCTGAGCTGCCGTGTCCTGTCGATGAGGCTGTTATCACGGCGGGAGTGACGAGCCCTCCTTCAGGATAATACCCAGCCAGGATGTTATCCTGGACCGGGGCGCTCAACCGTGGAAGCGCGAGGCAGTCGCCTCAGAGTGGTTTCTCCGCCGATTCCCTCCTTTTAGAGGCAGCAGGTGGAAAATCGACACGGTGGCAAATTACAAACACTTGAAAGTGACAACAAATATCCGTATTATATCAATTTGTCTGAGGGCGTAGAACTAGTGCACTGCCTCTGTTACTAAACCTGTGTTAGGGTGAGAGACCCCTTGCTGTGATATTTTATGTATATAAAAAAAAAAAAAAAATCCATTGAATCACGATTCTTATTCGTAACGATTCTTAATCGATTCAGAAAAATCTATTTAAAAAAAATATTTATTTTTTTTACTTTTTTACCTGTCTTCTACAGCCACTCATCCATCCATCCATCCATCTTCTTCCGCTTATCCGAGGTCGGGTCGCGGGGGCAGCAGCCTAAGCAGGGAAGCCCAGACTTCCCTCTCCCCAGCCACTTCGTCCAGCTCCTCCCGGGGGATCCCGAGGCGTTCCCAGGCCAGCCGGGAGACATAGTCTTCCCAACGTGTCCTGGGTCTTCCTCGTGGCCTCCTACCGGTCGGACATGCCCTAAACACCTCCTTAGGGAGGCGCTCGGGTGGCATCCTGACCAGATGCCCGAACCACCTCATCTGGCTCCTCTCGATGTGGAGGAGCAGCGGCTTTACTTTGAGCTCCCCCCGGATGGCAGAGCTTCTCACCCTATCTCTAAGGGAGAGCCCCGCCACCCGGCGGAGGAAACTCATTTCGGCCGCTTGTACCCGTGATCTTGTCCTTTCGGTCATAACCCAAAGCTCATGACCATAGGTGAGGATGGGAACGTAGATCGACCGGTAAATTGAGAGCTTTGCCTTCCGGCTCAGCTCCTTCTTCACCACAACGGATCGATACAGCGTCCGCATTACTGAAGACGCCGCACCGATCCGCCTGTCGATCTCACCATCCACTCTTCCCTCACTCGTGAACAAGACTCCGAGGTACTTGAACTCCTCCACTTGGGGCAAGATCTCCTCCCCAACCCGGAGATGGCACTCCACCCTTTTCCGGGCGAGAACCATGGACTCGGACTTGGAGGTGCTGATTCTCATCCCAGTCGCTTCACACTCGGCTGCGAACCGATCCAGTGAGAGCTGAAGATCCTGGCCAGATGAAGCCATCAGGACCAAATCATCTGCAAAAAGCAGAGACCTAATCCTGCAGCCACCAAACCGGATCCCCTCAACGCCTTGACTGCGCCTAGAAATTCTGTCCATAAAAGTTATGAACAGAATCGGTGACAAAGGGCAGCCTTGGCGGAGTCCAACCCTCACTGGAAACGTGTCCGACTTACTGCCGGCAATGCGGACCAAGCTCTGGCACTGAGCATACAGGGAGCGGACTGCCACAATCAGACAGTCCGAAACCCCATACTCTCTGAGCACTCCCCACAGGACTTCCCGAGGGACACGGTCGAATGCCTTCTCCAAGTCCACAAAGCACATGTAGACTGGTTGGGCAAACTCCCATGCACCCTCAAGGACCCTGCCGAGAGTATAGAGCTGGTCCACAGTTCCACGACCAGGACGAAAACCACACTGTTCCTCCTGAATCCGAGGTTCAACTATCCGGCGTAGCCTCCTCTCCAGTACACCTGAATAGACCTTACCGGGAAGGCTGAGGAGTGTGATCCCACGATAGTTCGAACACACCCTCCGGTTCCCCTTTTTAAAGAGAGGAACCACCACCCCGGTCTGCCAATCCAGAGGTACTGCCCCCGATGTCCACGCGATGCTGCAGAGTCTTGTCAACCAAGACAGCCCTACAGCATCCAGAGCCTTAAGGAACTCCGGGCGGATCTCATCCACCCCCGGGGCCTTGCCACCGAGGAGCTTTTTACAGCCACTCAGATAAATCATATTGTTGATGTAGATGAGAGGTGTCAAACTCATTTTAGCTCAGGGGCCGCATGGAGGAAAATCTGCGGGCCGGACTATTAAAATCATGGCATTAAAACTAAAAAATAAAGACAACTTCAGATTGTTTTCTTTGTCTTACTTTGGCCAAAAATAGAACAAACACATTCTGAAAATATTACAATAAAAATGTAGAAAAAAAGACGGGCGGTAAAGTTTAGATCCATGAAGGAAAGAAGAAAGCGAATGAATGTTTATAACTGAATACATTTACATATGCATAAAAATGTGTTTTCTTTTGTATTTTTTTTATTTTTATGAATTAACTAACATTTATGACAACCTTTTCCAAAACACAATATAGAATGTGAGATATAACAGGATAATGCATACATTTATCATTTGTTTTCAAAACGCTTACAAAAACGTGGGACCCCAAACATTTACTGTGGGACCCCATTTTTATGACTTGATGGGGTCCCCCGTAACCCATTTTGAAAATTCCTAGCGCCAACACTGATGGAGTATTGGTGCGTGCAAAACAGCAGCAGGCGGCTGTGGCCTGCGGGCCGGTTCTAATACTAATTAAATATCATCCCAGGGGCCATAGATAAGTCCCATCCGGCTCGCGGCCCTTGACTTTGACACCACTGATGTAGATGATCATATCTCCTGTACAGATGTAATGTATTTGTATTTGACTTTAGTAAATGTTTAGGTAGCATTTTGTTTAAAAAAAAAAAAAATTTATTAAAGGAGAAATGCACTTTTTGGGCGAATTTTATTCGATCATTATGACAGAAATGACGACGGATGAATAAAAAAAAAAAATGCATTCTAAATATTAAATAAACATAAATAAAAGTCAAAAAGAAGTGGGAGCTCCCCAATATTGCCCAAAAAATCCATTAAATACCTATCCAAAAAGCGCCAACAATACTCCATTTACATTTTGTGACTTGAGTATTAAAGTATTAGTAGTATAAGTAAGTAAGTACCAATGATTGTCACACACACACTCGGTGTGGCGAAATTATTCTCCGCATTTGACCCATCAACCTTGATCACCCCCTGGGAGGTGAGGGGAGCAGTGAGCAGCAGCGGTGGCCAGGGGCGCCGCTAGGGATTTTGGGCCCCATGAAAAGAATCTTTACAGGGCCCCCAACACAGTGTCATTATTTTTTCTGTATTATAATTTCATCATCATTAGGGGCCTCTCTGGGCCCCCCTCCATCATGGGCCCCTAGAATCCATCTTCTTTACCCCCCCTTTTCGGCGCCCCTGGCGGTGGCCGCGCCCGGGAATAATTTTTGGTGATTTAACCCCCAATTCCAACCCTTGATGTGATATTGTTATCATAAACACAATATCACCGTGTGATCATTAACGTGTGTGCCGATTTTTACATAATCGAGTAAATAACAATAGTGCTATCCTATTTTATAAAATTTGTCTTGCACTAATATAAATATATATATATATATATATATATATATATATATATATCCATCCATCCATCCATCCATTTTCTACTGCTTATTCCCTTTGGGGTCGCGGGGGGCGCTGGAGCCTATCTCAGCTACAATATATATATATATATATATATGTATATATATATACACATACATACATATATATACATACACACACATATATATATATACATACACATATATATATATATATATTAGAGATGCGCGGTTTGCGGACACAACCGCGGAGTCCGCGGATTATCCGCGGATCGGGCGGATGAAATTTAAAAAAATAAGATTTTATCCGCTCGCGGGTCGGGTCGGGCGGATTAATTAGATTTTTTTTTTTTTTTTTTTTTTTTTTTTGTGGGTGGCAGTTAAACCAATTCGGAAATATATATACATAGTTAAATGTTGTTACCCACATACGAAAAACGAGCAGGCACCTGCTGCATATGCCACAACAGAAGAAAAAAAAAGAAAAGAGATGGACACTTTTACGGAGCGGAGAAGGGACGCCTCGCCGGGGTCCGGGACCGAGGCCCCTTCCCCCGAGAGGGCCCCACCGGGAGCCGTAGCTGAGGCGATCCGCGAGAAGGGCCCGACGCACGTCCAGGGTCACTACCGCGCCCACCGCACCGACACCCCGCCTCGTCCGCTTTCGCCGCGGCCGGCGTCACGCGCAGCAGGTAAGCAGCTTACCTGCCCGCCACCCCCGTGGCCGGGGGCTCGTAACATGGGTCACTCCGCGCGCTACGCCCGCGCAGCTTACCTGCTTGCCACCCCTGTTGCCGGGGGCGCGTAACAGGGGTCACTCCGCTTTCGCAGTGCGCTCACGAAAGGGGTGGGGCTCACCCTGGTTGATATAGAGAGCAGGACGGTGGCCATGGAATTTCATTTAAGGTTTGTGATAAACCATCAAACTCATTCGTTAAAAGGACTCTATAGTAATATAAAGCGAATTTTTCTGGACATTATCATGCAAGAAAAGTTTATTTTTGGGATCGCGATCACCGCGTAATGATTTTTAAAGGTTGCATTACATTATTAACTGTCCCATGTGATCAGCCAGTGCGATTGGAAGTCCATGCTCAATTATTGCCTCCGTAAATAAAACTGCGGCATTTATCACATCCAAAGAATCTGTTTGGGCGACGAAAAACGTTGAAAGTTTTCCACTTGTATCGCTAGCAACGGCATTAGACTTGTGTTTTTTTGTCCCAACGTGGTCTTTTACATCGCTAATTCCTCCGTTTCCGATCGAAAAATCTTGTCTGCACAAGGTGCAATTCGCGTAGTTTTCACCCTTTTTTTTTTTTTAATTAATATTAGATATATAACAACGGGCGGATGGCGGGCGGGTGCAGTTCTGATCAAACGTTACATCGGGTGGATGGCGGATGGTTGACGACTTTCTGACGCGGTTGCGGATGAAATAAATTGCCTATCCGCGCATCTCTAATATATATATATATATATATATATAGATAGATAGATAGATATATATACATACATACATACATATATATACATACATATATATATAAATATATATATATATATATACAAATACATATATACACATACACATACATCTACAGTATATATATATATACATATATAAATACACATACATATATATATATATATGTATATATATATATATATATATATATATATATATATATATATATATATATATATACAGTATATATATATATGTAAAATTATTCTTCAAGTCAACAAACTTTTATACTTTTTTTAATCAAGCTTGAATTAATTTTAATGCATATTTTGTTCTAAAAAATGTAACAGGAAATGTATCATGTATTTCTCATTACATTTGTTTTAGTACAAAACATGCATTAAATTAAATTCAAGCTTGATTAAAAAAAAAAAAAAGTAGAACAATTTGTTTCACATTAATAAAAAGAGTGAAACAAAGTTGGAATGGGGGGTTTCAAAATAAAACTCTTGCTGGAACAGCCCTGCACCTACAATAAACACAGGTTTGGCATTAGATATGTTTACATAGGTTTGAAGTGTGTCACATATAAAACCTGTAAAGCAGTACAAGTTACGTTTTTTCCCTTCAATAACCGTATATGTTGGCCAAACGATGTAATAACGATATCCACTAAAATAGTCGCCATAAGCATCACCCTGTGCATGTTTGACTTTGCAGAAGTCAACCACTCAGCCTCTCCGGCAATAAATCTGACTTCTAACCAACCTTTCACTTTTCATTTATGACGCCAGCCTCCTCCTCCTCCTCTCATATCGCCACTCTGCAAATGAGCAGGCTGACAGCCTTGTCTGAAGCACAATATCACGCTGTCTTCTTACATGATGCGCTCCTCGTCTTATACCTGGGCTTCCACACTAACCACTACAGGAAATTATAGTTTTATGCACAGATTACTGATATGAAAGCAGCAGGTTAAGGATTTATGATTTATGATAAACCGGGCCCCCGGAGCATGACGCTTGGCAAACCGTGCACATGCTAGCATACACAGTACATGATGCACGTATAATATTAAATGCTACAGTAAATAAAACAGTAAAACAACACACAAGGCAGTAAACAAGTGTAGCTTTAGACCGTAATTAGCATCCTGTTAGTGTCACGCAGGGGTGTCCCGAGTGCGGCCTGGGGACCATTTGCCGCATGCAGCTTGTATTTTCTCGGCCCATAGCACATTCAAAAAACAAAACCGATTGAGAAAAACACACAAACATGGCAACAACGGAAAAGAGGCAAGAAAAAAGCCTCAAAAGTTCAGGCACGATTTCACTTCGTATTATACTCCGAAGGTACATTAGATAAAAATGTACAAACAAATTAGATAAATTCAGGTAAAACGGTAAAAATATTGAACACATTTTTATTTGAAAAATAATGCTAAAAACAGACGTTATATATATTTAAAGACAACACTTGGTGTGAGCTTTGTGTTATAGGTGGCAACAAGTTATTAGTATCTAAATATCAGCTTTTTCTCATTACATTATCTTTTTGCCCTTTTTATCTCACATTTAATGTTTTTTTCCTAAAATATGCAGTAGTAACCATTTAGATTTTTTTATTTGAAAAATAATGCTAAAAACAGACATAATATATATCTAAAGACAAGTTAATAGTATCAAAATGTCAACTTTTTGTCATTACATTATGTTTTATTGCCCGTTTTTCTTACATTTTTCTTCTTGTTTTTTCCCCTAAAAATGCTGTGGTGTTTTTTTGTTCTTTTTAAACAACTAGTATAAAACATTAGCATGCTAGTATAAGAGATGCTAACATACGTCATAGTTGGCGCCAATAATCAAAATCCATGATTTTTAGGTTAAAACATACAAAATTTGCAAAACAAGTATAAAACGTTAGCATGATAATGTTAGCATGTTAGCACATGACTGGGTAAGAAGAAATACCAAAATGCACTATTTGTATATGTAAACATTCAAATTTAACAAAAAAACTAGCACCTAAAATTTTTAACATGCTAACATAAGAGACTTTAGCATACTTTGAAGATGGCACCAGTTATCAAATTCCATGATTTTTAGGTTTAAACAAGCTAAATTAGCTAAATAGCTAACATAAAATTTCAGCATGCTATCATTAGCATGCTAATATAAGAGATGTTAGCATACTTCCAAGATGGCGGCAAGTATCAAAAACAATGATTTTTAGGTTAAAACATACAAAATTAGCTAAAAAAGCGAGCAAAGAACATTAGCATGCTAACATCAGCATGCGACTGTTAGGCATGCTAGCACGTGACCACGTAAAAGGAAATACCAATATGCGCTATTTGTAGTTGTTTCCATTCAATATTTTCATAAAGCTACAGTAAAATATCAGCATGCTAATGTCAGCATGCTATTATAGAAATGTCAGCATACTTTTAAAATGGCGAGAAGTATCAAAAACCATGATTTTTAAGTTCGAACGCACAAAATTAGCTAAAAAAAAAAAAAAGAGCATAAAATGTTAGCACTCTAACATCAGCATAGTACTGTTAGCATGCAAGCATGTGACCGTGACCGTTTGTAGGTGTTAACATTCAAAATGAGCAAAAATGCTACTGTAAAATATCAGCATGCTAATGTATACATGCTAATAATAGAGATATTGGCATACTTTCAAGATGGCGCCAAGAATCAAAAACCATGATTTTTAAGTTAAAAGGTACAAAATTAGCTAAAAAAAAAAAAAAGAGCATAAAACGTTAGCATGCTAACATCAGCATACTACTGTTCGCATCCAAGCACGTGACCGTTTGTAGGTGTTAACATTCAAAATGAGCAAAAATGCTACCGTAAAATATCAGCATGCTAATGTATACATGCTAATAATAGAGATATTGGCATACTTTCAAGATGGCGCCAAGAATCAAAAACCATGATTTTAAGTTAAAAGGTACAAAATTAGCTAAAAAAAAAAAAGAGCATAAAACGTTAGCATGCTAACATCAGCATACTACTGTTCGCATCCAAGCACGTGACCGTTTGTAGGTGTTAACATTCAAAATGAGCAAAAATGCTACCGTAAAATATCAGCATGCTAATGTATACATGCTAATAATAGAGATATTGGCATACTTTCAAGATGGCGCCAAGAATCAAAAACCATGATTTTTAAGTTAAAAGGTACAAAATTAGCTAAAAAAAAAAGAGCATAAAACGTTAGCATGCTAACATCAGCATACTACTGTTCGCATCCAAGCACGTGACCGTTTGTAGGTGTTAACATTCAAAATGAGCAAAAATGCTACCGTAAAATATCAACATGCTAATGTCAACATGCTATTAAAGAAACGTTAGCATACTTCCAAAATGGCGCCAAGTATCAAAAAACATGATTTTTAGGTTAGAACATACAAAATTAGCTAAAAAAGCGAGCAAAGAACATTAGCATGCTAACATCAGCATGCGACTGTTAGGCATGCTAGCACGTGACCACGTAAAAGGAAATACCAATATGCGCTATTTGTAGTTGTTTCCATTCAATATTTTCATAAAGCTACAGTAAAATATCAGCATGCTAATGTCAGCATGCTATTATAGAAATGTCAGCATACTTTTAAAATGGCGGGAAGTATCAAAAACCATGATTTTTAAGTTCGAACGCACAAAATTAGCTAAAAAAAAAAAAAAGAGCATAAAATGTTAGCACTCTAACATCAGCATAGTACTGTTAGCATGCAAGCATGTGACCGTGACCGTTTGTAGGTGTTAACATTCAAAATGAGCAAAAATGCTACCGTAAAATATCAGCATGCTAATGTATACATGCTAATAATAGAGATATTGGCATACTTTCAAGATGGCGCCAAGAATCAAAAACCATGATTTTTAAGTTAAAAGGTACAAAATTAGCTAAAAAAAAAAAAAAGAGCATAAAACGTTAGCATGCTAACATCAGCATACTACTGTTCGCATCCAAGCACGTGACCGTTTGTAGGTGTTAACATTCAAAATGAGCAAAAATGCTACCGTAAAATATCAGCATGCTAATGTCAACATGCTATTAAAGAAACGTTAGCATACTTCCAAAATGGCGCCAAGTATCAAAAAACATGATTTTTAGGTTAGAACGTACAAAATTAGCTAAAAAAAAAAAAAAAAAAAGAGCATAAAACCTTAGCATGCTAACATCAGCATACTACTGTTAGCATGCAAGCATGTGACCGTGACCGTTTATAAGTGTTTTTGCTCAAAATGAGCAAAAATGCTACCGTAAAATACCAGCATGCTAACATAAGAAATGTTGGCATACTTTCAAGATAGCGTCAAGTATCAAAATGAATTATTTTTATGTATAAACATACAAACCCCGTTTCCATATGAGTTGGGAAATTGTGTTAGATGTAAATATAAACGAAATACAATGATTTGCAAATTCTTTTCAACCCATATTCAATTGAATGCACTACAAAGACAAGATACTTGATGTTCAAATTAATAAACTTTATTTTTTTTTTTGCAAATAATAATTAACTTAGAATTTCATGGCTGCAACACGTGCCAAAGTAGTTGGGAAAGGGCATGTTCACCACTGTGTTACATGGCCTTTCCTTTTAACAACACTCAGTAAACCTTTGGGAACTGAGGAAACTAATTGTTGAAGCTTTGAAAGTGGAATTCTTTCCCATTCTTGTTTTATGTAGAGCGTCAGTCGTTCAACAGTCCGGGGTCTCCGCTGTCGTATTTTACGCTTCATAATGCGCCACACATTTTCTATGGGAGACAGGTCTGGACTGCAGGCGGGCCAGGAAAGTACCCGCGCTTTTCTTTTACGAAGCCACGCTGTTGTAACACGTGCTGAATGTGGCTTGGCATTGTCTTGCTGAAATAAGCAGGGGCGTCCATGAAAAGGACGGCGCTTAGATGGCAGCATATGTTGTTCCAAAACCTGTATGTACCTTTCAGCATTAATGGTGCCTTCACAGATGTGTAAGTTACCCATGTCTTGGGGCACTAATGCACCCCCATACCATCACAGATGCTGGCTTTTGAACTGATAACAGTCCGGATGGTTCGCTTCCCCTTTAGTCCGGATGACACGATGTTGAATATTTACAAAAACAATTTGAAATGTGGACTCGTCAGACCACAGAACCCTTTTCCACTTTGCATGAGTCCATCTTAGATGATCTCGGGCCCAGAGAAGCCGGCGGCGTTTCTGGATGTTGTTGATAAATGGCTTTCGCTTTCCATAGTAGAGCTTTAACTTGCACTTACAGATGTGGCGACCAACTGTACTTAGTGACAGTGGTTTTCTGAAGTGTTCCTGAGCCCATGTGGTGATATCCTTTAGAGATTGATGTCGGTTTTTGATACAGTGCCGTCTGAGCGATCGAAGGTCACGGTCATTCAATGTTGGTTTCCGGCCATGCCGCTTACGTGGAGTGATTTCTCCAGATTCTCTGAACCTTTTGATGATATTATGGACCGTAGATGTTGAAATCCCTAAATTTCTTGCAATTTCACTTTGAGAAACGTTGTTCTTAATTTGTTTGACTATTTGCTCACGCAGTTGTGGACAAAGCGGTGTACCTCGCCCCATCCTTTCTTGTGAAAGACTGAGCATTTTTTGGGAAGCTGTTTTTATACCCAATCATGGCACCCACCTGTTCCCAATTAGCCTGCACACCTGTGGGATGTTCCAAATAAGTGTTTGATGAGCATTCCTCAACTTTATCAGTATTTATCGCCACCTTTCCCAACTTCTTTGTCACGTGTTGCTGGCATCAAATTCTAAAGTTAATGATTATTTGAAAAAAAAAAAAAAAGTTTATCGGTTTGAACATCAAATATGTTGTCTTTGTAGCATATTCAACTGAATATGGGTTGAAAATGATTTGCAAATCATTGTATTCCGTTTATATTTACATCTAACACAATTTCCCAACTCATATGGAAACGGGGTTTGTACAAAATTAGCTAAAGAGCTAACCCTAATAATAACTATACAGGTAAAAGCCAGTAAATTAGAATATTTTGAAAAACTTGATTTATTTCAGTAATTGCATTCAAAAGGTGTAACTTGTACATTATATTTATTCATTGCACACAGACTGATGCATTCAAATGTTTATTTCATTTAATTTTGATGATTTAAAGTGGCAACAAATGAAAATCCAAAATTCCGTGTGTCACAAAATTAGAATATTACTTAAGGCTAATACAAAAAAGGGATTTTTAGAAATGTTGGCCAACTGAAAAGTATGAAAATGAAAAATATGAGCATGTACAATACTCAATACTTGGTTGGAGTTCCTTTTGCCTCAATTACTGCGTTAATGCGGCGTGGCATGGAGTCGATGAGTTTCTGGCACTGCTCAGGTGTTATGAGAGCCCAGGTTGCTCTGATAGTGGCCTTCAACTCTTCTGCGTTTTTGGGTCTGGCATTCTGCATCTTCCTTTTCACAATACCCCACAGATTTACTATGGGGCTAAGGTCAGGGGAGTTGGCGGGCCAATTTAGAACAGAAATACCATGGTCCGTAAACCAGGCACGGGTAGATTTTGCGCTGTGTGCAGGCGCCAAGTCCTGTTGGAACTTGAAATCTCCATCTCCATAGAGCAGGTCAGCAGCAGGAAGCATGAAGTGCTCTAAAACTTGCTGGTAGACGGCTGCGTTGACCCTGGATCTCAGGAAACAGAGTGGACCGACACCAGCAGATGACATGGCACCCCAAACCATCACCCAACCATGCAAATTTTGCATTTCCTTTGGAAATCGAGGTCCCAGAGTCTGGAGGAAGACAGGAGAGGCACAGGATCCACGTTGCCTGAAGTCTAGTGTAAAGTTTCCACCATCAGTGATGGTTTGGGGTGCCATGTCATCTGCTGGTGTCGGTCCACTCTGTTTCCTGAGATCCAGGGTCAACGCAGCCGTCTACCAGCAAGTTTTAGAGCACTTCATGCTTCCTGCTGCTGACCTGCTCTATGGAGATGGAGATTTCAAGTTCCAACAGGACTTGGCGCCTGCACACAGCGCAAAATCTACCCGTGCCTGGTTTACGGACCATGGTATTTCTGTTCTAAATTGGCCCGCCAACTCCCCTGACCTTAGCCCCATAGAAAATCTGTGGGGTATTGTGAAAAGGAAGATGCAGAATGCCAGACCCAAAAACGCAGAAGAGTTGAAGGCCACTATCAGAGCAACCTGGGCTCTCATAACACCTGAGCAGTGCCAGAAACTCATCGACTCCATGCCACGCCGCATTAACGCAGTAATTGATGCAAAAGGAGCTCCAACCAAGTATTGAGTATTGTACATGCTCATATTTTTCATTTTCATACTTTTCAGTTGGCCAACATTTCTAAAAATCCCTTTTTTGTATTAGCCTTAAGTAATATTCTAATTTTGTGACACACGGAATTTTGGATTTTCATTTGTTGCCACTTCAAATCATCAAAATTAAATGAAATAAACATTTGAATGCATCAGTCTGTGTGCAATGAATAAATATAATGTACAAGTTACACCTTTTGAATGCAATTACTGAAATAAATCAAGTTTTTCAAAATATTCTAATTTACTGGCTTTTACCTGTATGCTTTGCCACCTGTAAACATCCAGATTATAGTTTTATAAAACTTGGATCGGTTGTAGCCCTTTCAGAAAAAATGAAGGAGCGACTAGATGACGGCAAGCGAGCCTCGTTATGACGAGCCACTGTGACCGACCCCCCACAGGGTGGAGGATCATGTCTGAAGACCCAAAACCACTTCAGGTGAGACAGCAGCTGTTGTCAGACAAGACAGAGACAAACGACGGACGGCCAGACGGGCAGAAACCCCGCGTGGGGCGGACAGATGTCCTCAGGCAACATACGGAAGGAAGACACTCACGATCGCTTGAAGGCCTCCAAAATGTTGTCCTGCTGCTCCTCTTGCACCGCTGAAAGCCGACAGAAGGAGGAAGACTGCTGAGGTTAATTCATTACACCAGCGGCAAAGCAATAATGGACTCGGGACCTCGCCGGGCCACTAAATGATAGAATCTAATGTTCACGGCCCTGGCTGAGTTATTGTCTGACAAAGCTAGTTAGACGGCGGCGCAGGAGGCGCTGAATGGAAGATGACAATAATGTGATTAAGTGTCGGCGTGACGACCCACCCTGCACCGACACCTCAAACGTGCAGCTGTCGCACTTGTCCTTGGAGGTGACCTCGCAGCGGTAGCCACCTGCGTCTCCGTCCACAGCTTTGATGATGCGCATCTCGTACGTGTAGACCTGGAATACAAACGCGCGTTAAACGACGCATGAACACAGACCATCAGACCGAGTTAGTCGTTCTTCTGGGTCAGAGTCACCAAGTCTCAAATCTGGACTCACTTTCACAAGACCGCCTGCTGTTCTTCTACAGTGAGAACATTGAGGAGCACGCCTGTCCCAATTCAGGGGAGCCACCCTTCATAGGTCATGGTCTTTACCAGTTCCACCCTTCATAGGTCATGGTCTATACCAGTGCCACCCTTCACAGGGCATGATCGACACCATAGTTCCACCCTTCAAAAGGCATGGTCTACAACTAATTCCATCCTTGAAAGGGCATGGTCTACACCAGTTCCACCCTTCCAAAGGCATGGTCTACACCAGTTTCATCCTTCAAAGGGCATCTTCTACAAAAGTTCCACCCTTCAAATGGCATGGTCTACACCAGTTTCACCCTTCATAAGACATGGTCTACACCAGTTCCACCATTCAAATGGCATAGTCTATAACAGTTTCACCCTTCAAAGGTCATGGTCTACACCAGTTCCACCCTTCAAAAGGCATGGTCTACAACAAATTCCACCTTTCAAAAGGCATGGTAAACATCAGTTGTACCTTTTAGAGGACATGGTTTACACCACACCAAAAGACAAAAGTCGGTTTTAGGCTTTGTGGTTGCATCAGATGTCCCTCGCCCT
The DNA here is from genome assembly GCF_033978685.3 of Nerophis lumbriciformis. Taxonomy (NCBI): domain Eukaryota; kingdom Metazoa; phylum Chordata; class Actinopteri; order Syngnathiformes; family Syngnathidae; genus Nerophis; species Nerophis lumbriciformis. The sequence continues at coordinate 5,601,423 of NC_084571.2, forward strand.
TATGTCACAATGCTAGCTACAGTAACATTACCAATGTCACAGTTTTATGCAAGCTTTTAAGGTCTCGCCATGTTTTAACGAGTGAAAAGTCGGCTCTAGCACAAAGAATCATGGGATCGGCCGGATCCTAGCGCCAAAAGCTTCCTTTGGGGCCAGACTTCCCACTGAGTTCAAAGAAGACTACAAAGATGAAGCCCCTGAATCGGTGCAGAGGAATGGACACTCCATTGTGTGCCAGGCCTACAATAAGGCCAGTTCCGGTTAGACTTGCCAAAAACAAATCCAAGATTCTCATGCATGATTAGACAAGACCCTCCATGAAGGACGCCAATCTGTCCACTGCCTTTTTCAGTCAACGTTTGTCAATCTCATGGTCCATCTTGGAAATTCTCCACTTGAAGCTCAACTTCACTCTCATCCCAAGTTGAACGATCCAGACTGAATCATTATGATCGGAGCTGGTGATGATGATACCTTGGTGCTCCTGTCATAGGACTCCTTGAACTGCAAGTGCTTCCCAGCCTTGCTTCCCAGGTCCAGCCACTTCCCCTTCAGCCATTTCAAGGTGGGCTTCCTCATCAGGGTGGAGGAGTCCACTTTTGCCACAAACATCACATCCTTGCCTGCCGCGGTTTAAAGAGAAAACGTGAGCAAACATCCGGCGGACTTAGAGACCGTCCAGAGTTCATGGTCTGAAGAACTGACCTTGGGTGACTGTGGTGCTCTCCGGCTTCAACACAAACAGACCGGTCAGTTCTGAGAGCTGAGGGTCCTCGCCTGGCACGGCCTCTGTAAGGAGGGTGTGTGACATGAATAAAAAACAATGTGGAACTTTGGGAAACTACTGGTAGATTGGGGTATCATTTTTTTTAGAGGGACGGACCATTCCTCATGTGTAAACACTCAGCAAAGTCCATCATTGTACATTTTGGGGTACAATGTCTAGTAGTGGGGTGATACTCTCAACAGTTGTTTTTTTACTCTGGACTTTCACAGTTCGAACCTGGAAAAGTGCAAACTGTTATCCTGGAGCAGGGGTGTCCAAAGTGTGGCCCGCAGCTAATTTTTTAACAGCACATTCTAAAAATACTATTGAAAAAAAAACAATAAAAAGTGGAATAAAAGAGAAAACCATTGAAATGTGACAAGGAAACATTGAAATGTTGACTAATGACACAATAACTCTTTAAAATTGGCATTGCTCAAAAATAATAATGAATTAAAATGAATGTTGTTATAAAATATTGACATATTTAAGGCTCCAATTACTTCAAATTAAATATAGCACTTTGAAATATTTTTGGGGTAAAATATTACATATTTTGTGTTTGCCTTTCAAAAAAACTGGGTTTTCTTTGACCAAAAAGGGCAACGAACAAACAAATGAAAAAAACGTTTAAAAAAAATTGTCGGATGGATCTAGAGTTGATCTAGAGCAGGGGTGCTCACACTTTTTCTGCAGGCGAGCTACTTTTCAATTGATCAAGTCGTGGGGATCTACCTCATTCATATATATAATGTATATTTACTTATTTATGAAATATATGTTTTTGTTAACAAGTTAAAGGTGTTTAATGATAATGCAAGCATGTTTAACACATATAGTTAATATTGTTAATACATTAAAGGTGTTTAATGATAATACAAGTATGTTTAATACATATAGTTAATATTGTTAACAAGTTAAAGGTGTTTAAAGATAATGCAAGCATGTTTAACACATATAGTTAATATTGTTAACAAGTTAAATGTGGTTAAAAATAATACAAGCATGTTTAACACAAATAGTTAATATTGTTAACAACTTAAAGGTGGTTAAAGATAAAACAAGCATGTTTAACACATATAGTTAATATTGTTAACAACTTAAAGGTGGTTAAAGATAATACAAGCATGTTTAACACATATAGTTAATATTGTTAACAACTTAAAGGTGGTTAAAGATAAAACAAGCATGTTTAACACATATAGTTAATATTGTTAACAACTTAAAGGTGGTTAAAGATAATACAAGCATGTTTAACACATATAGATTCCTTTCTTTCATGAAGACAAGAATATAAGTTGGTGTATTACCTGATTGTGATGACTTGCATTGATTGGAATCAGACAGTGGTGATGATAACGTCCGCATTTTCGAATGGAGGAGAAAAAAAGTCCTCCTTTCTGTCCAATACCACATGAAAGTGGTTGGTTTTTGGCATCTTATTCGTCCAGCTTCCGTACTCCTTTGTATACACTTTACAAGAAATACATTGTCGGCAAACTCCGTAGCTTGCTAGCTTGTGCGCGCCAGCTTTCTGAGACTCTTATTTTGGTAGCGCAGGCAGGATGAAGCAGAGCTTTTATTGTGCAACTGTGCAGTCGGTCTTTGGAGTTTTGACGACAGGTACGGCGCCAGAGTCTGTTGAAATAAAGTGTTTCTCGCCTTCCAGTCGGTAATTTTAATGAGCTGGCAGCAGCCAGCGTCATCTCAGAAGACCCTCGGGTGCCGTGAATGTCAATCAAGTGACGAAAGTGACGTCATAGTGAAGATTTATGATCGCTCATTTTTAGGACTATTTTTTTAATGCCTGGCTGGTGATCGACTGACACACCCTCCGAGATCGACCGGTAGATCGAGATCGACCGGTAGATCGCGATCGACGTAATGAGCACCCCTGATCTAGAGACTTAGGAGTTGGAAAAATAAAACATTTAAATTAATGATGACTTATTTGAGTGGGGCCATTTTGGATACCCAATAAATGTTATTGTTTTTTTTAGGAGGGGGGTTTAACTGTCATTTAAAAAAAGAAAAAAAAGAATCAAAATCGACGTTATGATTTATTGACCTATTTAAGGCTCCAATTACTTGACATCAAATATTCCTCTTTGAATTTTTTGGGGGGGGAAATATTGCCTATTTTGTGTTGTTTCCATAAAAAAACAAAGTTTTTTTTTTACAATAAGGACAAAAAGAAACATACAAAAAAATAACAAAAACTTATAATAGACGGTTTGATCTGAAGTTGATCGGGAGACTTACATTTTTTAGGTAAAAACAAAAAAATTCTAAAATTATGACTTTTTTTAGTTTTAACACTTTTATTAGTGGGGCCCTTTTGGATCACCACAAATTGTAGTGGGACTTTTTTTCAAACTGTAATTGCCCAAAAAATAATAGTGAATTGAATTGTTGACCTATTTGAGACTCCAATTACGTCATATCAAATATTTCACTTAGAATTTTTTTTGGATATTTTGTGTTGTTTCTTTGACAATAAAGACTAAAACAAACATACAATAAAAATAACAAAAACGTATAATCATTACATAGATCTGAAGTTGATGTAGATACTTAAGTGAAAGTAAAAAAAATGACAATAGGACTCCTGCTGAACAAAAATGTTACCGTAATGCTAAAAACATGCTAAACGCGAAGGAAAAGCTCAAATACTGCTTCCGGTTCAATTTGTCTTCGTGCAGATAACCACGCATTTTTGCACACTTTTTTTTATGTTTGTGTTTATCTGGAAAAATAAAAATCCATAAGAGGAAAACAGCACAAAATCACATTTTTTTGGCAATATTTTAATGAAAGTCAACCCCTTTTTGTTTGTTTTTAAATCTGCCACATATAATAAAAATCAAAAAACGGCCCTTTTGGATGAAATTTTTTTTTTCGATTTTTGTGTTTATCTGGAAAAATTTAAATCCATAAAAGAAAAACATTACAAAACCCAATTTTATGGCAATATTTGAATGAAAATCAACCCCTTTTTGTTTGCCATATACGATAAAAATCGAAAAAACGGCCCTAATTTTATTTTTTGATTTGTGTTTCAGAATTGGAAAAAGAATGAATGGTTCATTCTTGCGTTCATACAAAACAAACAAGAAGGGGTTGATTTTCATTCAAATATTGCCTTAATATTGGAGTTTGTGCGGTTTTCCTTTTATGGAGTTTTATTTTTCCAGATAAACACAAAAATTAAAAAAAATGTGCAAAAATGCGTGGTTACCTGTGTGATGACAAATTGAACCGGAAGCAGTATTTTAGCCTTTCCTTTGCGTTTAGCATGTTTTTAGCACATTGGTAACATCTTTGTTCAGCAAGAGTCCTAAAAAACAAGTTTCGGACCATTTTTTCTATTTTCATTTCTGAAACAAAAGTTGGACAACTATTTAATGACACTTTTTTATATATATATATATGACTTATGAACAGAAGGTACACAAGAACGAGAATGAACGGAAGGTACACGGGTCCGTGTACCTTCCGTTCATTCTAGTTCCAATTCTGAAACGCAAGTCAAAAAATAAAATTAGGGCCGTTTTTCGATTTTTATTTTACATTTTTAAAACAAACAAAAAAGGGTTGATTTTCATTAAAATATTGCCATAAAAGTAGATTTTGTGCTGTTTTCCTTTTATGGATTAGAATTTTTCCAGATAAACGCAAAAAAATTAGCAAAAATGCGTGGTTATCTGTGTGATGACAAATTGAACTGGAAGCAGTATTTTAGCCTTTCCTTTGCGTTTAGCATGTCTTTAGCACAACGGGAACATCTTTGTTCTGCAGGAGTCCTATATATAAAAAAGTGTGAATAAATAGTTGTCCAACTTTTGTTTCATAAATGAAAATAGAAAAAATGGTCCGAAACTTGTTTTTTAGGACTCCTGCAGAACAAAGCTGTTACCGTTTTGCTAAAAACATGCTAAACGCAAAGGAAAGACTAAAATACTGCTTCCGGTTCAATTTGTCATCACACAGATAACCACGCATTTTTGCTAATTTTTTTCGATTTTTGTGTTTATCTGGAAAAATAAAAATCCATAAAAGGAAAACAGCACAAAATCCAATTTTATGGCAATATTTTAATGAAAATCAACCCCTTTTTGTTTGTTTTAAAATCTGCCACATATAATAAAAATCGAAAATCGGCCCTAATTTTTTCTTTTGATTGGCGTTTCAGAATTGGAATTAGAATGAACGGAGGGTACACGGACCTAAAATACTGCTTTCGGTTCACACATTTTTGCATTTTGGACGAACATTTTTTTTAGATTTTTTTTTTTATCTGGAAAAATTTAAATCCATCAAAGGAAAACAGCACAGAATCCAATTTTACGGCAATATTTGAATGAAAATCAACACCTTTCTGTTTGTTTTAAAATCTGCCATATATGACAAAAATCAAAAAACGGCCCTAATTAAAAAAAATTATTTTCGTTTCAGAATTGGAAATAGAATGAACGGAAGGTACACGGACCCTAAAGGTTAAAAAAAAATCTCAATATTGTATTGGTTTTAAAAAGGAAAAATATCAAAAAGGCCGCCGCATGCTATAAAAGTTTGGACACTCCTGCCCCGGAGTCTACAAATTAGTCCTAAATGGTACATTAGTCTAGTCTGGACCACCAGGGGCACACACGGACTCCTCCTAGTCCTAAGACCACATGCGGTCCGTCCTTGACTTCCTCAGAGGAAGTTGGTCACACATTGGATTCGACAGTTCCTTGGTAGACGTTTCAGTCGCCAGCCAATAGACGGATCCTCGTTTGTTTCACGGACATGCTAACACTTTCGGGTCTTACCGTCAGGCGGCAACTCTGCGTCGGAGAAAGAGAAGGCGAGGAGCGGCGTCAGTCTGTGTGTTGTGGTCGCAAAAGCAACATTCACGCACACACACTTGTGTCGGCGAAACAAATGGAGTCAATCTTTCAACGTCTTCAATGTTGCCAACTCTTCAGTAAGAGAAGTTGCTATTGGCTCTCCTAAAAGTCACTAAATCATGCATTGTCTAATTGACCTAATTGGCCGTTAAGTTCAAAACCCGCCCTTGCAAACACCATCTTTGAATAGTGAATTCCGAAACACATGGATTAGTTCCAGCTGCAATAACACTCCCCGTGTCTCTTCAATTGCAAAGAAAAAAGAGTATTACACGCATTAGTGAATTAGTCTCTGTACGTTTTTAAAAATCGAGTACGACTGCAAAATAATGCACCAAGGGCCAGAGAAAGTGACAGCAATTTGATAAAGAAGGTGAGAAACATTGTTGATATAATAGTGTAGATTTAATTCATCATGTGTAGGTATTTCACATCATTATTCTCTATAAAAATGTGTTTTGTGTTCATATTTTTACTATTATATATTTTAATTGAATTAATGTGGGAAAAAAATGTTTTGGGGTTTTTCGTCGGATCATTTGGAACGGATTACTAACAAAAAACAATGTATCTTACACAGAATGGAGTAGAAATCACAATAAAAAAAAATAAAAATTGGAGATTTTACGGTTTGAAATAAAAAAGAACTCGCTGATCAGTCACCAGAATACGGTAATTTTTTTACACAAAATTACCGTTCATTTAAAAATAGTAACACTGTTATTTTCACGGTAAAATTGAGCTGCCAGTTTTTACCGTAAAATCTACCATATAAAGGGAAAAATGCTACTGCTGGTATTTTTTACGATACAATTGAGCCGCCAGATTTTTTTTTTTTTCCGTAAAATGAACGATTGTTGTTTTTACAGTGCGTTACTGTAAATTGAAAAATGGGACAGTTATTTTTACTGTAATATTTTGCCATCTGAGCTGCCAAGTTTTGTTTTTCGGAAAATCGACCATGTAAAGGGAGAAACGGTACTACTGTCATTTTTACGGTAAAATTCTGCCGACTGAGCTGAGTTTTTTTTCATCGTTTTTACAGTGCATTACTGTAAATTGAAAAATGGTACTGGTATTTTAACTGTAAAATGTTGGCATCTGAGCTGCCACGTTTGTTTTTTTGTCAAATCTACCATGTAAAGGGAAAAGGGGTACTTTTTATCGTAAAATCAACGATTTTACAGTGCATTACTATCGAAAAACAGTACCTAAGGTTTTTCAGTGTAAAATTCTGCCAACTGAACTGCTGGTTGTTCACCCTAAAATTTATGGCCGTTGTTTTTGAAGCGTGTTACTGTAAATTGAAAAACAGTACCAGTGTTATTCTTATGGAACAATTCTGGCGACTGAGCTGCTAGGTTTTTACCGTAAAATTATACAATTATAATTTTGTTTATACAGTGCATTACTGTAAATGGAAAATTGGTGTTGTTATTTTTACTGTAAAATTCTGGCATCTTAGCGGACAGATGTATTTTTTTTCTGTGATATCAACGAATGTAGTTTTTAGAGTGCATTACGGTACCACTGCTACATTTATGGTAAAAATCTGGCGACTGAGCTGCCGGTTTTTACGCTCATAAAAACTACAATCGTTGTTTTTACACTGTATTACTGTACAGGGAAAAACGGTACTACTGTTAATTTTACGGTAAAATTCTGACAATTGAGGTGTCAGCTTTTACCGTAAAATCTACTACTGTTGTTTTTACAGTGAAATATTGTAAATTGAAAAACAGTACCATTGTTATTTGCTCTGTAAAATTCTGGTGACCCAGCTGCCAGTTTTTTACTGTTCAATTAACAATTGTTGTTTTTAGAGTGCATTATGGTAAATTAACAAAACGGTACCATTGTTATTTTAACGGTAAAATTCTGGCGGCTAGTTTTTTTAATGCAGAATTAACGTTTGTTGTTTTTACAATGCATTACTGTAAATGGAAAAACGGTACTAATGTTATTTTTACGGTAAAATTCTGGCATTTGGGCTGACAGATTTTTTTTCTGTAATATCGACGGTTACTGTTTTAAAAGTGCATTAGTGTAAAGGGAGAAACTGTACTACTGGTATTTTGTACTGTAACATTGATTTAAAAGTTGAAATTAAAACTGAGGTGCCAGTTTTTTACTGTAAAATCAAATTGCGTTGTTTTTACAGTGAAATACTGTAAATGGGAAAACAATACGGTAAAAATGTGACGACTGAGCTGCCAGTTTTTTTCCCCGTAAAATCTACGATCGTTGTTTTTACAGTGTAACACTGTGAAGGGCAAAACTGTACTACTGTTATTTTTAAGGTAAAATTCTGGCATTTGGGCTGACAGATTTTTTTTTCTGTAATATCGATGGTTACCGTTTTAAAAGTGCATTAATGTAAAGGGAGAAACTGTACTACTGGTATTTTTTACTGTAAAATTGATTTAAAGGTTGAAATTAGGTGCCAGTTTTTTACTGTAATATCTACTGCTGTTGTTTTTACAGTGAAATACTGTAAATGGGAAAATGGTACCACTTTTACTTTTACGGTAAAAATCTGTCGACTGAGCTGCCAGTTTTTCCCCCGTAAAATCTATGATCATTGTTTTTACAGTATAACACTGTGAAGGGAAAAACTGTACTACTGTTATTTTTAAGGTAAAATTCTGACATTTGGGCTGACAGATTTGTTTTTCTGTAATATCGATGGTTACTGTTTTAAAAGTGCATTAATGTAAAGGGAGAAACTGTACTACTGGTATTTTTTTACTGTAAAATTGATTTAAAGGTTGAAATTAGGTGCCAGTTTTTTACTATAAAATCTACTGCTGTTGTTTTTACAGTGAAATACTGTAAATGGGAAAACAGTACCATCGTTATTAATTCTGGTGACCCAGCTGCTAGTTTGTTTACTGTTGAATTTACAATTGTTGTTTTTAGAGTGCATTACTGTAAATTGAAAAGCAGTACCATTGTTATTTTCTCGGTAAAATTCTGGCGGCTAGTTTTTTTTTACTGCGGAATTAATGCTTGTTGTTTTTACAATGCATTACTGTAAATGGAAAAACGGTACTACTTTTATTTTTACGGTAAAATTCTGGAATTTGGGCTGACAGATTTTTTTTCTGTAATATCGACGGTTACTGTTTTAAAAGTGCATTAGTGTAAAGGGAGAAACTGTACTACTGGTATTTTGTACTGTAACATTGATTTAAAAGTTGAAATTAAAACTGAGGTGCCAGTTTTTTACTGTAAAATCAAATTGCGTTGTTTTTACAGTGAAATACTGTAAATGGGAAAATGGTACCACTGTTACTTTTACGGTAGAAATCTGACGACTGAGCTGCCAGTTTTTTTCCCCGTAAAATCTACGATCATTGTTTTAACAGTGTAATACTGTGACGGGAAAAACTGTATTACTGTTATTTTTAAGGTAAAATTCTAGCATTTGGGCTGACAGACTGTTTTTGCTGTAATATCGACGGTTACTGTTTTAAAAGTGCATTACTATAAAGGAAGAAACTGTACTACTGGTATTTCTACTGTAAAATTGATTTAAAAGTCCAAATTAACCTGATGTGCCAGTTTTTTTTTTACTGTAAAATCTACTGCCGTTGTTTTTACAGTGATATGCTGTAAATGGGAAAACAGTACCACTGTTACTTTGACGACTGAGCTGCCAGTTTTTTTCCCCGTAAAATATACAGTCATTGTTTTTACAGTGTAACACTGTGAAGGGAAAAACTGTACTACTGTTTTTTTTAAGGTAAAATTCTGGCATTTGGACTGACTTTTTTTTTGCAGTAATATCGACGGTTACTGTTTTAAAAGTGCATTACTGTAAAGGGAGAAACTGTACTACTGGTATTTCTACTGTAAAATTGATTTGAAAGTCCAAATGAACCTGATGTGCCAGTTTTTTTTACTGTAAAATCTACTGCTGTTGTTTTTACAGTGAAATACTATAAATGGGAAAACGGTACCACTGTTACTTTTATGGTTACATACTGTTACGAGTTTTCTATCGTAAAATCTACGGTAAAAATCTGACGACTGAGCTGCCAGTTTTTTCCCCCGTAAAATATACGGTCATTGTTTTTACAGTGTAACACTGTGAAGGGAAAAACTGTACTACTGTTAGTTTTACGCTACAATTCTGGCATTTGGGCTGACAGATTTTTTTTCTGTAATATCGACGGCTACTGTTTAAAAGTGCGTTACTGTAAAGGGAGAAACTGTACTAATGGTATTTCTACTGTAAAATTGATTTAAAAGTCCAAATGAACCTGATGTGCCAGTTTTTTACTCTAAAATCTACTGCCGTTGTTTTTACAGTGAAATACTGTAAATGGGAAAACGGTACCACTGTTACTTTTACGGTAAAAATCTGACGACTGAGCTGCCAGTTTTTTTCCCCGCTAAATCTACGATCATTGTTTTTACAGTGTAACACTGTAAAGGGAAAAACTGTACTACCGTTAGTTTTACGGTAAAATTCTGGCATTTGGGCTGACAAATTTTTTTGTGTTATTTTTTTGTGTTATTTTTACGGTTACATACTGTTACGAGTTTTCTATCGTAAAATCTACGGTAAAAATCTGACGACTGAGCTGCCAGTTTTTTCCCCCGTAAAATATACGGTCATTGTTTTTACAGTGTAACACTGTGAAGGGAAAAACTGTACTACTGTTAGTTTTACGCTACAATTCTGGCATTTGGGCTGACAGATTTTTTTTCTGTAATATCGACGGCTACTGTTTAAAAGTGCGTTACTGTAAAGGGAGAAGCTGTACTAATGGTATTTCTACTGTAAAATTGATTTAAAAGTCCAAATGAACCCGATGTGCCAGTTTTTTACTCTAAAATCTACTGCCGTTGTTTTTACAGTGAAATACTGTAAATGGGAAAACGGTACCACTGTTACTTTTACGGTAAAAATCTGACGACTGAGCTGCCAGTTTTTTTCCCCGTTAAATCTACGATCATTGTTTTTACAGTGTAACACTGTAAAGGGAAAAACTGTACTACCGTTAGTTTTACGGTAAAATTCTGGCATTTGGGCTGACAAATTTTTTTGTGTTATTTTTTTGTGTTATTTTTACGGTTACATACTGTTACGAGTTTTCTATCGTAAAATCTACGGTAAAAATCTGACGACTGAGCTGCCAGTTTTTTTCCCCGTAAAATATACGGTCATTGTTTTTACAGTGTAACACTGTGAAGGGAAAAACTGTACTACTGTTAGTTTTACGCTACAATTCTGGCATTTGGGCTGACAGATTTTTTTTCTGTAATATCGACGGCTACTGTTTAAAAGTGCGTTACTGTAAAGGGAGAAGCTGTACTAATGGTATTTCTACTGTAAAATTGATTTAAAAGTCCAAATGAACCTGATGTGCCAGTTTTTTACTCTAAAATCTACTGCCGTTGTTTTTACAGTGAAATACTGTAAATGGGAAAACGGTACCACTGTTACTTTTACGGTAAAAATCTGACGACTGAGCTGCCAGTTTTTTTCCCCCTTAAATCCACGATCATTGTTTTTACAGTGTAACACTGTAAAGGGAAAAACTGTACTACCGTTAGTTTTACGGTAAAATTCTGGCATTTGGGCTGACAAATTTTTTGGTGTTATTTTTACGGTTACATACTGTTACGAGTTTTCTATCGTAAAATCTACGGTAAAAATCTGACGACTGAGCTGCCAGTTTTTTTCCCCGTAAAATATACGGTCATTGTTTTTACAGTGTAACACTGTGAAGGGAAAAACTGTACTACTGTTAGTTTTACGCTACAATTCTAGCATTTGGGCTGACAGACTGTTTTTGCTGTAATATCGACGGTTACTGTTTTAAAAGTGCATTACTATAAAGGAAGAAACTGTACTACTGGTATTTCTACTGTAAAATTGATTTAAAAGTCCAAATTAACCTGATGTGCCAGTTTTTTTTTTTACTGTAAAATCTACTGCCGTTGTTTTTACAGTGATATGCTGTAAATGGGAAAACAGTACCACTGTTACTTTGACGACTGAGCTGCCAGTTTTTTTCCCCGTAAAATATACAGTCATTGTTTTTACAGTGTAACACTGTGAAGGGAAAAACTGTACTACTGTTTTTTTTTAAGGTAAAATTCTGGCATTTGGACTGACTTTTTTTTTGCTGTAATATCGACGGTTACTGTTTTAAAAGTGCATTACTGTAAAGGGAGAAACTGTACTACTGGTATTTTTACTGTAAAATTGATTTGAAAGTCCAAATGAACCTGATGTGCCAGTTTTTTTTACTGTAAAATCTACTGCTGTTGTTTTTACAGTGAAATACTATAAATGGGAAAACGGTACCACTGTTACTTTTATGGTTACATACTGTTACGAGTTTTCTATCGTAAAATCTACGGTAAAAATCTGACGACTGAGCTGCCAGCTTTTTTCCCCGTAAAATATACGGTCATTGTTTTTACAGTGTAACACTGTGAAGGGAAAAACTGTACTACTGTTAGTTTTACGCTACAATTCTGGCATTTGGGCTGACAGATTTTTTTTCTGTAATATCGACGGCTACTGTTTAAAAGTGCGTTACTGTAAAGGGAGAAGCTGTACTAATGGTATTTCTACTGTAAAATTGATTTAAAAGTCCAAATGAACCTGATGTGCCAGTTTTTTACTCTAAAATCTACTGCCATTGTTTTTACAGTGAAATACTGTAAATGGGAAAACGGTACCACTGTTACTTTTACGGTAAAAATCTGACGACTGAGCTGCCAGTTTTTTTCCCCGTTAAATCTACGATCATTGTTTTTACAGTGTAACACTGTAAAGGGAAAAACTGTACTACCGTTAGTTTTACGGTAAAATTCTGGCATTTGGGCTGACAAATTTTTTTGTGTTATTTTTACGGTTACATACTGTTACGAGTTTTCTATCGTAAAATCTACGGTAAAAATCTGACGACTGAGCTGCCAGTTTTTTTCCCCGTAAAATATACGGTCATTGTTTTTACAGTGTAACACTGTGAAGGGAAAAACTGTACTACTGTTAGTTTTACGCTACAATTCTGGCATTTGGGCTGACAGATTTTTTTTCTGTAATATCGACGGCTACTGTTTAAAAGTGCGTTACTGTAAAGGGAGAAACTGTACTAATGGTATTTCTACTGTAAAATTGATTTAAAAGTCCAAATGAACCTGATGTGCCAGTTTTTTACTCTAAAATCTACTGCCGTTGTTTTTACAGTGAAATACTGTAAATGGGAAAACGGTACCACTGTTACTTTTACGGTAAAAATCTGACGACTGAGCTGCCAGTTTTTTTCCCCGTTAAATCTACGATCATTGTTTTTACAGTGTCACACTGTAAAGGGAAAAACTGTACTACCGTTAGTTTTACGGTAAAATTCTGGCATTTGGGCTGACAAATTTTTTTGTGTTATTTTTACGGTTACATACTGTTACGAGTTTTCTATCGTAAAATCTACGGTAAAAATCTGACGACTGAGCTGCCAGTTTTTTTCCCCGTAAAATATACGGTCATTGTTTTTACAGTGTAACACTGTGAAGGGAAAAACTGTACTACTGTTAGTTTTACGCTACAATTCTGGCATTTGGGCTGACAGATTTCTTTTCTGTAATATCGACGGCTACTGTTTAAAAGTGCGTTACTGTAAAGGGAGAAACTGTACTAATGGTATTTCTACTGTAAAATTGATTTAAAAGTCCAAATGAACCTGATGTGCCAGTTTTTTACTCTAAAATCTACTGCCGTTGTTTTTACAGTGAAATACTGTAAATGGGAAAACGGTACCACTGTTACTTTTACGGTAAAAATCTGACGACTGAGCTGCCAGTTTTTTGCCCCGCTAAATCTACGATCATTGTTTTTACAGTGTAACACTGTAAAGGGAAAAACTGTACTACCGTTAGTTTTACGGTAAAATTCTGGCATTTGGGCTGACAAATTTTTTTGTGTTATTTTTACGGTTACATACTGTTACGAGTTTTCTATCGTAAAATCTACGGTAAAAATCTGACGACTGAGCTGCCAGTTTTTTCCCCCGTAAAATATACGGTCATTGTTTTTACAGTGTAACACTGTGAAGGGAAAAACTGTACTACTGTTAGTTTTACGCTACAATTCTGGCATTTGGGCTGACAGATTTTTTTTCTGTAATATCGACGGCTACTGTTTAAAAGTGCGTTACTGTAAAGGGAGAAACTGTACTAATGGTATTTCTACTGTAAAATTGATTTAAAAGTCCAAATGAACCTGATGTGCCAGTTTTTTACTCTAAAATCTACTGCCGTTGTTTTTACAGTGAAATACTGTAAATGGGAAAACGGTACCACTGTTACTTTTACGGTAAAAATCTGACGACTGAGCTGCCCGTTTTTTTCCCCGTTAAATCTACGATCATTGTTTTTACAGTGTAACACTGTGAAGGGAAAAACTGTACTACTGTTAGTTTTACGCTACAATTCTAGCATTTGGGCTGACAGACTGTTTTTGCTGTAATATCGACGGTTACTGTTTTAAAAGTGCATTACTATAAAGGAAGAAACTGTACTACTGGTATTTCTACTGTAAAATTGATTTAAAAGTCCAAATTAACCTGATGTGCCAGTTTTTTTTTTTACTGTAAAATCTACTGCCGTTGTTTTTACAGTGATATGCTGTAAATGGGAAAACAGTACCACTGTTACTTTGACGACTGAGCTGCCAGTTTTTTTCCCCGTAAAATATACAGTCATTGTTTTTACAGTGTAACACTGTGAAGGGAAAAACTGTACTACTGTTTTTTTTTAAGGTAAAATTCTGGCATTTGGACTGACTTTTTTTTTGCTGTAATATCGACGGTTACTGTTTTAAAAGTGCATTACTGTAAAGGGAGAAACTGTACTACTGGTATTTTTACTGTAAAATTGATTTGAAAGTCCAAATGAACCTGATGTGCCAGTTTTTTTTACTGTAAAATCTACTGCTGTTGTTTTTACAGTGAAATACTATAAATGGGAAAACGGTACCACTGTTACTTTTATGGTTACATACTGTTACGAGTTTTCTATCGTAAAATCTACGGTAAAAATCTGACGACTGAGCTGCCAGCTTTTTTCCCCGTAAAATATACGGTCATTGTTTTTACAGTGTAACACTGTGAAGGGAAAAACTGTACTACTGTTAGTTTTACGCTACAATTCTGGCATTTGGGCTGACAGATTTTTTTTCTGTAATATCGACGGCTACTGTTTAAAAGTGCGTTACTGTAAAGGGAGAAGCTGTACTAATGGTATTTCTACTGTAAAATTGATTTAAAAGTCCAAATGAACCTGATGTGCCAGTTTTTTACTCTAAAATCTACTGCCATTGTTTTTACAGTGAAATACTGTAAATGGGAAAACGGTACCACTGTTACTTTTACGGTAAAAATCTGACGACTGAGCTGCCAGTTTTTTTCCCCGTTAAATCTACGATCATTGTTTTTACAGTGTAACACTGTAAAGGGAAAAACTGTACTACCGTTAGTTTTACGGTAAAATTCTGGCATTTGGGCTGACAAATTTTTTTGTGTTATTTTTACGGTTACATACTGTTACGAGTTTTCTATCGTAAAATCTACGGTAAAAATCTGACGACTGAGCTGCCAGTTTTTTTCCCCGTAAAATATACGGTCATTGTTTTTACAGTGTAACACTGTGAAGGGAAAAACTGTACTACTGTTAGTTTTACGCTACAATTCTGGCATTTGGGCTGACAGATTTTTTTTCTGTAATATCGACGGCTACTGTTTAAAAGTGCGTTACTGTAAAGGGAGAAACTGTACTAATGGTATTTCTACTGTAAAATTGATTTAAAAGTCCAAATGAACCTGATGTGCCAGTTTTTTACTCTAAAATCTACTGCCGTTGTTTTTACAGTGAAATACTGTAAATGGGAAAACGGTACCACTGTTACTTTTACGGTAAAAATCTGACGACTGAGCTGCCAGTTTTTTTCCCCGTTAAATCTACGATCATTGTTTTTACAGTGTCACACTGTAAAGGGAAAAACTGTACTACCGTTAGTTTTACGGTAAAATTCTGGCATTTGGGCTGACAAATTTTTTTGTGTTATTTTTACGGTTACATACTGTTACGAGTTTTCTATCGTAAAATCTACGGTAAAAATCTGACGACTGAGCTGCCAGTTTTTTCCCCCGTAAAATATAGGGTCATTGTTTTTACAGTGTAACACTGTGAAGGGAAAAACTGTACTACTGTTAGTTTTACGCTACAATTCTGGCATTTGGGCTGACAGATTTGTTTTCTGTAATATCGACGGCTACTGTTTAAAAGTGCGTTACTGTAAAGGGAGAAACTGTACTAATGGTATTTCTACTGTAAAATTGATTTAAAAGTCCAAATGAACCTGATGTGCCAGTTTTTTACTCTAAAATCTACTGCCGTTGTTTTTACAGTGAAATACTGTAAATGGGAAAACGGTACCACTGTTACTTTTACGGTAAAAATCTGACAACTGAGCTGCCAGTTTTTTTCCCCGTTAAATCTACGATCATTGTTTTTACAGTGTAACACTGTAAAGGGAAAAACTGTACTACCGTTAGTTTTACGGTAAAATTCTGGCATTTGGGCTGACAAATTTTTTTGTGTTATTTTTGCGGTTACATACTGTTACGAGTTTTCTATCGTAAAATCTACGGTAAAAATCTGACGACTGAGCTGCCAGTTTTTTTCCCCGTAAAATATAGGGTCATTGTTTTTACAGTGTAACACTGTGAAGGGAAAAACTGTACTACTGTTAGTTTTACGCTACAATTCTGGCATTTGGGCTGACAGATTTTTTTTCTGTAATATCGACGGCTACTGTTTAAAAGTGCGTTACTGTAAAGGGAGAAACTGTACTAATGGTATTTCTACTGTAAAATTGATTTAAAAGTCCAAATGAACCTGATGTGCCAGTTTTTTACTCTAAAATCTACTGCCGTTGTTTTTACAGTGAAATACTGTAAATGGGAAAACGGTACCACTGTTACTTTTACGGTAAAAATCTGACGACTGAGCTGCCAGTTTTTTCCCCCGTTAAATCTACGATCATTGTTTTTACAGTGTAACACTGTAAAGGGAAAAACTGTACTACCGTTAGTTTTACGGTAAAATTCTGGCATTTGGGCTGACAAATTTTTTTGTGTTATTTTTACGGTTACATACTGTTACGAGTTTTCTATCGTAAAATCTACGGTAAAAATCTGACGACTGAGCTGCCAGTTTTTTTCCCCGTAAAATATAGGGTCATTGTTTTTACAGTGTAACACTGTGAAGGGAAAAACTGTACTACTGTTAGTTTTACGCTACAATTCTGGCATTTGGGCTGACAGATTTTTTTTCTGTAATATCGACGGCTACTGTTTAAAAGTGCGTTACTGTAAAGGGAGAAACTGTACTAATGGTATTTCTACTGTAAAATTGATTTAAAAGTCCAAATGAACCTGATGTGCCATTTTTTTACTCTAAAATCTACTGCCGTTGTTTTTACAGTGAAATACTGTAAATGGGAAAACGGTACCACTGTTACTTTTACGGTAAAAATCTGACGACTGAGCTGCCAGTTTTTTTCCCCATTAAATCTACGATCATTGTTTTTACAGTGTAACACTGTAAAGGGAAAAACTGTACTACCGTTAGTTTTACGGTAAAATTCTGGCATTTGGGCTGACAAATTTTTTTGTGTTATTTTTACGGTTACATACTGTTACGAGTTTTCTATCGTAAAATCTACGGTAAAAATCTGACGACTGAGCTGCCAGTTTTTTCCCCCGTAAAATATACGGTCATTGTTTTTACAGTGTAACACTGTGAAGGGAAAAACTGTACTACTGTTAGTTTTACGCTACAATTCTGGCATTTGGGCTGACAGATTTTTTTTCTGTAATATCGACGGCTACTGTTTAAAAGTGCGTTACTGTAAAGGGAGAAACTGTACTAATGGTATTTCTACTGTAAAATTGATTTAAAAGTCCAAATGAACCTGATGTGCCAGTTTTTTACTCCAAAATCTACTGCCGTTGTTTTTACAGTGAAATACTGTAAATGGGAAAACGGTACCACTGTTACTTTTACGGTAAAAATCTGACGACTGAGCTGCCAGTTTTTTCCCCCGTTAAATCTACGATCATTGTTTTTACAGTGTAACACTGTAAAGGGAAAAACTGTACTACCGTTAGTTTTACGGTAAAATTCTGGCATTTGGGCTGACAAATTTTTTTGTGTTATTTTTACGGTTACATACTGTTACGAGTTTTCTATCGTAAAATCTACGGTAAAAATCTGACGACTGAGCTGCCAGTTTTTTTCCCCGTAAAATATAGGGTCATTGTTTTTACAGTGTAACACTGTGAAGGGAAAAACTGTACTACTGTTAGTTTTACGCTACAATTCTGGCATTTGGGCTGACAGATTTTTTTTCTGTAATATCGACGGCTACTGTTTAAAAGTGCGTTACTGTAAAGGGAGAAACTGTACTAATGGTATTTCTACTGTAAAATTGATTTAAAAGTCCAAATGAACCTGATGTGCCAGTTTTTTACTCTAAAATCTACTGCCGTTGTTTTTACAGTGAAATACTGTAAATGGGAAAACGGTACCACTGTTACTTTTACGGTAAAAATCTGACGACTGAGCTGCCATTTTTTTTCCCCGTTAAATCTACGATCATTGTTTTTACAGTGTAACACTGTAAAGGGAAAAACTGTACTACCGTTAGTTTTACGGTAAAATTCTGGCATTTGGGCTGACAAATTTTTTTGTGTTATTTTTACGGTTACATACTGTTACGAGTTTTCTATCGTAAAATCTACGGTAAAAATCTGACGACTGAGCTGCCAGTTTTTTCCCCCGTAAAATATAGGGTCATTGTTTTTACAGTGTAACACTGTGAAGGAAAAAACTGTACT
>NC_084571.2:5627500-5642500 GCF_033978685.3 Nerophis lumbriciformis
TAGGGTATTGTACCTATTACATACCAGCTGTTTGATTGTAACCTGCATATTAGTTGTAATTTTTGTTTGGAGTTGCTGAAATTGCCAAGTAAAATCGCTAATGCTAATCAGTGGCATGTGTATGATGTATCCAATATCCAATTACCATCGAGATAACGCATTTTGAAAAGTGAAGCCTCACTTTTGAGTGCTTTCTATTAGGCGTGCTTGCTATGTTGGCATGGAAAAGTACAACATTATTTAGAGGCAGTCCGCTATAAATATGCTTGTTTACTTGCCAAGAGTTAGGTATCGAAATATGGTACAGTTTCATTTTACGTGAATCAGTACCCCGTAGAATTCGGTTGATACCTATAAAAACACTAAACCTGGTGTCCATCTCAAAGTTTATCCACTGAGGACCAGACAGAAAAATTGAAGGATGCATGAGGAGGGCTTTGCATTTTGCACATTAAAGATGCTAAAAGCAATCTCAAGTGTATGCTAAACCATCTAAATCAGTGATTCTCAAACTGTGGCTCCCTCTAGTGCCAAAAATAACCTGTATTTTATTTTCCTATATTCAAACACAGTGTTACTGTTCAAACTGTGTGTAATGTTACACTGGCCAAAAATATTAAATATACCAACAATAGAGCGCAGCGGTATATAAGCCGCACCTACTAAATTTTAGGAAAAATTACGATTTTCCGATATATTAGCTGCACCGGACTATAAGCCGGAAAGTAGTTATTTATACAGAAAGATTATGCAAATGTTTAATTACATACTTTAATTGTTTCCAAACGGTGTCCTTAACATGGCAGTAAAACGGCTGATCAAACAAAACGGAATTCATTGTCATGGACCCACTCGCTCTAATTAGCTAAACAGACTCAATAACTAACTCCACGGTGACGTTATGGTGAATCTACTAAGGGATTTGTGAAACTGAAACAAAACAAAAAGAATGTCATTGTAATTTAATAATACTAACGTGTTAGCATACTAGCTAATGATAATGACGATAGCGTTATTACATGACGATAGCACGTACAAATAAGCATGACAACACTCCTACAGACGTCACACATGGGACAGGTTAGTAAGAATAAACAGTTTTAGTTATACTGTAAAACCTACAAACATTGCTTGGAGTTATGAATGAAGAATCTATAAGAGTAAAAACGCTATGGAAAGCTAGAAAACTGAACAATTGAAAGCAGTAAATTGAAGGACACTGCAGCACCAAAGCACAAACAAAACACCTTCTCAGTGTATTGGCTTGAGTTTTTGTTTTTTTTACTTTTTGTATTATGGCCGTCAGCAAAGAAAAATCCATAAATTAGCCGCACCGTTTTATAAGCCGCAGGCTGCAAAGTGTAGGAAAAAAGTAACAGCTTATAGTCTGGAATTTACAGTATTTGTTAAATAAAACCTGTCTTGTTTTTAATTAACACTTAGGCCTACTACGCTGGTGAGCCAAGTTTTTTCCGAGGTGGTACTTGGTGACAAAGGTTCGAGAACCACTGATCTAAACAACATTTTTTGTTGTTAATGAATAAAAATGGCCCTCTAGACAATATTTTTGGACAACAAGTAGGACTTGTGAACTGACACTAAGGACACTCACCGGCGGTGGTTGTTGCATCTGAATCATCCTGGGCAGCTGCAATGACACAACAAGTGAATGAACTTGTAAGAACCAACATTCTTCATCGTCATCACCTCAGGAGACGTTAGTTTCTCAAGTGTGCGTGCGTGATGAGCTCATCGTAACATAAACATAGCATAACATAAACATAAACATAAAATAACACAATATAAACATAATATAACACAATACAAACATAATATAACAACATAAACATAATATAACACAACACAACATAAACATAACATAAACATAACATAAACATCCATCCATCCATCTTCTTCCGCTTATCCGGGGTCGGGTCGCGGGGGCAGCAGCCTAAGCAGAGAAGACCAGACTTCCCTCTCCCCAGCCACTTCGTCCAGTTTTTCCCGGGGGATCCCGAGGCGTTCCCAGGCCAGCCGGGAGACATAGTCTTCCCAACGTCTCCTGGGTCTTCCCCGTGGCCTCCTACCGGTCGGACGTGCCCTAAACACCTCCCTCGGGAGGCGATCGGGTGGCTTCCTGACCAGATGCCCGAACCACCTCATCTGGCTCCTCTCGATGTGGATAACATAACATAAACATAATATAACACAATATAAACATAATATAACATAACATAAACATAATATAAAACAACATAACATAACAAACAAACATAAACATAACATAACATAACATAACATAAACATAAACATAAACATAAACATAGCATAACATAATCATAACATAACATAAAATGACACAACATAAACATACTATAACACAATATAAACAAAATATAACACAATATAAACAAAATATAACACAACATGAACATAATATAACACAACATAAATATAACATAACATAACATAACATTATAATCTATATTATTTAAAAGAAAAATGGTTTTGTTTAATCAAATGCTTCCCAAATATGTAAAAAAGTAATAAACAAATAAGGCAACACGAGAAGTATCCAACACTTCTCTTTTCTTAACTGCCTTAGTTGGCTGGACAGGACAAATTTTATAAATAAATAAATAAAAATCGATAACTTTTTTTTTAAATTGATTAAGAATCATTACAAATAATAATTGTGATTCATTCAAAAAATTGATTTTTAGTTTTTTTTACATCCCTACAATGTACACAATACTTGTATAAAATATATTGTGCATGCTACAATGTGCACACTGCTTTTACACACGCTATACATCGTACACACCACTTGTATACAATACCATGTACACACAACTTGTACACAATTAAAGTACAATACTAACTTATAACTACCTTACTACCAGCCTATGACTAGCTTACTTTTACCTAAATACTAGCATAGTGCCACCTTACTACTACAAACCCCGTTTCCATATGAGTTGGGAAATTGTGTTAGATGTAAATATAAACGGAATACAATGATTTGCAAATCCTTTTCAACCCATATTCAATTGAATGCACTACAAAGACAAGATATTTGATGTTCAAACTCATAAACTTTTTTTTTGTTTTTTTTTCTAATAATAATTAACTTAGAATTTCATGGCTGCAACACATGCCAAAGTAGTTGGGAAAGGGCATGTTCACCACTGTGTTACATCACCTTTTCTTTTAACAACACTCAATAAACGATTGGGAACTGAGGAAACTAATTGTTGGAGCCTTGAAAGTGGAATTCTTTCCCATTCTTGTTTTATGTAGAGCTTCAGTCGTTCAACAGTCCGGGGTCTACGCTGTCGTATTTTACGCTTCATAATGCGCCACACATTTTCGATGGGAGACAGGTCTGGACTGCAGGCAGGCCAGGAAAGTACCCGTATTTTTTTTTTTTTTACGAAGCTACGCTGTTGTAGCACGTGCTGAATGTGGCGTGGCATTGTCTTGCTGAAATAAGCAGGGGCGTCCATGAAAAAGACGGCGCTTAGATGGCAGCATATGTTGTTCCAAAACCTGTACGTATCTTTCAGCATTAATGGTGCCTTCACAGATGTGTAAGTTACCCATGCCTTGGGCACTAATGCACCCCCATACCAACGTTGTTCTTAAACTGTTTGACTATTTGCTCACGCAGTTGTGGACAAAGGGGTGTACCTCGCCCCATCCTTTCTTCTGAAAGACTGAGCATTTTTTGGGAAGCTGTTTTTATACCCAATCATGGCACCCACCTATTCCCAATTAGCCTGCACACCTGTGGGATGTTCCAAATAAGTGTTTGATGAGCATTCCTCAACTTTATCAGTATTTATTGCCACCATTTTTCAACTTCTTTGTCACGTCAAATTCTAAAGTTAATGATTATTTGCACAAAAAAAAAATGTTTATCAGTTTGAACATCAAATATGTTGTCTTTGTAGCATATTCAACTGAATATGGGTTGAAAATGATCATGCAAATCATTGTATTTCGTTTATATTTACATCTAACACAATTTCCCAACTAGGGTGACCAGGTGTCCGGATTTAGGCCGGACAGTCCGGATTTTTAATGCCCTGTCCGGCGTCCGGCGCAGCTTCAAGCCGGACACGTATTTGTCCTCCTTTTTGAGGCACTAGGCTTGAAGAGCGGAGTTTTTTCATCTTTGCTGGGCTGCAGCGCAATAGCCAATCAAAGACCGTAAAAAATGCCCCCAACGCAGTAACGTATCAAATGATTGGCTAAGAGCTGTGTCGGATACAAATCTGCTTATCATTGGTTAAAAAAGTAAACAAGGGTCCATGTGCTGTTGCGGCATTGACAGAAAGTTAGCATCATGCCAAAACGCAAGACCTCGTTTAATTCTGAATGGATAAAAGAGAACGAATTTGAGACTCATTCCATGGCTTTTGCACACTTTGTCGATGTGATGTCGACGTAAGTAGTCAGGGGAAAGCTGCAATTGAACGGCATGCGGGTGCGCGGATAAACATAAAAGTAATAAACATGCGGCAAGTACCTCTTCAATGAGGACATTTTTTCGTGAAGTTTCGTCGCCCCTGGATGACAAGATAACCGCTGCGGAGCTGTGCAAGGTGTACCATGCTGTAAAGCAGTGGTTCTCAAATGGGGGTACGCGTACCCCTGGGGGTATGTAATGTAATGTAAGTTCATAAACTGAACATCAAATCAAGTAGGCTATTCCATTCATTACCATAAACCCAGAGTTTCCCCCATGCCATGATGGTTTGACCCTCTGTCAAAAAGAACTGTGAAAAGAAATGCAACAATGCAATATTCAGTCTTGACAGCTAGATTTTTTGTAGACATGTTCCATAAATATTGATGTTAAAGATTTCTTTTTTTGTGAAGAAATGTTTAGAATTAAGTTCCTGAATCCAGGTGGATCTCTATTACAATCCCCAAAGAGGGCACTTTAAGTTGATGATTACTTCTATGTGTAGAAATCTTTATTTATAATTGAATCACTTGTTTATTTTTCAACAAGTTTGTAGTTATTTTATATATATTTTTCCAAATAGTTCAAGAAAGACCACTACAAATGAGCAATATTTTGCACTGTTATACAATTTAATAAATCAGAAACTGATGACATAGTGCTGTATTTTACTTCTTTATCTCTTTTTTTCAACCAAAAATGCTTTGCTCTGATTAGGGGGTACTTAAATTAAAAAAATGTTCACAGGGGGTACATCACTGAAAAAAGGGTTGAGAACCACTGCTGTAAAGCATCACCAGTCCTACAGAAGTTTAGACCGCGGCATGAAAGTGGACCGGGAGATTTTCAGTGACTAGCCCACAGCTAAAGGGATGGCCTGTGGCCGAACAAAAGCCAAGGCATTGTGCGAGAACGTCATCGCTCACTATTCGGTACAGGAACATACCGACTACATAAAAGAAAACAACCTACCCTTTTCCGTGGCAACCGACGCCTCAAATAAAGGAACAAACAAGTGTTTTCCCATTGTGGTAAGGTATTTTCACTTTGATGAAGGCATCCAACATGTCCTGTTGGATTTTTATAGTGACAGCAACGAAACGTCAGAAGCCATAACAAACCAGCTGCTGGCAAAACTTGAGATGTCTGGCTTAGAGGTGAAAAACATGTCTGCATATGCAGCAGACAATGCCAGTGTCAATTGTGGCAAACATAACAGTGTATCAGAAGCTGAAACTGAGCCAAAAAGATGTGCTCCCTGCAAACTGTTTGGCCCATATTCTGCATAACGCAACCAGATATGCAGCAAGCAGCCTTGATGTTGATGTGGAAACATTTTTGTGGCATTTTTCTTTTTATTATATATGTTAACTACATTTAAGTCCACACATGTTATGCTTTGTGGCACTCTGCACTTGAAAAGATTCATCTCAGTGGTCACTTTTTGAACACCACAATGTATTGAATAAATACAAATACTGTTAACAAACAGTTGACTTTAATATTTTTTCCTATTCAGCCACACAAACATCATCTTTAAACCACTCAAAATTGTACTATAAATAAGAGTATACCAGAGTCCTATGTACACCATAGTAATTTATTGATATGCCGCATAATGTCCTCCTTTTTGGTGTCATGGAAATGGTCACCCTATTCCCAACTCATATGGAGATGGGGTTTGTAGCTTACTATTACGGTACTACCTTGTTACTAGCTTACTACTAACACATTACTACTACCAACGTATTACTACCTTACTAATATCTTACTACTACCCTACTACCACCATATACTAACTTACTACTAGCTTACTACAAGCTACTGGCTTATTACTAGCTTACTACTACTACCTTACAACTCGCTTAATACGAGCTTACTACCAGTGTTATGTTACTAACTTACAACTACCTTACTATTAGCCTACGACTAGCATACTATTAGCTAAAAACTAGCATGTACTACCTTTATTACTACCTTACTACTACCACCTTATTACTACCTTACTACTACCCCACTACTAGCTACTACCACCTTATACTAACGTACTATTACATTATTCATGCGTTCGTTACGTCTCGTCTCGACTACTGTAACGTATTATTTTCGGGTCTCCCTATGTCTAGCATTAAAAAATTACAGTTGGTACAAAATGCGGCTGCTAGACTTTTGACAAGAACAAGAAAGTTTGATCATATTACGCCTATACTGGCTCACCTGCACTGGCTTCCTGTGCACTTAAGAAGTGACTTTAAGGTTTTACTACTTACGTATAAAATACTACACGGTCTAGCTCCGTCCTATCTTGTCGATTGCATTGTACCATATGTCCCGGCAAGAAATCTGCGTTCAAAGAACTCCGGCTTATTAGTGATTCCCAGAGCCCAAAAAAAGTCTGCGGGCTATAGAGCGTTTTCTATTCGGGCTCCAGTACTATGGAATGCCCTCCCGGTAACAATTAGAGATGCTACCTCAGTAGAAGCATTTAAGTCCCATCTTAAAACTCATTTGTATACTCTAGCCTTTAAATAGCCCCCCTGTTAGACCAGTTGATCTGCCGTTTCTTTTCTTTTCTCCTCTGCTCCCCTTTTCCTTGAGGGGGGGGGGGGGGGGGGGGCACAGGTCCGGTGGCCATGGATGAAGTGCTGGCTGTCCAGAGTCGGGACCCGGGGTGGACCGCTCGCCTGTGCATCGGCTGGGAACATCTCTACGCTGCTGACCCGTCTCCGCTCGGGATGGTGTCCTGCTGGCCCCACAATGGACTGGACTCTTACTATTATGTTGGATCCACTATGGACTGGACTCTCACAATATTATGTCAGACCCACTCGACATCCATTGCTTTCGGTCTCCCCTAGAGGGGGGGGTTACCCACATATGCGGTCCTCTCCAAGGTTTCTCATAGTCATTCACATCGACGTCCCACTGGGGTGAGTTTTTCCTTGCCCGTATGTGGGCTTTGTACCGAGGATGTCGTTGTGGCTTGTGCAGCCCTTTGAGACACTTGTGATTTAGGGCTATATAAATAAAGATTGATTGATTGATTGATACTACTAGCTTACTACAAGCTACTGGCTTATTACTAGCTTACTACTACTATTACTACAACCTTACTTCTACTAGCTTATATTAGCTTATTACTAGTTTACTAAAACCTTACAACTAGCTTATTATGAGCTTACTACCAGTGTTGGGCGGTTGCTCCCTACAAGTAGCGACGCTGAGTAGCTTGACTACGTTTCCCAGTAGCGTGGCGGTAGTGTCGCTACTTTTTGAACCAGTAATGATTCCTGTAGCGTAGTTATTTTTAGACCGAAGTAACGAGGAAGCTTACATCAAAGCTACAAGCTACAAAGAAAAAAAACGCAAAAATGCAAAAAAAAAAAAAATGTGGAGCAAATCCATGATGAGTGGTTGGTTTAGAAATGACGAGTCCCATTTGGCTAATGTTGGGGCTAAACATTACGAATTGGCCAATCAGAGGCAAGACAGGGCAGGTCATCGAAACCAGGAAGCCTATCAGCTGCTACTAGATTACTTACGACTTGTTAATGACAAGCAACACAAGTCACATAACTTAGACAAATAATTTAAAACTATTTTATTTATATATATATATATATATATATATATATATATATATATATATATATATATATATATATATATATATGTATGTGTGGGGAAAAAAAATCACAAGACTATTTCATCTCTACAGGCCTGTTTCATGAGGGGGGGGTACCCTCAATCGAGATTTTAATGGAAGCATTCGCATACCATGGTTTATATAGGGCACAGAGTGGGTGGGTACAGGCTGGCCTAGGGGCGTGGTGATTGGCTCATGTGTTACCTAGGAGGTGTTTCCGTCTATGGCGGCATGTTGTTACAATTTCGCTGCGCTTGTTGAGGGATGACAGGTCTGGACGGTAAATAATAAACAGTTTCTCTTTCAAGCATAGGTTGCATCTTTTATTACCACTATTGTAAGGTGTGCTGGATGCAAGAATTTGCCATGTTATTGAATATTCAACATTATTGTCTTTGAGGTCCCAAATGTGTTTGCTGAGTTCTGTGGTATTTCGCAGGTTTTTGTTCCTGAAAGAAGCCTTGTGATTGTTCCATCTGGTTTTGAATTCTCCCTCGGTTAATCCTACATATGTGTCGGATGTGTTAATGTCCTTGCGTATTACCTTAGATTGGTAGACAACTGATGTTTGTAAGCACCCCCCGTTGAGAGGGCAATCAGGTTTCTTTCGACAGTTACATCGTTTGTTGGTTTTGGAGTCGCTCTGTCTGGGGGTCGACGGCTCATTTGCAATTGTTTTGTTGTGGTTTGAGATGATTTGTCGTATATTGTTCATGCAGCTGTAGCTCAATTTAATGTTGTTCTTGTTGAATACTTTTCTTAGGGTGTTGTCTTTGGGAAAGTGTTTGTCAATCAGATTGAGGAATTTGTGTCCAATGTTCGTTGAGACGTTTTTGCTGTATGGGGGGTTGTACCAGATGATGTCGTTTCATTTTCTGTTCTTTTTTGGCTGGTTTCCTGGCGTGGGTTCATAGGTGAGGGTGAAATTGTATCCGCTTTCATCAAGGGCTTTTTGGTACGGGGGGGTTGCTTGGTCAAATTCAGCTTTGCTAGATGACAGCATCGATAGCCTTTTATTGATTCCGGTAGGTATTCTTTTCGTGGTGGTGGGTGGGTGGTATATATAAACATTTTAAATAATAATTGCAAAAGTTTGGTAATAAACCTAAGGTAAAAACAGCAAGCTGGCTTAAATGGTGACTTCCAAGTTGTTGTTTGTTTACATGCTATGATGTCACATATGACATACAGTACCAGGATTTCGCCTTTCAAACCAGGACTAGCGTGCCTAACGTGACGCTCAGAGCCAGATCCCCAAAGGAGGACTTCATGGTGTCGGTATTTCCAAAAAAGCAACAAGGCGAGCAGAGAGGCTCCTTAGCAGCTCTGAGGTGTCAGTGATATCAAAGCTGGTAGATGTATCGACAACAACACCTCTATTTTAGATCAGCTTTGTTTTGAGGCTGCAATCTGCTGAAGCTTCTCTCAGCACTTTCACTTTGCATCTCACATTTCCACGTGCTCCTCGCTCGCTACTTGGCCGCCTCAGCCTTTCCTTTACCAACACGCAAACGAGGTGAAGAAGGAGGACAAGAAGCCAAGATGAAGAAAACAGCAAAAAAGAAAGAGAAACAAGGCAGGATGAAGGTAGAAAGAAGAGGCAAATAAGAAGGCGAAGAAAGGGGCAAGAAGAAGTGAAGAAAAAGCAAAGAAGGAGGAGAAGAAGAAGAAGAGGAGGAAAAAGAAGAGCGAGCAGGAGGAGGTGAAACAAGAAGAGAAGTTAAAGAAAAGAAGAAAATAAGGAGAAACAAAAGAGGAGGGGGAGGAGTAGGAGAAGGTGAAGAAGGAGACGAAGGGGAAGCAAATATTTAGGGGGAGGAATAGGAGAAGGGGTGAAAGAATGAGAAGAAGCAGGGGGAGGAGAAGGAAGATGAAGAGGAAAAGGAGGATGATGAGAAGCACAAGGAGAAGATGGCAAACAAGGAAGAGGAGAAGATGAAGGTGAATGAGGAAACAAATGAGAAGGAGAAGGAGAAAAACAAGGAAAATGAGAAAAAGGAGCAGGAGGAGAAGAAGAAAAAAGCAGCAGAAGGAGAAAAAGATGAAGATGGACGAAAAGAAGGAGGACAATGAGAAAGAGAAGAACAATAAGAGGAAGGAGGAGGAAGAGAATGAGAAAGAGAAGGTGAAGATGAAGATGAGGAAGAGGAAAAGAAAAAGGAGAAGTAGGCAGAGAAGGACAAGAAAAAAGGAGTAAAAGGAGGAGGACGAGGAGAAGGAGAAGAAGCAGAAGGGGGGAAAAGAACAAGAAGAAGACATTGTAGAAGGACGAGAAGGAAAGGAACGGGAAGAAAAAACAGCAAAAGCAGAAGGAGTAGGAGGAGGAGGAGTACAGAGAGAAGGTGAAGAAAGAGGAGGAAAAGGAGAAGAAGAAGAAGAAGAAGAAGGACAAGAAGGAAAAGAAGAGAAGAGGAAAAAGAAGAGCGAGCAGGAGGAGGTGGAGCAAGAAGAAAAGTTAAATCATGACATCATCCAGGTATCAACAGTATCAACACCACAGTTATATAGGTATCACAGTGATATCAAAATGTGCATAACCAAATTTACTAATGACATCCAAAAAAATAATTCAGTCTTTTACAAAGATGTAAAAAAAATGTATTAACACAGCTTATGTATGAATAAAAAAAATGGTTATTATTGAAAAGAAGGGCTAATTGTTTTTCTGACACCTTGTGGGCACGATAATTGACGCAGTAAGTTGAATGATGCGGACACATTTGTTACTGGGTACTTTCTAACACGCTTCTGCCTTGGAGACTCTGTATGTGTAAGTAATATGCAACTATAGTTATTTGATACTTGTTTATATTGACAAATGCAATATAGTTTGATGATTGTTACGTATGTCTAGCTTGTGTGCTATTGTGTGCTTAGCTGTTGTGTAGCTGCTGGCTCTTAGTAGGCTATAGCCTTTAATCTGTGCAGCTTTGCACAAGTACAGACGCTGCAGGACTGCTTCTATCAGAGATGATATCACACATTGTCATCCCATTCAGGGTTTTTTTGGGGCTGATATCACCATTGGATTGGGACACCCCTAGTATTGACAATACATTATTAGAAAATAACATTTACTTTAAACAAAAGCTGGTGCTGAATTAATTTGGTATCAGCTCGATACCAAAATATGCAGTATCGCCCACCCCAAAGCTAGTTAGCTTCCTTCTGTTGGTTGAAAAGGCATCTCTCGCCTCAAAGTATATTTCTATTTTTAGCCGCGTCCAGCGAGACACTTTAAGAGCAGCACTGCTTTAGCTGGACACAATTCCAAGACGATGCCAAGCTTTTAAAAGAAAGACACTTTGGAAGCATCTCTCGCCGTTATTGCGCCCCCCCACGAGGCTGAGCAGCTGCCACACGATGGCGTGATCGAGACTCCGCATCATCCTCAGAGGTCTCCAAACGTTTCCCACTGAGGGCCACACACTGAAAAATTAAAGCATGCAAGGGCCATTTTGGTATTTTTCATTTTCAAAACCATTACAATATATGGATTTTTTTTTTTCACCTTTAGGACTCCCCTCAAGTACAGTCCCGGGGATATAGAAGGATCTCAATCATAAAAATTTTACAAAAAAGTCATATGTTTATTTTTTTAAATCATCATTCAACCCTTAAATCTCCACACCAACTTCAGGCCTGTCTGTTGATATAGACTTATAAAAAATATATGTTTATGCTCTTTTTGTCAAAGAAAATCCTTTCTTTTATGACAAAAACACAAAATATGCAATATTTCCCCTCCCCCCACAAAATAATTCTAATTAGAATATTTGATGTGAAGTAATTGGAGCCTTAAATAAATATGTCAATAATTTATAAAACAGCAATTATGTTTTTTTAATTCCCACGTAAATTCTCGGGGATCCAAAAGTACGAGCGTCATAAAAAATAAAAATACATTTTTTTTAAGATTATAAGTTTTTATGTTTTGTTTGTTTTATGCCTTTTTTGTCAAAGAAAAAAATATTTTTTAAATGGCAAAAACACAAAACATGCAATATTTCCCCCAGAATATAAATATTTTGTGAATGAGAAGGTGTGTCCAAACTTTTGGCCTGTACTATATATATATATATATATATATATATATATATATATATATAGCAAAGCTGAATTTGACCAAGCAACCCCCCCGTACCAAAAAGCCCTTGATGAAAGCGGATACAATTTCACCCTCACCTATGAACCCACGCCAGGAAACCAGCCAAAAAAGAACAGAAAACGAAACGGCATCATCTGGTACAACCCCCCATACAGCAAAAACGTCTCAACGAACATTGGACACAAATTCCTCAATCTGATTGACAAACACTTTCCCAAAGACAACAACCTAAGAAAAGTATTCAACAAGAACAACATCAAATTGAGCTACAGCTGCATGAACAATATACGACAAATCATCTCAAACCACAACAAAACAATTGCAAATGAGCCGTCGACCCCCAGTCAGAACGACTCCAAAACCAACAAAGCATGTAACTGTCGAAAGAAACCTGATTGCCCACTCAACGGGGGGTGCTTACAAACATCAGTTGTCTACCAATCTAAGGTAATACGCAAGGACATTAACACATCCGACACATATGTAGGATTAACCGAGGGTGAATTCAAAACCAGATGGAACAACCACAAGGCTTTTTTCAGGAACAAAAACCTGCGAAATACCACAGAACTCAGCAAACACATTTGGGACCTCAAAGACAATAATGTTGAATATTCAATAACATGGCAAATTCTTGCATCCAGCACACCTTACAATAGTGGTAATAAAAGATGCAACCTATGCTTGAAAGAGAAACTGTTTATTATCTACCGTCCAGACCTG
The DNA here is from genome assembly GCF_033978685.3 of Nerophis lumbriciformis. Taxonomy (NCBI): domain Eukaryota; kingdom Metazoa; phylum Chordata; class Actinopteri; order Syngnathiformes; family Syngnathidae; genus Nerophis; species Nerophis lumbriciformis. The sequence continues at coordinate 5,640,449 of NC_084571.2, forward strand.
TCATCCCTCAACAAGCGCAGCGAAATTGTAACAACATGCCGCCATAGACGGAAACACCTCCTAGGTAACACATGAGCCAATCACCACGCCCCTAGGCCAGCCTGTACCCACCCACTCTGTGCCCTATACAAACCATGGTATGCGAATGCTCCCATTAAAATCTCCTGACGATTGAGGGTACCCCCCTCATGAAACAGGCCTGTAGAGATGAAATAGTCTTGTGATTTTTTTCCCCACACATACATATATTGCGCTCTACTACGGTATCGAGCACTATTTTTGGGATAACCTTATTAAGACATATATATATATATATATATATATATATATATATATATATATATATATATATATATATATATATATATATATATATACATATATATATATATATATATATATATATATATATGTATATATATATATATATATATATATATATATATATATATATATATATATATATATATATATATATATATATATATATGTATATATATATATATATATATTTAAATGGGTTGTACTTGTATAGCGCTTTTCTACCTTTTTTTTTTTAAGGAACTCAAAGCGCTTTGACACTATTTCCACATTCACCCATTCACACACTGATGGCGTGAGTTGCCATGCAAGGCGCTAACCAGGCCAGGCAACTCAAGGACACAACGGACGTGACTAGGATGGTAGAAGGTGGGGATTGAACCTGTAACCCTCAGATAGATTATATATATATATATATTAGTGATGTCTGATAATATCGGCCTGCCGATAAATGCGTTAAAATGTAATATCGGAAATTATCGGTATCGGTTTTTTTATTATCAGTATCGGGGTTTTTTTTTGTTGTTGTTTTTTTTGTTGTTTTTTAAATTAAATCAATATAAAAAACACAAGATACACTTACAATTAGTGCACCAACCCAAAAAACCTCCCTCCCCCATTTACACTCATTCACACAAAAGGGTTGTTTCTTTCTGTTATTAATATTCTGGTTCCTACATTATATATCAATATATATCAATACAGTCTGCAAGGGATACAGTCCGTAAGCACACATGATTGTGCGTGCTGCTGCTCCACTAATAGTACTAACCTTTAACAGTTAATTTTACTCATTTTCATTAATTACTAGTTTCTATGTAACTTTTTTTTATATTGTTTTACTTTCTTTTTTATTCAAGAAAATGTTTTTAATTTATTCATCTTATTTTATTTTATTAATTAAAAAAAAAAGTACCTTATCTTCACCATACCTGGTTGTCCAAATGAGGCATAATAATGTGTTAATTCCACGACTGTATATATCGGTTGATATAGGTATCGGTTGATATCGGTATCGGTAATTAAAGAGTTGGACAATATCGGAATATCGGATATCGGCAAAAAGCCATTATCGGACATCCCTAATATATATATATATATATATATATATATATATATATATATGTTATATATATATATATATATCCATCCATCCATCTTCTTCCGCTTATCCGAGGTCGGGTCGCGGGGGCAGCAGCCTAAGCAGGGAAGCCCAGACTTCCCTCTCCCCAGCCACTTCGTCCAGCTCCTCCCGGGGGATCCCGAGGCGTTCCCAGGCCAGCCGGGAGACATAGTCTTCCCAACGTGTCCTGGGTCTTCCTCGTGGCCTCCTACCGGTCGGACATGCCCTAAACACCTCCTTAGGGAGGCGCTCGGGTGGCATCCTGACCAGATGCCCGAACCACCTCATCTGGCTCCTCTCGATGTGGAGGAGCAGCGGCTTGACTTTGAGCTCCCCCCGGATGACAGAGCTTCTCACCCTATCTCTAAGGGAGAGCCCCGCCACCCGGCGGAGGAAACTCATTTCGGCCGCTTGTACCCGTGATCTTGTCCTTTCGGTCATAACCCAAAGCTCATGACCATAGGTGAGGATGGGAACGTAGATCGACCGGTAAATTGAGAGCTTTGCCTTCCGGCTCAGCTCCTTCTTCACCACAACGGATCGATACAGCGTCCGCATTACTGAAGACGCCGCACCGATCCGCCTGTCGATCTCACGATCCACTCTTC
>NC_084571.2:5647500-5667500 GCF_033978685.3 Nerophis lumbriciformis
TTGAAAACTTAAAGCATGTGGGGGCCATTTTGATATTATAAATTTTTTTATACCAATACTGTGTATAGATTTTTTTTTATTCACTCAAGTTTGGTCCCGGAAAGGTCTCGGTCATAAAAATTTTAAAAATAAGTCATATATTTTTCATTTCTTTTTATTATTAAATGTTAAATCTCTACATCAGGGGTGTCAAACGTACGGCCCGAGGGCCAGATCAGGCCCGCAAACAGGTTTTATCCGGCCCGCAGGGTGAGTTTGCTATGTACAAAAATGAACCTGAAATTTTTGAATGAAAGAAACTGCTGTTCTAAATGTGTCCACTGGATGTCGCAATAGCAATTATTTGTATCTTTGTAGATGATGCTACTTATGTACAAAATAAACCACATGATGTTAGTACATCAGTCGAGGAAAATTAACAAACTACATAAATAACATTACAATGTTTTAATTTTGATAGATTGAAAATTAACACCAATGAGTTGACTGATGAACAATATCACATAATTTATTCAGAAAATATAAATAACGACAAATAAAGTATATATACTATTAACCGCAACATGTAAGTGTAAAAAAAACCAACAACAACATTATGATTTGTACAATTTCAGAATGTGCTTGTTCTATTTTTAAACAAAGAAAACAATCTGAAGTTGTCTTTATTTTTAAATAATCGTGATTTTACCAGTCCGGCCCACTTGGGAGTAGATTTTTCTCCATGTGGCCCCCGATCTAAAATGAGTTTGACACCCCTGATCTAGAGATTGTGTTTCTGCCATAAAAGAAAGGATTTTCTTTGACAAAAAGGGCATAAACATCCATCCATCCATCCATCTTCTTACGCTTACCCGAGGTCGGGTCGCGGGGGCAGCAGCCTAAGCAGGGAAGCCCAGACTTCCCTCTCCCCAGCCACTTCGTCCAGCTCTTACCGGGGGATCCCGAGGCGTTCCCAGGCCAGCCGGGAGACATAGTCTTCCCAACGTGTCCTGGGTCTTCCCCGTGGCCTCCTACCAGTTGGACATGCCCTAAACACCTCCCTAGGGAGGCGTTCGGGTGGCATCCTGACCATATGCCCGAACCACCTCATCTGGCTCCTCTTGATGTGGAGGAGCACCGGCTTTACTTTGAGCTCCCCCCGGATGACAGAGCTTCTCACCCTATCTCTAAGGGAGATCCCCGCCACCCGGTGGAGGAAGCTCATTTCGGCCGCTTGTACCCGTGATCTTGTCTTTTCGGTCATAACCCAAAGCTCATGACCATAGGTGAGGATGGGAACGTAGATCGACCGGTAAATTGAGAGCTTTGCCTTCCGGCTCAGCTCCTTCTTCACCACAACGGATCGATACAGCGTCCGCATTACTGAAGACGCCGCACCGATCCGCCTGTCGTTCTCACGATCCACTATTCCCTCACTCGTGAACAAGACTCCGAGGTACTTGAACTCCTCCACTTGGGGCAGGGTCTCCTTCGTAACCCGGAGATGGCACTCCACCCTTTTCCGGGCGAGAACCATGGACTCGGACTTGGAGGTGCTGATTCTCATCCCAGTCGCTTCACACTCGGCTGCGAACCAATCCAGTGAGAGCTGAGGATCCTGGCCAGATGAAGCCATCAGGACCACATCGTCTGCAAAAAGCAGAGACCTAATCCTTGACTGCGCCTAGAAATTCTGTCCATAAAGGTTATGAACAGAATCGGTGACAAAGGGCAGCCTTGGCGGAGTCCAACCCTCACTGGAAACGTGTCCGACTTACTGCCGGCATAAGCATATATTTTTATAAGTTCATATCAACAGACAGGCCTGAAGTTGATGTGGAGATTTAAGCGTTGAATGATGATTAAAAAATACATATATAATATATGACTTTTTTGTAACATTTTTATGATTGAGACCCTTCTGGGTCCCCAGGACCATACTTGAGGGGAGTCCTAAGGGCCCGTATGTTTGACACCCGTGCTCTCGATAAACTTCAGATCTATCCGTCGATTATAATTTTTTCAATTATTTGTCGTTTGTTTGTTTTTTTTTGTCAAAGAAAACCCTGTTTTTTATGGCAAAAAGAAAAAAAATTACATTTCCCCCCCCAAAAAATTTCAGAGTCAATTACTTGATGTGAAGCAACTGGAGCCTTAAATTGGTCAACAATTCACAAAAATATTGATTTTGATTCATTATTATTTTTGAGCAATGACAGTTAAAAATATATATATATATATATATATATATATATATATATATATATATATATATATATATATATATATATATATATATATATATATATATATATATATATATATATATATATATATATATATATATATATATATATATTTAACTATGTATATATATTTCCGAATTGGTTTAACTGCCACCCGCCTGAATCTATTTAAAATCTTTTTTTTTTTTATTTCAACCGCCCGACCCGACCCGCGGATAAAATCTAATTTTTTTTTTATTTCATCCGCCCGATCCGTGGATAATCCGCGGACTCCGCGGTTGTGCCCGCAAACCGCGCATCTCTAATATATATATATATATAATATGTGTGTGTGTATATATATATATGTGTGTGTATATATATATATATATATATATATATATATATATATATATATATATATATATATATATATATATATATATATATTGGGTATCACTCAAATAAGTCATAATTTTTTTTTTTCCAACATCTAAATCCCTAGATCAACTTCAGATCTATCCCTTAATTATAAGTTATTATTTTTTCATGTTTTTTTTTCATTTGTCTTTTTTTTGGGGGCCTTTTTGTCAAAGAAAATCCTGTTTTCTTAATGGCAAACACACAAAATATGTAATATTTCACCCCAAAAATATTTCAAATGGCAATATTTGATATGTAGTAATTGGAGCCTTGAATAGGTCAATAACCATAACAACATTGTTTTTCATTCATTATTATTTTTGAGCAATGACGGTTAAAAAAATAAATAATAATAATAATAAATATTGGGTATCACTCAAATAAGTCATAATTATTTGTTTTCAACATCGAAATCTCTAGATCAACTTCAGATCTATCCCTTAATTATAAGTTATTATTTTTTCATGTTTTTTTCTTTTTGTTTTTTTGGCCTTTTTGTCAAAGAAAACCCTGCTTTCTTAATGGCAAACGCACAAAATATGTAATATTTCACCCAAAAAATATTTCAAATGGCAATATTTGATATGAAGTAATTGGAGCCTTGAATAGGCCAATAACCATAACAACATTGTTTTTGATTTAATATTATTTTTTGATCAAAGACAGTTTTAAAGAGTAATTGTGTTATCAGTAGAGATGTCCGATAATGGCTTTTTTGCCGATATCCGATATTCCGATATTGTCCAACTCTTAATTACTGATTCCGATATCAACCGATACCAATATACACAGTCGCGGAATTAACACATTATTATGCCTAATTTTGTTGTGATGCCCCGCTGGATGCATTAAACAATGTAACAAGGTTTTCCAAAATAAATCAACTCAAGTTATGGAAAAAAATGCCAACATGGCACTGCCATATTTATTATTGAAGTCACAAAGTGCATTATTTTTTTTAACATGCCTCAAAACAGCAGCTTGGAATTTGGGACATGCTTGAGGAGGTTGAGGTGGGGGGGGGGGGGGGGGGGTTAGCGGGGCGTGTATATTGTAGCGTACCGGAAGAGTTAGTGCTGCAAGGGGTTCTGGGTATTTGTTCTGCTGTGTTTATGTTGTGTTACGGTGCGGATGTTCTCCCGAAATGTGTTTGTCATCCTTGTTTGGTGTGGGTTCACAGTGTGGCGCATATTTGTAACAGTGTTAAAGTTGTTTATACGGCCACCCTCAGTGTGACCTGTATGGCTGTTGACCAAGTATGCGTTGCACTCACTTGTGTGTGTGAAAAGCTGAAGATACTATGTGACTGGGTTGGTACGCAAAGGAAGTGCCTTTAAGGTTTATTGGCGCTCTGCAGCGTTTTAAAAAGTCATAAATTTTACTTTTTGAAACCAATACCTATAATTTTGCATTTATCGGCCGATAATCCATCCATCCATCCATCTTCTTCCGCTTATCCGAGGTCGGGTCGCGGGGGCAGCAGCCTAAGCAGGGAAGCCCAGACTTCCCTCTCCCCAGCCACTTCGTCCAGCTCCTCCCGGGGGATCCCGAGGCGTTCCCAGGCCAGCCGGGAGACATAGTCTTCCCAACGTGTCCTGGGTCTTCCCCGCGGCCTCCTACCGGTCGGACGTGCCCTAAACACCTCCCTAGGGAGGCGCTCGGGTGGCATCCTGACCAGATGCCCGAACCACCTCATCTGGCTCCTCTCGATGCGGAGGAGCAGCGGCTTTACTTTGAGCTCCCCCCGGATGACAGAGCTTCTCACCCTATCTCTAAGGGAGAGCCCCGCCACCCGGCGGAGGAAGCTCATTTCGGCCGCTTGTACCCGTGATCTTGTCTTTTCGGTCATAACCCAAAGCTCATGACCATAGGTGAGGATGGGAACGTAGATCGACCGGTAAATTGAGAGCTTTGCCTTCCGGCTCAGCTCCTTCTTCACCACAACGGATCGATACAGCGTCCGCATTACTGAAGACGCCGCACCGATCCGCCTGTCGATCTCACGATCCACTATTCCCTCACTCGTGAACAAGACTCCGAGGTACTTGAACTCCTCCACTTGGGGCAGGGTCTCCTTCGCAACCCGGAGATGGCACTCCACCCTTTTCCGGGCGAGAACCATGGACTCGGACTTGGAGGTGCTGATTCTCATCCCAGTCGCTTCACACTCGGCTGCGAACCAATCCAGTGAGAGCTGAGGATCCTGGCCAGATGAAGCCATCAGGACCACATCGTCTGCAAAAAGCAGAGACCTAATCCTTGACTGCGCCTAGAAATTCTGTCCATAAAGGTTATGAACAGAATCGGTGACAAAGGGCAGCCTTGGCGGAGTCCAACCCTCACTGGAAACGTGTCCGACTTACTGCCGGCATAAGCATATATTTTTTATAAGTTCATATCAACAGACAGGCCTGAAGTTGATGTGGAGATTTAAGCGTTGAATGATGATTAAAAAATACATATATAATATATGACTTTTTTGTAACATTTTTATGATTGAGACCCTTCTGGGTCCCCAGGACCATACTTGAGGGGAGTCCTAAGGGCCCGTATGTTTGACACCCGTGCTCTCGATAAACTTCAGATCTATCCGTCGATTATAATTTTTTCAATTATTTGTCGTTTGTTTGTTTTTTTTGTCAAAGAAAACCCTGTTTTTTATGGCAAAAAGAAAAAAAATTACATTTCCCCCCCCAAAATAGAGTCAATTACTTGATGTGAAGCAACTGGAGCCTTAAATTGGTCAACAATTCACAAAAATATTGATTTTGATTCATTATTATTTTTGAGCAATGACAGTTAAAAAAAAAAATATATATATATATATATATATATATATATATATATATATATATATATATATATATATATATATATATATATATTGGGTATCACTCAAATAAGTCATAATTTTTTTTTTCCAACATCTAAATCCCTAGATCAACTTCAGATCTATCCCTTAATTATAAGTTATTATTCTTTCATGTTTTTTTTTCATTTGTCTTTTTTTTTTGGCCTTTTTGTCAAAGAAAATCCTGTTTTCTTAATGGCAAACACACAAAATATGTAATATTTCACCCAAAAAAATATTTCAAATGGCAATATTTGATATGTAGTAATTGGAGCCTTGAATAGGTCAATAACCATAACAACATTGTTTTTCATTCATTATTATTTTTGAGCAATGACGGTTAAAAAAAAAAATAATAATAATAATAAATATTGGGTATCACTCAAATAAGTCATAATTATTTGTTTTCAACATCGAAATCTCTAGATCAACTTCAGATCCATCCCTTAATTATAAGTTATTATTTTTTCATGTTTTTTTCTTTTTGTTTTTTTGGCCTTTTTGTCAAAGAAAACCCTGCTTTCTTAATGGCAAACGCACAAAATATGTAATATTTCACCCAAAAAATATTTCAAATGGCAATATTTGATATGAAGTAATTGGAGCCTTGAATAGGCCAATGACCATAACAACATTGTTTTTGATTTAATATTATTTTTTGAGCAAAGACCGTTTTAAAGAGTAATTGTGTTATCAGTAGAGATGTCCGATAATGGCTTTTTTGCCGATATCCGATATTCCGATATTGTCCAACTCTTAATTACTGATTCCGATATCAACCGATACCAATATATACAGTCGCGGAATTAACACATTATTATGCCTAATTTTGTTGTGATGCCCCGCTGGATGCATTAAACAATGTAACAAGGTTTTCCAAAATAAATCAACTCAAGTTATGGAAAAAAATGCCAACATGGCACTGCCATATTTATTATTGAAGTCACAAAGTGCATTATTTTTTTTAACATGCCTCAAAACAGCAGCTTGGAATTTGGGACATGCTTGAGGAGGTTGAGGTGGGGGGGGTTAGCGGGGCGTGTATATTGTAGCGTACCGGAAGAGTTAGTGCTGCAAGGGGTTCTGGGTATTTGTTCTGCTGTGTTTATGTTGTGTTACGGTGCGGATGTTCTCCCGAAATGTGTTTGTCATCCTTGTTTGGTGTGGGTTCACAGTGTGGCGCATATTTGTAACAGTGTTAAAGTTGTTTATACGGCCACCCTCAGTGTGACCTGTATGGCTGTTGACCAAGTATGCGTTGCACTCACTTGTGTGTGTGAAAAGCTGAAGATACTATGTGACTGGGTTGGTACGCAAAGGAAGTGCCTTTAAGGTTTATTGGCGCTCTGCAGCGTTTTAAAAAGTCATAAATTTTACTTTTTGAAACCAATACCTATAATTTTGCATTTATCGGCCGATAATCCATCCATCCATCCATCTTCTTCCGCTTATCCGAGGTCGGGTCGCGGGGGCAGCAGCCTAAGCAGGGAAGCCCAGACTTCCCTCTCCCCAGCCACTTCGTCCAGCTCCTCCCGGGGGATCCCGAGGCGTTCCCAGGCCAGCCGGGAGACATAGTCTTCCCAACGTGTCCTGGGTCTTCCCCGCGGCCTCCTACCGGTCGGACGTGCCCTAAACACCTCCCTAGGGAGGCGCTCGGGTGGCATCCTGACCAGATGCCCGAACCACCTCATCTGGCTCCTCTCGATGCGGAGGAGCAGCGGCTTTACTTTGAGCTCCCCCCGGATGACAGAGCTTCTCACCCTATCTCTAAGGGAGAGCCCCGCCACCCGGCGGAGGAAACTCATTTCGGCCGCTTGTACCCGTGATCTTGTCCTTTCGGTCATAACCCAAAGCTCATGACCATAGGTGAGGATGGGAACGTAGATCGACCGGTAAATTGAGAGCTTTGCCTTCTGGCTCAGCTCCTTCTTCACCACAACGGATCGATACAGCGTCCGCATTACTGAAGACGCCGCACCGATCCGCCTGTCGATCTCACGATCCACTCTTCCCTCACTCGTGAACAAGACTCCGAGGTACTTGAACTCCTCCACTTGGGGCAAGATCTCCTCCCCAACCCGGAGATGGCACTCCACCCTTTTCCGGGCGAGAACCATGGACTCGGACTTGGAGGTGCTGATTCTCATCCCAGTCGCTTCACACTCAGCTGCGAACCGATCCAGTGAGAGCTGAAGATCCTGGCCAGATGAAGCCATCAGGACCAAATCATCTGCAAAAAGCAGAGACCTAATCCTGCAGCCACCAAACCGGATCCCCTCAACGCCTTGACTGCGCCTAGAAATTCTGTCCATAAAAGTTATGAACAGAATCGGTGACAAAGGGCAGCCTTGGCGGAGTCCAACCCTCACCGGAAACGTGTCCGACTTACTGCCGGCAATGCGAACCAAGCTCTGACACTGATCATACAGGGAGCGGACCGCCACAATCAGACAGTCCGAAACCCCATACTCTCTGAGCACTCCCCACAGGACTTCCCGAGGGACACGGTCGAATGCCTTCTCCAAGTCCACAAAGCACATGTAGACTGGTTGGGCAAACTCCCATGCACCCTCAAGGACCCTGCCGAGAGTATAGAGCTGGTCCACAGTTCCACGACCAGGACGAAAACCACACTGTTCCTCCTGAATCCGAGGTTCGACTATCCGGCGTAGCCTCCTCTCCAGTACACCTGAATAGACCTTACCGGGAAGGCTGAGGAGTGTGATCCCACGATAGTTAGAACACACCCTCCGGTTCCCCTTTTTAAAGAGAGGAACCACCACCCCGGTCTGCCAATCCAGAGGTACTGCCCCCGATGTCCACGCGATGCTGCAGAGTCTTGTCAACCAATAATATCGGTAATAAATAAATGATAAATGGGTTGTACTTGTATAGCGCTTTTCTACCTTCAAGGTACTCAAAGCGCTTTGACACTACTTCCACATTTACCCATTCACACACACATTTGGTAATCCGATATTATCAGACATCTCTAGTTATCAGTCAACATTTCAACGTTTTGCTCTTTTATTTCCAAATGTTTTAATGTATTGTTTCAATAGTATTGTTAGACAGTGTCACACACCATTAAAAAAAATAGCTGGGGGCCACAATTAGCCCCCGGGCCGCACTTTGGACACCCCTTGGCTAGAGGCTTAAACAATAATAATAATAATAAAAGCTGTGAACTTTGCTGATTGGAATCCTTCTATTGTGCGAGTGGAGCACAAGACAAAAAGCTGCCGTGAAGCCTTAATGCCACAGGAAGTTTCGGGAATAAGAGCTTTGGCTCTGCTTTGTTACGCCACATCAGGTGTCTCCAGCCTCTCCTTTGACTCTGCATCTGCCCGCGATTCATCAATCGCTTGCCGCATACCTGTGGGAACTCGATGACGGCCCGGGAATGAGGTAACGCCAAACTGGACCAGCTGTGCGGCGCTGGCATGGCATAAAGTTAGCATTAGCCTAAAGAGTTCTACTATGGAAGATGAGATCAATCACACTCTTGTTAACTCTTCTGGCACTCACACGGACAGTTAGGTGTGTCCCGATACAAACTTTTTCACTTCCCATACCATACCCATATTGGAGCCCTGAGTATTGGCCGATACCTATATTGATCCAATATAATATCAGCGGGAATCATACATATTTTTATTATTGTGTAGAGTGGAGTGTTGGAAAAGGTTTGAAGAACAACAACACCAACCTATTTATTATTTACCGTGTGGAATGGACTTATGCTGTCTTTAAGTTGAAGTGGAGAGGTATTTTTTTGGTGACAGTGAATTCATGAAGTTAAGCTCATGACAGTAAGTCAGGTGATGTGGACACGTTTGTTACTGGATACTTTCTAGTATGCCTTGGTGACTTGGGGCGGTATAGCTCGGTTGGTAGAGTGGCCGTGCCAGCAACTTGAGGGGTCCAGGTTCGATCCCCGCTTCCGCCATCCTAGTCACTGCCGTTGTGTCCTTGGGCAAGATACTTTACCCACCTGCTCCCAGTTCCACCCACACCGGTTTAAATGTAACTTAGATATTGGGTTTCACTATGTAAAGTGCTTTGAGTCACTAGAGAAAAAGCGCTATATAAATATAATTCACAATATGCAACTATAATTATTTAAAGTTAAGTTAAAGTTAAAGTACCAATGATTGTCACACACACTCGAGGTGTGGTGAAATGTGTCCTCTGCATTTGACCCGTCCCCTTGTTCACCCCTTGGGAGGTGGGGGGAGCAGTGAGCAGCAGCGGTGCCGCGCCCGGGAATAATTTTGGTGATTTAACCCCCAATTCCAACCCTTAATGCTGAGTGTCAAGCAGGGAGTTAATGGGTCCCATTTTTATAGTTTTTGGTATGACTCGGCCGGGGTTTGAACTCACAACCTAACGATCTCAGGGCGGACACTCTAACCACAAGACCACTGTCCAATGATTATCATGTATGTCTAGCTTGTGTGCGATTGTGCGCTTAGCTATTGTGTGGATGCTAGCTCCTAGGCAAGATACGTGTATTTATTTATAGAGCACAATTCATACACAAGGCAATGCAAAGTAATGTATAAGAAATTACAAGAAGGCAAACATAAAAACAAGACAATCATAATTCAAATTAAAATCAAAGAGATCAAATTGTCATCTGCAGAATTAAATAAGTGTGTCTGGATTTGAACATTGAGGCCTGTCTCACATCTTCTGGAAGCTCCTGATAGTCAATAGTCTATACCATGTTTACCTTTTGTAACTGACGTACTCGCATACTATTACGCATACAAAGTCAGAAGTTTATTAAAAGGTATCCAGTAACAAACGTGTCCGCATCATTCAACTCACTGTGTCCTGAGCTTAACTTAATTAATTACTGTGACCACTAGGTGTCCCCAAAAACAAATTATCGCTCCACTTAAAAAGATTATATCTGTCATAAAGTTAAGTGTTTTTCAAACCACGCATTGTAGTTTAATTTCAATTGATCAAAGATTTTGTAGCATTCCACGCTACAAAATAAAAGTATGATTTGTGCTGATACCGTATCAGATTATTAGAGGTGTTGGTTAATATGCAAAAATCCAATAAGGGTATTGTATCGGAAGTTAAAAAGTTGCAACAGGACACTCCTAATATCATGCCTTCATAATCCCAAATTAAGTGAATATTTTGAGAATCATGGGTGTGTTTGTCGGGATGTGAGCCTTAAAGGGGGTGTGTCCACTTGGAGTAGGCAAAGCACTATAATAACAATAATAATAATAATAATAATAATAATAATAATGGATTCAATTTTATATCACGCTTTTCTATAATTACAAACCCCGTTTCCATATGAGTTGGGAAATTATGTTAGATGTAAATATAAACGGAATACAATGATTTGCAAATCGTTTTCAACCCATATTCAGTTGAATATGCTACAAAGACAACATATTCGATGTTCAAACTGATAAACATTTTTTTTTTTTGTAAATAATCATTAACTTTAGAATTTGATGCCAGCAACACGTGACAAAGAAGTTGGGAAAGGTGGCAATAAATACTGATAAAGTTGAGGAATGCTCATCAAACACTTATTTGGAACATCCCACAGATGAACAGGCAAATTGGGAACAGGTGGGTGCCATGATTTGGTATAAAAGTAGATTCCATGAAATGCTCAGTCATTCACAAACAAGGATGGGGCGAGGGTCACCACTTTGTCAACAAATGCGTGAGCAAATTGTTGAACAGTTTAAGAAAAACCTTTCTCAAGCAGCTATTGCAAGGAATTTAGGGATTTCACCATTTACGGTCTGTAATATCATCAAAGGGTTCAGAGAATCTGGAGAAATCACTGCACGTAAGCAGCTAAGCCCGTGACCTTCGATCCCTCAGGCTGTACTGCATCAACAGGCGACATCAGTGTGTAAAGGATATCACCACATGGGCTTAGGAACACTTCAGAAACTCACTGTCAGTAACTACAGTTGGTCGCTACATCGGTAAGTGCAAGTTAAAACTCTCCTATGCAAGGCGAAAACCGTTTATCAACAACACCCAGAAACGCCGTCGGCTTCGCTGGGCCTGAGCTCATCTAAGATGGACTGATACAAAGTGGAAAAGTGTTCTGTGGTCTGACGAGTCCACATTTCAAATTGTTTTTGGAAACTGTGGACATCGTGTCCTGCGGACCAAAGAGGAAAAGAACCATCCGGATTGTTTTAGGCGCAAAGTTGAAAACCCAGTATTTGTGATGGTATGGGGGTGCATTAGTGCCCACGACATGGGTAGCTTACACATCTGTGAAGGCGCCATTAATGCTGAAAGGTATATACAGGTTTTGGAGCAACATATGTTGCCATCCAAGCAACGTTACCATGGACGCCCCTGCTTATTTTAGCAAGACAATGCCAAGCCACGTGTTACATCAACGTGGCTTCATAGTAAAAGAGTGCGGGTACTAGACTGGCCTGCCTGTAGTCCAGACCTGTCTCCCATTGAAAATGTGTGCCGCATTATGAAGCGTAAAATACCACAACGGAGACCCCCGGACTGTTGAACAACTTAAGCTGTACATCAAGCAAGAATGGGAAAAAATTCCACCTGAGAAGCTTAAAAAATGTGTCTCCTCAGTTCCCAAATGTTTACTGAGTGTTGTTAAAAGGAAAGGCCATGTAACACAGTGGTGAACATGCCCTTCCCTAGCTACTTTGGCACGTGTTGCAGCCATGACATTCTAAGTTAATTATTATTTGCAAAAAAAAATTAAGTTTATGAGTTTGAACATCAAATATCTTGTCTTTGTAGTGCACTCAATTGAATATGGGTTGAAAAGGATTTGCAAATCATTGTATTCCGTTTATATTTACATCTAACACAATTTCCCGACTCATATGGAAACGGGGTTTGTAGATACTCAAAGCGCTCACAGAGAAGTGGGAACCCATCATTCATTCACACCTGGTGGTGGTAAGCTACTTTTGTAGCCACAGCTGCCCTGGGGTATATGACGGAAGCGAGGCTGCCAGTTTGCGCCTACGGCCTCTCCGACCACCACCTATCATTCATTCATCATTCATTCACCAGTGTGAGCGGCACCGGGGGCAAGGGTGACGTGTCCTGCCCACGGACACAACGGCAGGAGGCGGGGAGCGAACCTGCAACCCTCAGGTTTCTGGCATGGCCGCTCTACCCACTACGCCATACCGCCCCACTATATATACACGTTGTAATTAGGGATGGGTTATAAGGCGCACTGCAGATGAATGGTGTATTTTCGATCTTTTTTCATATATAAGGCACACCGGATTATACGGCGCATTAAAAGGAGTAATTTTATCATTTATTTTTTTCCAAATGTAAAACACTTCCTTGTGGTCTACATAACATGTAATTGTGGTTCTTTGGTCAAAATGTTGCATAGATTATATTTTACAGATTATCTTCAAGCCGTTTTCTGACAGTCCCTTCCGGATGCGCCGTTTTGTGGGCGGTCTTATTTACGTGGCTCACCTTCGGCAACGTCTTAAACGTCATCTTTGTTGTAGCGGTGTGGCGTGCAAGGACGGGAGTGGAAGAAGTGTCAAAAGATGGAGCTAAGTGTTTTAATGACATTCAGACCTTACTTAAATCAATAATGGAGCAGCATCTTCTCATCCGGAAACAACAACAATGCCGGAAATGTGTCCCGTGAAAAACCGTCCGACCGGAACTCTCAAATAACTAAAGTTATTTGGGTGAATAATGTAAACTCACTAAACCGGTATGTTTTAGCGCTTTCATGGCGAGTTTACTGACAGATATAAGTTAGAATTTTACGCTACTTTATATTAGAAATGGCAACAGCGGAGGATGAATGTTCCATAACAAGAAGATAGAGAAAAAGAAGAAGCTTATCGACTACGGTGTCGTCACGGACTACAAAGGCGGACGCGCGCAATTTTTCAGGATTCATACAGATCCCAAATACAGATCAGCAGGTACCATAAGGTAAGAAACGTTGCTTTTGCATAATATTGCGAAACAAAACGCCAGATAATATGTCTTACTTTATACACACACCATAATAATCAAGCGGTGCGGCTTCATAGCTTACCAAAGTCGTACTAAAACATTTTGATAGATTTTTGAGCGCTGTGTGTAATGTTCTATATTTTCAATGGAACATATAAAATGTTGGTGTTGTTTGCTTGAGTCATATTGCCGTCTAAACGTATCTCTTGTGTGTGAGACTGCCATCATAGTGCAGTCTACATGTATCTCTTATGTGTGAGTGCCATCTACTGGTCACACTTATCATTACATCATGTACCAAATAAAATTGCTTCGAGGTGGGTAAGCTCAACCAAACGTATTCCTTACATTAGGCGCACCGGGTTATGAAGCGCACTGTCAAGTTTTGAGGAAAAAAAATTGATTTTGAGTGCGCCTTATAGTCCGGAAAATACGGTAACCAAAACAACATAAACTATACACGACTGCCATCTAAAGTCTTGGACTTGCAACTGTAATTGGCACTTAGGTGTCATATTTGAAATAGAGACCCAGAAATGTGAAAACAAGATATAGCAGTTATCATAATCAGCTCATTTTTAACCGCCCCCAGTGGCCTGGTGGTTAGCGTGTCCGCCCTGAGATCGGTAGGTTGTGAGTTCAAACCCCGGCCGAGTCATACCAAAGACTATAAAAATGGGACCCACTACCTCCCTGCTTGGCACTCAGCATCAGAATTGGGGGTTAAATCACAAAAAAATGATTCCCAGGCGTGGCCACCGCTGCTGCCCACTGCTCCCCTCACCTCCCAGGGGGTGATCAAGGGTGATGGGTCAAATGCAGTGAAACACACCTAGTGTGTGTGTGACATCACTTTAAATTTTAACTTTACCTTTAAATGTTGCAACAAAGATGAGATGTTATCAAAAACAATGCTGTTGAGTACCGGTATCGAGTACCAGGTACCGGGAATTAGTACCGTATTGGTTCAAATACTTGTGATATATCCTTAATATGCAATAGTATGCTTGGTTGATCTTCTCCCAAAGCAAACAAGATGAAGGTGAACATCATACATGGCATGAATAAGTCGGACTGGCAGGAACGTGACGCAGGTCAAAGCAGCTCGGTGACTCCATCCTAGAACCTTTCACACCTCACCTGTCAGAAGGAAGGAGGACTTATTTTAAAGAGGCGAGACCACCCATCTTTCTCCGACAAACTATTCCTGTGCTTGTTTATAGCGTGGTGCGCTCTTTCCAGATCCCCTCCGACGCCGCCGAGATGGTCACGTGGTCCCTCCGAGGGAGACGAGGGCAGGAGGCCCCCGGAGCTGACACGGTGTGAGGAACTTGGGAGAGGTAAGTGGTGCCGGGGCGCCTGGGAGATGGCGGTAATGTGTTGGCTGGAACAGGATATGTGTGCGTCTGTTTGGAACGAACTCTACGTGAGAAGTATTTTAGTGGAGTGATAAGCAGATCTGGATGACCGGTGAAAACGGCGAAGGCGAGATATATAGGAGTGTTCCACCTGCCTTGGCACAGGTCCCTCCATCCTCCTCTCGGGTTTCGAGCCCGCCTCTGATTTACGGCCTTTGTTGACTAAAGCGCCGGCGCATATTTTAGTCGCCATGACAGCTTACACGACAAACATACGTTACGGGCCGGACGGCCAAATGTCAGGGTGTTCTTCTACCATGTGACGCGTATCGTTTACTCATGTAAATAGTCATGCTTTCTAATTCTTTACAAAACATCTGCTATCGACACATCAATATGTAAGAGATAAACATACTAACCACGGCTCAATAATGCTAATTCATCAAAATAATAAAGCACTGTGCCAGGCCACATATCTTCCAAAAATTGAAAAAATTTAAAGTCCTGTAATCTATACCAGTGTTTTTCAACCTTTTTTGAGCCAAGGCACATTTTTTTCATAAAAAAAATACGGAGGCACACCACCAGCAGAAAAGGTTAAAAAATTAAACTCCACCAGGTTGTCGTGCCTTATTTTGAGTTTGTTGTTTTTTCCTGTGTATTGCTTTAGTTCCTGTCTTGCGCTGTTATTTTGGTGACCCTTCCTGTTTGGTTGGTGTTCTCCTGTAGCAGCTTCACGCCTTCCTTTGAGCGCTATTGCCCGCCCCTGCTTTGTTTTCGCAATCAAGACTATCTAAGTTGTGCGTACGCTATCCTTATTTGTGGGGACATTGTTGATTGTCATGTCATGTACGGAATGTGCTTTGCGGACGCCGTATTTGCTCCACACGCTGTATGTTTTTGCTGTCGTCCAGCATTCTGTGTTTGTTGACTTTGTAGCCAGTTCAGTTTTACTTTTGTTTTACATAGCCATTCCTATGCTTCAGTGCCTTTTCCTAGCAGGACTTGCCTTTTGTTGATTTTTGGTTTAAGCGATACATACCTTTTTACCTGCATGCTGTCTCCTGCTGTGCTCTGCCTATTGGGATCACGACAAACCATCCTCGACGCGTTCCGACTTCTACAAAGCAATGAACTACCTGCTGCCACCTACTGATATGGAGTATTACATGGTTACCCTGCCAAGCTCTACACAGCACAGGCACTAGACAACGGCACATTATTATAACTATTGATTTGCAAAAAATATTTTTTTGGACCAATTAGGTGAAGTTGCATAATTTCCCACGGCACACCAGGCAATATATCACGGCACACCAGTGTGCCGCGGCACAGTGGTTGAAAATCACTGATCTATACAGTGATTCGGAATAGCCTCAAAATGCAATTATTTGTTTCTTTTTCCATTTCTGACATCTCCTACAAGTTTCATCGAACTCCACCTATAACTTTTTAAGCTTTCTATAGACCAGGGGTGTCCAAACTTTCTCCACTGAGCAAGCCGGGGGGACATTTTGGGTAACACTTTAGTATGGGGAACATATTCACCATTAATTAGTTGCTTATTAAAGTAACAAAGACTTAATATAGAGTTATTTGGACACTATGGGAACATAAAAGGGCTAGAGCAGACCTGGGCAAATTAAGGCCCGGGGGCCACATGCGGCCCGTTGAGCTTTTCAATCTGTCCCGCCGGACATTCCCAAATCATTTTTTTTAGATCTTTAAGATGGAAAGTGTAGCTGCCATTATGATGTGCAGTGATGTTTTCTAATGACCATAAGTCTTGAACTATACAAAGTATTTCAATGGTTGGAATCTGCACTTATGGATGATATACCAGTTACTATGGTAATCTAATTAGTTACTATGGTCATCTACTTAGTTACTATGGTCATCTACGTCAGTGGTCCCCAACCACCGGGCCGCGGCCCCGATTGGTACCGGTCCGCACAAGAAAAAAAATAAAATATATATATATATTTTTTAAATAAATCAACATAAAAACACAATATATACACTATATATCAATGTATATCAATACAGTCTGCAGGGATACAGTCCGTAAGCACACATGATTGTATTTCTTTATAAAAAATAAAAAAAATTAAAAAAAAATCCGCGGGACAAATTTTCAAGCATTGACCGGTCCGCAGCTACAAAAAGGTTGGGGACCACTGATCTACGTCACAGCAGCTCAGACGAGGCACCACGCAGTGTGGGCGGGAAGCGTTTTCACAGACGCGGAAGGAGATTTTCACAACAAAGTTCTAAAGCTTAGTGATGTATCAGATATATCAGATTGTAGGTGGGGTTTATTTTGTACCCTTAGCGTTCATATTTCACTGTTTGTTGCATTTTTGTTGCGTTTCACTTGATTGTAAAATATGTCGATCGAAAGGGGGTGTGACGTTCATATTTGGTCAATATTCAGTGTTTTATCGTTCATAGAACATTTTTAAATTCCATTACATTTTTTAAGGCGGTCTGTCGTAACGTTTTTAGCATTCAATCGGACATTATTGGGAGGTTTTGTATTAGTGTTCCGGCCCCCAGACACATTTTTTTCTCTAAATGTGGCCCCCGAGTCAAAATAATTGCCCTGGCCTGGGTTAGAGTTAGGGTTAGGGTTACTAATAAGCAATAATTCTGAGGTTATTGTGTGAAGACTCTTAGTTAATGGCTTACTGGTTGTATAATAAGACCATGCCGAATAAGGCATTAATAAGTACTTAGTAATGACTAATTAAGAGCCAATATGTTACTAATTTGCATGTTAATAAGCAACTAATTAATGGTGAATATGTGTTCCCCATACTAAAGTGTTACCCCATTTTGATATTTTTATACAACATATTAGGGCCGGGCGATATGGACGAAAAAGTATATCTCGATATATTTTTAGTTAAACTCGATATTCGATACATACCTCGATATATTTTTCGGTGAAAGTATACATGTAAAGATATTCATTTTTGAGCGATATTCATTGAAATTGAAGTGAATGACAGCTGTACTGTAAACACTTTTATTAACCCAGTTAGTCAAGATTAATGCTGCAACTAAAGATTAATTTGATAATCGATTAATCTGTCGATTATTACTTCGATTAATCGATTAATAATCGGATAAAAGAGACAAACTACATTTCTATCCTTTCCAGTATTTTATTGAAAAAATAACAGCATACTGGCACCATACTTATTTTGATTATTGTTTCTCAGCTGTTTGTACATGTTTCAGTTTATAAATAAAGGTTTATAAAAAAAATTTTTAAAAAAAATATATATATAAAAAAAATTCTCTGTGCATGTGCAGAGCATAGATCCAACAAATCGATGACTAAATTAATCGCCAACTATTTTTATGATCGATTTTCATCGATTTAATCGATTAGTTGTTGCAGCCCTAGTCAAGATGGGTAATAACAACACATAAAAGAAACTGTTTAAGTAGCACAGAATTACATAACATGAATAAAATAGAAAAATATTATTTCTACGTAAAAGAATACAAAATGTATCAAACTCAGATAAAAAAATTACATTTGCAGGCAGGTACTTTGTGATTTCCCTTCCTGGTTCAATGTCCTGCCCTATCTTGCCTCTGATTGGCCTGTCCCTAACCAATCGTGACTCATCATAGCTCATCATAACCAACCAATCATGGATGTTCTTATAAGTGCAAGCACGTCTTGGAAGGAGGAAGGGGGGCGGGGGGTTTAGTAGCCCATGGAGGGGGAGCTGGGGAGAACAAGGAACACAATAAATAAGCGGCGTTTGGTAATTTTAACGTGAAATTAAATATATATCGATATTACGATATTTTCTCAATTCATATCTTGTTTAAAAATATACCAATACATCTTACAAACTCCATATATCGCCCGGCCCTAATATATACATTTTGTTTACCTTTAGGTCTCTACTCAAGGGACTTGGAAGGGTCTCAGTCACAAAAATGTTAAAAATAAGCCATATATTATTTTTTTATTATTATTATTCAACGCATAAAGGGGCTGTTTGCAATGTTAACACAGATGCCTCGAGGGCGCCAACTTTCCAATGTATTTTACACAATATATCCCGCCCGCTTACGGCTTTCTCGTACGTAATGACGTCATGATGTACTTAGGTAACACAAATACGTGGCTTGAGGTGTTGTTACCTAATAATAGCACCTTGGATAGCTAGCGTTAGCCGTCATTGAATGTGTATTTAATCATAACAACAGCATGGCTGCAAATTGTTTGTTGATTATCCTGGACTGTTTTTGTATGTGTGCGCTAAGGTTGGACGGTATACCGGTATTAGTATAGTACCGCAATACTAATCGGCTAAAGTTCATCTGCAGTCTGCAGTGTTATAGCTACTTCTAATCACTAATCCTCGCCTACATGGCGACAAATAAAGTATGTTTCTTACAAGTATCATCCCTGCAGGACAAGGAATAGCTAAACATGTTTCACTACACACCGTAGCTCACCAGCGTCACAATGTAAACAAATGCCATGGGTGGATTTACACCTAACATCCACTGTAATGATACCAAGTAGAGGAGCGTATCTAGTCGATACTACTATGATTACATCAATATTTTTTAGCATCTTCTTTCATTTATTTAAAATGCATATTATGTTTATGAACTCAGGAAATATATATATATATATATATATATATATATATATATATATATATATATATATATATATACACACACACACACACACACATATATATATATATATATATATATATATATATATATACACATATATATATATATACATACATACATACATACATATATATATACATATATATATATATATATATATATATATATATATATATATATATATATATATATATATATATATATATATATATATATATATATATATATATATATATAGGCATGCTTTGGAGCCTCTGCCTTGAAAGAAAATAATGTTTGCCTTGGTGCCCTTCCAACTTGCCTTGGTGCCCTAAATTATGAGCCCTCCTTTAAGGCAACACTTGCCTTGACCTTAAAAGGTTAAAATTTGAGGCCTGTATTCCGAACATGTATGCAATTACAAGTGATGTATAGGATAGATGATCCCTGATCTCAGTTATTTACGGTCTGCTTGTAGTATTATGAAGTCATTAGTAAATATTTTATCGGTAAGTGTAGCAC
>NC_084571.2:5672500-5722500 GCF_033978685.3 Nerophis lumbriciformis
CTGTCCTGTTAGCGCTCTCTGCTGTCTAAAAAGGGGCGGTGCAATAATGAGCCACAACAAGGATGATTTGGATTGGTTCGTTTCTAGAAGTTGTAAAACCTGAAATATTCCCAGGGAATTCAATCGATCGCAACTGGACAGTTTGGTTTGTCTCAGAAGACGTTGCGCCTCTCATCCGTCATCCAGAAAAACCAACCACTAAGCCGCATGGCAAAACAGAACCAGCACTCCTTTGAGAACAAAAATGTACAGATTCTGGACAGGGAGGATGGATGGTATTAAAGAGGAGTGAGGGAAGCCATCTACACTATATTGCCAAAAATATTTGGCAACACATCCAAATGATCAGAATCAGGTGTCCTAATCACTTGGCCCGGCCACAGGTGTATAAAATCAAGCACTTAGGCATGGAGACTGTTTCTACAAACATTTGTGAAAGAAGGGGCCGCTCTCAGGAGCTCAGTGTTTTCCGGCGTGGAACTGTCATAGGATGCCACCTGTCAACAAATCCAGTCATGAAATTTCCTCGCTCCTAAATATTCCAAAGTCAACTGTCGGCTTTATTATAAGAAAAAGGGACAAGCGGTAGAAAATGGATGGATGGATGGAAGAGTTTGGGAACAACAGCAACTCAGCCACAAAGTGGTAGGCCATGTAAACTGACAGAGAGGGGTCAGCGGATGCTGAAGCGCAAAGTGCAAAGAGGTCGCGGACTTTCTGCACAGTCAGTTACTACATAGTTTCAAACTTAATGTGACCTTCCAATTAGCCCACGTATAGTAAGCAGAGAGCTTCATGGAATGGGTTTCCATGGCCGAGCAGCCGAATCTAAGCCATACATCACCAAGTCCAATGCAAAGCGTCGGATGTAGTGGTGCAAAGTAAGTCGCCACTGGACTCTAGAGTAGTGGAGACGCTTTCTCTGGAGTGATGAATCACGCTTTTCCATCTGGCAATCTGATGGATGAGTCTGGGTTTGGAGGTTGCCAGGAGAACGGTAAATTTCGGACTGCATTGTGCCGAGTGTGAAATTTGGTGGAGGAGGAATTATGGTGTGGGGTTGTTTTTCAGGAGTTAGGCTTGGCCTCTTAGTTCCAGTGAAAGGAACTTTAAATGCTCCAGGATACCAAAACATTTTGGACAATTCCATGCTCTCAACCTTGTGCGAACAGTTTGGAGCGGACCCCTTCCTCTTCCAACATGACTGTGCACCAGTGCACAAAGCACGGTCCATAAAGACATGGATGACAGGGTCTGGTGTGGATGAACTTGACTGGCCTGCACAGAGTCTTAACCTGAACCCGATAGAACACCTTTGGGATGAATTAGAACAGAGACTGAGAGTCAGGCTTTCTCGACCAACATCAGTGTGTGACCTCACCAATGCGCTTTTGGAAGAAGGGTCGAAAATTCCTACAAACACACTCCGCAACCTTGTGGACAGCCTTCCCAGAAGAGTTGAAGCTGTAATAGCTGCACAAGGTGGACAGACATCATATTGAACCCTAGGGGTTAGGAATGGGATGGCACTTCAAGTTCATATGTGAGTCAAGGCAGGTGGCCAAATACTTTTGGCAATATAGTGTATGTCAAGGTTGAAAAACTATCCCTGAACAGAGGAGGTGGTCTGTGACACCGCCTGTCTCCCACATACAACACTGTCCTTTCGACCATTCCTAAAAGACCCTGCAATTTAGCCTCCAACAAATAACAGGAGTTAGAAACGTTCTGGTCACAGATTCTCCTTTGTTCCATTTGTTTACAACTAAATGGAATGCTACCGTGGGTGATTCCGACTATTTTGGACTGGTAGTAGTCGATCCACAGCGATCGTTCTGCCACACAATACCTCAATGCTCACAAGGAGAAATTACACTTCAGCGACTGTCGTTGGCTTTGACAGTTAGGATTGCTCGTTTGCATCAGAACAGTTGTTTTTCTCACTACAATAGGGCGAAACCATTCTTGCCCAGGCAAGGTTTTTGGAGTATAAATATTTAGGGTTTTGGCACCAGCCGCTAGACTAGATCTGACCAATCTAAGTCTAAAACTAGATCTGACCACTCTAAGTTCATGAGCATGAACTGATGAAGCCTACTGAGGTATTGGCACCGGCCGCTAGACTAAATCTGACCAATCTAAGTCTAAGACTAAATCTGACCAATCTAAGTCTAAGACTAGATCTGAACAATCTAAGTCTAAGACTAGATCTGACCAATCAAAGTCTAAGACTAGATCTGACCAATCTAAGTCTATGAGCATGAACTGATGAAGCATACTGAGGTATTGGCACCGGCCACTAGACTAGATCTGACCAGTCTAAGGCTAGATCTGACCAATTTAAGTCTATGAGCACGAACTGATGAAGCCTCCTCGGATGAGAGGCGTTATCGTCGTCTGAGACAAACCAGGCAGTCCAGTTGCGATCAATTGAATGTCCTGAGATGACAATGACCTGGATGAATGAGAACATTCATTGACAAAACCTGAAATACAAACTGATGTAACAGTATATCCACTGATGGCCTCACACTGAAAATTTTAAGCATGTGGGGGCCATTTTGTTTTGTTTTTTTCATTTTCAAAACCAATACAATATCATTTTTTAGTTTAACCTTTCCCTTGGAGGGTCTCAATCATTAAAATGTTAAAAATAAGTCAGATGTTTTATTATTATTATATTATTATTATTTTCCAACGCTTAAATCTCTAGATCAACGTCAGGTCTACGTGTCGATATAAAGTAAAACATTTTTTTTTAATGTTTTATGCCCTTTTTGTCAAATAAAACCCTAAATATGCAATATTCTCCCCCACCCCTCCAAAGAAAAAAATTGATGTGAAGTAACTTAAACCTTAAATAGCTCAATAATTATTAAACCATTTTGATACATTATTATTTTTGAGTCATTAATTTTTTTTAATTCCCACTAAAATTCTTGAAATTACAAGTCTTTTTTTTTTACTTTCAACACGTAAATGTTTAGATCAAATATAGATCTATCCGTTGATTATTGAGTTGTTGGTTTGTTTTTAATTTGTTTGTTCTATGCCATATTAGTGGAAGAACTTTATATATATATATATGGCAAACACAAAAAATGCAATATTTTCTCCAAAAAATATTTAAAAGTGGAGGATTTGATGTGAAGTAATTGGAGCCTCGAATAAGTCAATAATTCATAACATTGATTCTAAATCAATATTATTTTTTGAGCAATGAGCGTTTTAAAGAAAAAAAACAACCTGCATTGCAACTTTTTCTCATAACCTGTTTGCTCAACCAAAAAACTGTCTGTTAAACATTAGCTGTGGTGCCGCAAATGCCCCCCGGGCCGCATTTTGGACACCCCTGGTGTACGTGGATTGATGATCAATTAGACGCATTTGTTGGCTCAAAGCTCACCGGAAATACATGGGCGTAGACATGCAGTGTCGTATACTCTTATTGTGAAAGAGCAAACCGGAAACCTAGACCGCTGCGTTACCCTTGCCATGGGCACCCATTCGATCAACAAAATGAAGCCTCTATTATCATTTCAAGCAACAGTTGTTTCTTCTGTTTTGTTGTTTGTGTGTGTCGACTTTGGCCGGTGTAACAAC
Organism: Nerophis lumbriciformis; assembly: GCF_033978685.3. Lineage (NCBI taxonomy): Eukaryota > Metazoa > Chordata > Actinopteri > Syngnathiformes > Syngnathidae > Nerophis > Nerophis lumbriciformis. Next base: position 5,676,104 of record NC_084571.2, read on the forward strand.
GGCAGGAGGGTATGTTTGACGTGTGATTTTTAAGCCGTAAAGGTCGTTTTGAATGGAGCATAGCTACATCTGCTAGCCGAGGCGTTAGCTTTAGCCGTGTGTGCTAACGTGTTTTTACTTCTCAGGTTGGAGATGTTATGGACGCAGAATTCAATGACTTCTCTTTCCCTCTAGAACATTCTTTTGAAGTTGGTAAGATGATGTTTTGTTCTACTATAATGCTGTATTTGTTGTACGTCAGCTAATAAAGAGATAATGTGGGGAAAGCGCCGCTGCGCACCAAACTAGATTAGAAAAGATGCAACATTTTCTGCAGCAATCTCAAACTGACTTACCAGCTTCACAGGACGGTCTTTTGAGAGATTTGTACAAAGTCTGCGGCCCTGTATGGAATTCGGCTTGTGTTAAAATAATTAAACGTCATCACTGTCCTTTGACGTGTTTTTCAACCATTTTTGAGCCAAGGCACATTTTTTTAAATAAAAAAAATACGGAGGCACACCACCAGCGTCAAGGTTAACAAATTAAAACTCCACCAGGTTGTTGTGGCTTATTTTGAGTTTGTTGTTGTTTTCCAGTGTGTAGTGCTTTAGTTCCTGTCTTGCGCTGTTATTTCCTGTTTTGTTGGTGTTTCCCTGTAGCAGCTTCATGCCTTCCTTTGAGTGCTATTCCCCACACCTGCTTTGTATTCGCAATTAAGACCGTTTCAGTTGTGCGTACGCTATCCTTCTTTGTGGGGACATTGTTGATTGTCATGTCATGTACGGATGTACTTTGTGGACACCGTCTCTTCTCCGCACGCTGTAAGTCTTTGCTGTCGTCCAGCATTTAGTTTTTTTTACTTTGTAGCCAGTTCAGTTTTACTTTCGTTTTGCATAGCCATCCCTATGCTTCAGTGCTTTTTTCTAGCAAGACTTGCCTTTTGTTCATTTTTGGTTTAAGCGTAACATACCTTTTACCTGCACGCTTTCGCCCGCTGTGCTCTGCATATTGGGATCACGTCAAACCATCCTCGTCTCACCCGATGCTTTCCGACTTCTACAAAGCAATTAACTACCGTATTTTTCGGACTATAAGTCGCAGTTTTTTTCATAGTTTGGTCGGGGGTGCGACTTATACTCAGGAGCGACTTATGTGTGAAATTATCAACACATTACCGTAAAATATCAAATAATATTATTTAGCTCATTCACGTAAGAGACTAGACGTATAAGATTTCATGGGATTTAGCGATTAGGAGTGACAGATTGTTTGGTAAACGTATAGCATGTTCTATATGTTATAATTATTTGAATGACTCTTACCATAATATGTTACGTTAACATAGCAGGCACGTTCTCAGTTGGTTATTTATGCGTCATATAACGTACACTTATTCAGCCTGTTGTTCACTATTCTTTATTTATTTTAAATTGCCTTTCAAATGTCTATTCTTGGTGTTGGGTTATATCAAATAAATTTCCCCCAAAAATGCGACTTATACTCTCATGCGACTTATATATGTTTTTTTCCTTCTTTATTATGCATTTTCGGCGACTTATACTCCGGAACGACTTATACTCCGAAAAATACGGTACCTGCTGCCACCTACTGATATGGAGTATTACATGGTTACCCTGCCGAGCTCTACACAGCACAGACACTCGACAATGGCACATTATTTGCAGATTATAATTATTGATTTGCAAAAAATATTTTTTGGACCAGTTCGGTGAATTTGCATAATTTCCCACGGCACACCAGACACAATCTCATGGCACAGTGGTTGAAAAACACTGATCTGTTTGGTTAGTCTACTGTCACCGCCATTTGTACGTGCCGTAAAATGTGTCCATTCTGCGTTGAACTCTCGCATGATCTTGGTCTGGTTGCAGACGAAGTGGCCAAGTTCCAGGTACGTGGAGCTCTGGTGCTGCGAGCAGGTAGGGAGCCCAGCGTGTCCCTAAGTCAGAACCAGCTGTCAGAGGTTGACAGAGTCAAACTAAAGGTGAATAAATTAGCCATCTAACACCGCTGACTATGTTTTTTTTTTGATGACAGCAAACTGATTAGTGCATCTATTGTATAGGAAGTGGCTGCAGTGGACGGTCTGTATCGCATCCGAGTGCCTCGGGTGTCCCTGCAGGCTGAAAGACAGACGGAGCGGCAGATGGAAGGTTACCTCACCGCTTTCGTCAAAGCCGTATGTATTTAAATGCAGAACATGTACTATTTACAATTTCAGGGGTGTCCAAAGTGCGGCCCGCCGCATATTCTAAAAACAGTTTGGAAAAAACGACATTATAAGTGGTATAAAAGAGCAAACAGGTGAAATGTAATGAGAACAAGTTGCAATGTTGACTCTAATAACACAAAACTGCCATGCATGCTGTTTTTTTCTGTAAAGTTGTCATTACTCACCAAATAATAATGAATTGAGATCAATGTTGTTATGAATTATTGACCTATTCAAGGCTCCAATTACCTCACATTAAATATTTCAGTTTTAAATATTTTATGGGGAAAATATTGCATATTTTGTGTTTGCCATATATAAAAAAAAACAAAAAACATTTTGACAAAAGAGCATAACAAACATTTCAAAAAGCATGAAAGAAATGATAAAAACTTAAAATCAACAGATAGATTTGAAGTTGATCTAGAGTAGACACATTATATATATATATATATATATACACACACATATATATATATACACACACATATTATATATATATATATATTAGAGATGCGCGGTTTGCGGGCACAACCGCGGAGTCCGCGGATCGGGCGGATGAAATAAAAAAAAAAATTAGATTTTATCCGCGGGTCGGGTCGGGTCGGGCGGTTGAAATAAAAAAAATTTAGATTTTAAATAGATTCAGGCGGGTGGCAGTTAAACCAATTCGGAAATATATATACATAGTTAAATGTTGTTACCCACATACGAAAAACGAGCAGGCACCTGCTGCATATGCCACAACAGAAAAAAAAAAAAAAAAGAGATGGACACTTTTACGGAGCGGAGAAGGGACGCCTCGCCGGGGTCCGGGACCGAGGCCCCTTCCCCCGAGAGGGCCCCACCGGGAGCCGTAACTGAGGCGATCCGCGAGAAGGGCCCGACGCACGTCCAGGGTCACCACCGCACCGACACCCCGCCTCGTCCGCCTTCGCCGCGGCCGGCGTCACGCGCAGCAGGTAAGCAGCTTACCTGCCCGCCACCCCCGTGGCCGGGGGCTCGTAACAGGGGTCACTCCGCCCGCGCAGCTTACCTGCCTGCCACCCCTGTTGCCGGGGGCGCGTAACAGGGGTCACTCCGCGCGCAGTGCGCTCACGAAAGGGGTGGGGCTCACCCTGGTTGATATAGACAGCAGGACGGTGGCCATGGAAGTCGGAACCCGCTAAGGAGTGTGTAACAACCCACCTGCCGAATCAACTAGCCCTGAAAATGGATGGCGCTGGAGCGTCGGGCCCATTCCCGGCCGTCGCCGGCAGCGAGACGCGCTTGGAGGTGCGCTCAGCGAGACGCGCTTGGAGGTGCGCTCAGCGAGACTCCCATATGATTGCGCACTGGTGTGCGTCTGGGTCGTGACAGCGTGGCACGCGAATGTCTGTGCTGCATTGGATCAGTCTCCTTTCTTTAACAGGCAAAAGCTTTATAAGCTCACTAATGCCTTGCATCGTCTATATTAGATATATAACAACGGGCGGGTGCGGGCGGGTGCGGTTCTGATCAAATGTTACATCGGGTGGATGGCGGATGGTTGACGACTTTCTGATGCGGTTGCGGATGAAATAATTGCCTATCCGCGCATCTCTAATATATATATATACCGGTATATATATATATACACACATATATATATATATATATATATGTGTGTGTGTGTGTATATATATATATATATATATATATATATACACACATATATATATATATATATATGTGTATATATATATGTGTATATGTATGTATATGTATATATATGTACCGTATTTTCCGCACTATAAGGCGCACCGGATTATTAGCCGCACCTTCAATGAATGGCATATTTCATAACTTTGTCCACCAATAAGCCGCCCCGGACTATAAGCCGCGCCTACGCTGCGCTAAAGGGAATGTCAAAAAAACAGTCAGATAGGTCAGTCAAACTTTAATAATATATTAAAAACCAGCGTTCTAACAACTCTGTTCACTCCCAAAATGTACGCAAATGTGCAATCACAAACATGGTAAAATTCAAAATAGTGCAGAGCAATAGCAACATAATGTTGCTCGAACGTTAATGTCACAACACACAAAATAAACATAGCGCTCACTTTCTGAAGTTATTCTTCATTCGTAAATCCTTCGTCTTCGGTGTCCGAAGTGAAAAGTTGGGCAAATTTACGATCCACTGGCAGATGTTGGCGTCGTCTGGCGCTGCCTCCTCGTCTTAGTGAAGGTGTGTTCGCCTTCTGTCATCCATTGTTCCCACGCAGTTAGCAGTCTAGCTTCGAATGCCCTGTTGACACCAATATCTAGCGGCTGGAGGTCTTTTGTCAATCCACCCGGAATGACGGCGAGTATTGAATTAAGCGCGTAAGCGTGTCTCTCAATGTGCTGTTATGAGCTAGCAAATATAACAACTACACTACCCAGCATGCAACGATAGTTACGAGCATGCGCGGTAGCCCTGAGAAGCGTTGTATGCTGGGAGTTAGAATGTGGTTATGAGCACGCTGCGAGTAAACGTTGAGAACTCAGTTAACACGCCTCGTCTGCATTATTTATAATTAGACAGACAACACACTTAATAGGAGCCATTTTGGGATCTTTACATAAACACACAAATGGAAATGAAACGTCACATATCCCAGCATGCACCGCGCGCTTCTTCTACGGGGAAAAAAGATGGCGGCTGTTTACCGTAGTTGCGAGACCTAAACTTTATGAAAATGAATCTTAATATTTATCCATATATAAAGCGCACCGGGTTATAAGGCGCACTGTCAGCTTTTGAGAAAATTTGTGGTTTTTAGGTGCGCCTTATAGTGCGGAAAATACGGTATATGTGTATATATATATATATATATATATATATATATATATATATATATATATATATATATATATATATATATATATATATATGTATGTATGTATGTATGTATGTATGTATGTATGTATGTATATGTGTGTGTGTGTATGTATGTATATATGTGTATGTGTATATATATATATATATATATATATATATATACATGTATATATATATATATATGTATATATATATATATATATATATATATATATATATATACATGTATGTATGTATGTATGTATGTATGTATATATATATATATATATATATATATATATATATATATATATATATATATATATATATATATATATATATATACATGTATGTATGTATATGTGTGTATGTATATGTGTGTATGTATGTATATGCTGTATGTGTGCTTTGGACCCTTTTTCCAAGCACACTAACACAAAATCACAAAATGTCTAATAGATTGCTAAAAATGACGGACCACTTAAAAAAACTACATTAAATTTTACAGTTTTTTTTACTAAATGAGACACCTGGAATGTACATGACAAAGAATGTGGGATTTACAATATTACCTATGAACAATAAAACACTGAATATTAAGAACAAATGAACGTCGCTCCTCTTTTACTTCTCAGACCACCTCCTTGATTGACATCTTTCGCAATCAAGCAAAATGCAACACAAATGGCCAAATATGAGTGCAAAGGGTAAAAGATACCCACAAGCTGATATATTACTTTTCTGCAGAACTTTGTTGTAAAAATTTGCTTCCGCATCTGTCCCTGACATCCACGTTTCGGGCTTGCTTCTCTGTAAACAAACCCCGCCCACTCTGCTTCGTGTCTCGTTGGCCTGGAGCTGCTGTTATTACCGTAATAACTCATACAGCGCTCAAAAACACAAATTCCAACCGTTGTAATATTTTCTACAGTTAAAAACTTACGGTATTTTAATAAATGGCACTGCACATTAATAGTTTTGATGTTAAAAGTTTAAAATAAATATTTTGGAAATGTTCGATGGGCCATATTTTGCCCACGTCTGATCTAGAAATGTAAATGTTGAAAGTAAAAATAAAAATGTATGACCTATTTTTAACACTTTTATTAGTGGGGCCCTTTTAGATCTCCAAGCGTTTTAGTGGGGTTTTTTTCCAACTGTCATTGCTCAAAAAATAATAATTAATTAAAATCAATGGTGTTATGAATTATTGACTTAGTTAAGACTCCAATTACTTTACATCAAATATTCCTCTTTGAAATTTTTTTGGGGGGGAAACATTGCATATTTTGTTTTTGCCCTAAAAACAGGGTTTTCTTTGACAAAAAAGGCATACAAAGTAATTGTTTTACTTTATATCGACACATAGAACTTAAGTTGATTAAGAGATTTAAGTATTGAATAATAACAAATAATCATTATATATGACTTATTTTTAAAAATGTTATGACCCTTCCAGATCCCCAGAACCAAACTTGAGAGGAGCCCTAAAGGTTAAAAAAAATCTATATATTGTATTGGTTTTGAAAATGAAAAATATCAAAATGGCCCCCGCATGCTTTAATTTTTCAGTATGCGGCCCTCAGTAGAAAAAATTTGGATACCCCTGTACTAATTAATACAACAACTTTTAGCGTGGAATTAGGATTGCTAGTTTATGTTCATGCGTCGTCATAATTTACATCAGCTTGTAACCCTCCCACTCCCAAGTGTGCCATGGTAGAGTCCCACCTGAGCGATATCATCACCCTCCACACCGACGTCTCGGGCTACCTCATCGGCGTCTCCATCGTCACATTACCAGGAGGCTGCGGGGGCGCCGAGGTGGAGGACGAGGTAGATCTGGAGGTGTTCAACACAACGCTCAGCGTCATGGCGCCCGTCAACGCGCCCGGGTCAGTATTCCCCTTCTTCCGCTTTTCGGTACCTTTGCTTGAACTCTAATTGGCAATTTGCTTGCAGACCTGAAACGGCTCTCTTCCTGGAGCGCATGGAGCAGGAGACGGAGAAAAAAGGGAAGAATCCGCAGGAGCAGAAATCTTTCTTTGCTAAATACGTAAGTGAGCCCAGTCTGCCTGAAAAGACAGTGCTGAAAGGGTTGATGAATAAATGAAAAGGCCTTTTTAGATCCTTCACAGCACGCCGGTGTTCAACACGTGTTAGGATGCAGCAGTGATCCTCAGTGCTTTGCTTTCTTTCCCGCTGAAACACTGAGACCAGTTTCTACTTGCGTTACCTCGTCTTTTATTCATGTAGCTCATCAGTTGTTTGAAGTGAACGCGACCAGCTAAAAGTCAGTCATCTTCTAAATCAGGGGTATCCAAAGTCCAGCCTACGGGCCATATTCGGCCCGCAGCAAATTTTTTAACTTCCACATTCTAAAAATACTACCGTATTTTCCGCACTATAAGGCGCACCTAAAAACCACAATTTTTCTCAAAAGCTGACAGTGCGCCTTATAACCCGGTGCGCTTTATTACGATTAATTTTCATAAAGTTTCGATCTCGCAACTTCGGTAAACAGCCGCCATCTTTTTTCCCGGTAGAACAGGAAGCGCTTCTTCTTCTACGCAAGCAACCGCCAAGGAAAGCACCCGCCCCCATAGAACAGGAAGCGCTTTTTCTTCTACCCGCCCCCGGAAGAAGAAGAAAAAACGCGCGGATATCACCGTACGTTTCATTTCCTGTTTACATCTGTAAAGACCACAAAATGGCTCCTACTAAGCGATCCGGTTCATAAAAAGACGCAATCTCTCCATCCGCACACGGATTACTACCGTATTTCACAGCAACTGAACCGCACTGTGGAACGGGAGCACGTACGGTGAATATTCGCACCACAGGGAATGAGAAGTCGTCCTTCACTGTGGTTCTAGCTTGCCATGCTAATGGCCAGAAACTTCCTCCCATGGTGATATTCAAAAGGAAGACCTTGCCAAAAGAGACCTTTCCAGCCGGCGTCATCATAAAAGCTAACTCGAAGGGATGGATGGATGAAGAAAAGATGAGCGAGTGGTTAAGGGAAGTTTACGCGAAGAGGCCGGGTGGCTTTTTTCACACAGCTCCGAAGGCGAACACACCTTCACTAAGACGGGCAGACAGCCTCGGACGACATACGCCAACATTTGCCAGTGGATCGTAAATGCCTGGGCAGATATTTCGGTCACAACTGTGGTCCGAGCTTTCCGGAAGGCAGGATTCACAGAACAACAGCGACACTGACTCCCGATGACTTCGACGAGACGGAACCGGCCATTTTGGATACCACGCTTGCGCAACTTTTCAATTCGGACACCGAAGACGAAGAATTCGAAGGATTTACGAATGAAGAATAACTTCAGAAGGTGAGCGCTATGTTTATTTTGTGTGTTGTGACATTAACGTTCGAGCAACATTATGTTACTATTGCTCTACACCATTTTGAATTTTACTATGTTTGTGATTGCACATTTGCGTACATTTTGGGACAGAGTTGTTAGAACGCTGGTTTTCAATATATTATTAAAGTTTGACTGAACTATCTGACTGTTTTTTTGACATTCACTTTAGCGCAGCGTTTTTTTGACATTCACTTTAGCGCAGCGTAGGCGCGGCTTATAGTCCGGGGCGGCTTATTGGTGGACAAAATTATGAAATATGTAATTCATAGAAGGTGCGGCTAATAATCCGGTGCGCCTTATAGTGCGGAAAATACGGTATTTAAAAAAACTAATACAGAAAAAACAAAGTGGAATAAAAAAAGCAAACAGGTGAAATTTAACGTGAAAAAGTTGCAATGTTGACTGACTCAAAGCTGCCACAGGCTGGTTTTTTTTCTTAAGAGCTGTCATTGCTCAAATAATAATGAATCAAAATCAATGTTATGAATTATTGACCTATTCAAGGCTTCAATTACTTCACATCAAATATTCCACTTTGACATTTTTGGGGGGTAAAATATTGCATATTGTCTGTTACCAAATGTTTCTTTCACAAAAAAGGCATAAAACAAACAAAATGTTGACAGTTAAATCTGAAGTTTATGTAAAGACTTAGGTGTTGAAAGTAAAAAAATAAATGTATGACTTATTTGTAATACTTTTAGGAGTGGGACCCATTTGGACCTCCAAATGTATTGGGATGTTCTTCTTAAAAACTCATTGCTCAAAACATATTATTGAATTAAAATAATTGATATATTTAAGGAAATTTATTTGATAAAACCCAACACCAAGAATAGACATTTAAAATAAATAAAGAATAGTGAACAACAGGCTGAATAAGTGTACGTTATATGAGGCATAAATAACCAACTGGTATGTTAACGTAACTTATTATGGTAAGAGTCATTCAAATAACTATAACATATAGAACATGCTATACGTTTACCAAACAATCTGTCACTCCTAATCGCTAAATCCCATGAAATCTTATACGTCTAGTCTCTTACGTGAATGAGCTAAATAATATTATTGGATATTTTACGGTAATGTGTTAATAATTTCACACAAGTCGCTCCTGAGTAGAAGTCGCACCCCCAGCCAAACTATGAAAAAAACTGCGACTTATAGTCCGAAAAATACGGTAATTTATGTTGCGAAGTGTTTTCTTTGACAAAAAGGGCACAAAACATAAAAATATATATTTTTAACTTCATATCAACATATAGACTAGGGCTGCAACAACTAATCGATTAAAATTGATTATAAAAATAGTTGGCGATTAATTTAGTCATCGATTCATTGGATCTACGCTATGCGCATGCGCGGAGGCAGTTTTTTTTTTTTTTTATAAACTGCAACATGTACAAACAGCTGAGAAACAATAATCAAAATAAGTATTTTTTTTCCAATGAAATACTGAAAAGGATAGAAATGTAGTTTGTCTCTTTTATCCGTTTATTAATCGATTAATCGAAGTAATAATCGACAGATTAATCGATTATCAAATTAATCGTTAGTTGCAGCCCTAATATAGACCTGAGGTAATTCTAGAGATTTAAGTGTTGAATAATCCATCCATTTTCTACCGCTTGTCCCTTTCGGGGTCGCAGGGGGTGCTGGAGCCTATCCCAGTTGCAATCGGGCGGAAGGCCGGGCACACCCTGGAGAAGTCGCAAGATAATAATTTAAAAAATGATATGAACTTTTTTATGACAGACACTTCTGGATCCCCGGGACCAAACTTGAGGGGATCCCTAAAGGTTAAAAAAAAAAAATCTATATATTGTTTTGAAAATGAAAAGTAACACAATGGCAGCCACATGCTTTAATTATTCAGTGTGCGGCCCTCAGTGGGAAAAAGTTTGGACACCGCTGGTTTAAATGTTGATAAATGCATAGTTTATATATACTTATAAACAGTCAAAGCAAATAAGTTTCCCTGCTAGGAGGTGGCGTTATCCTCTTTCCTATCCTTGATGTTGTTGTCTGCTTGTGTCAGCGTGACTTGTTTGTGCTACATCCAGTGACATGTGCTGCTGTGCTGTGTTTCAGTGGTATTTGATACTTGGAGGCGCTATCTTCCTCATGGCCACCAATTCGGCACAGCCCCCAGCAGGGGGAGGCAGAGAGCAGAGCTGATTCCCACTGAAGTACTGTGCTTGATTGTGGCTGCTTCTCTTCCTCCTCCTCTTCCTCCACTTTCTGCTCCCCCTTAAGTAGGGGTGTCCTGATCGGTCCAATATCAGTGTAAAAACAAGTGCCTGAGGATATCGGCATGAATACAAAATGTCCGATATGTGCTACGGTACTATCAGTCCTACAGCGTGTTTACTTGTGCAAAGCTGGACAGCCAGTTAACATCTAAATGTCCTTCAATAAGCACACAATTTCTTCTGTTTTAGTCAAGTCATTTACAAAAGGTAAACATGCTAGGCTATTGGCTACTAGGAGTTAGCAGCTACACAACAGCTAAGCACACAATACCACACAAGCTCGGCGTACGTGATACTAACTGAACAATATTGCAGTTTAAAACAGCACATTTGTCAATATAAACAAGTATCAAACAATTGTGTGAATGCTACAAGCATTCACACATACACGATTTGACACTATTTTTCATCTACCGTATTTTTTGGAGTATAAGTCGCACCGGAGTATAAGTCGCACCTACCAAAAATGCATAATAAAGAAAGAAAAAAACATGTAAGTCGCATTTTTGGAGGAAATTTATTTGATAAAACCCAACACCAAGAATAGACATTTGAAAGGCAATTTAAAATAAATAAAGAATAGTGAACGACAGGCTGAATAAGTGTACGTTATATGAGGCATAAATAACCAACTGAGAACGTGCCTGGTATGTTAACGTAACATATTATGGTAAGAGTCATTCAAATAACTATAACCTATAGAACATGCTATACGTTTACCAAATAATCTGTCACTCCTAATTGCTAAATCCCATGAAATCTTATACGTCTAGTCTCTTATGTGAATGAGCTAAATAATATTATTTGATATTTTACGGTAATGTGTTAATAATTTCACACATAAGTCGCTCCTGGGTATAAGTCGCACCCCCGGCCAAACTATGAAAAAAACTGCGACTTATAGTCCGAAAAATACGGTATTCTCTATTATTATTATTATTATTCCGCCACTTTTTGGCTCAGCATAACTTCATCCCTGTTCATCCAAGCACACCGTTCCATCTTCAAAATGTTCAGCCCATCCAAGAATCGTTTAGACTTTTTAACTTTTTTCAGAAAAATTCCCAGCTTTCCGAGACATTTTTCCCATTGAAATTTTTTTTAACCTTCCGCGATTTCCACATTTTTCAACCAATTCAAACCATTCCACCTTCAACACATTCCAGGGATCCTGGTAATTGTAAGTTCCAAAAAAATTCCAGGAATTCATGGTTTTCAAAAGCCTATTTTAATTTTTTTATTTTTTTTACAGTCCACAGGTTTTAACCAATTCCAACCATTTCACCATCATAACATTTTACATAACCAGGACAACAAAAATAGCCTTTTTATTTTTCTTTAAAATTCCCAGTTTTCTTGAAATTTCAAGAATTCCGAAATACCCATTCTCAATTCAAACTGTTACTACATCAAAATTTTCCAACCGATTAAAAAAAATTCCAACACCAACCCACTCATATCCATCCATTTTCTACCGCTTATTCCCTTTGGGGTCGCTGGAGCCTATCTCAGCTACAATCGGGCGGAAGGCGGTGTACACCCTGGACAAGTCGCCACCCCATCGCAGGGCCAACACAGATAGACAGACAACATTCACACTCACATTCCCACACTAGGGCCAATTTAGTGTTGCCAATCAACTTATCCCCAGGTGCATGTCTTTGGACCCACTCATATCACCTAGGATAATTCTGCTCGTATCAATTTTTTCAGAAATTATTGGTTTTCCCGAAATTTCCAGGTAATAGGAAAATTTCTCTAAATATTTCACATTTTTTAAACACTATTCTGACATTTCAACCATCTACCCACACTGCTCTTCCCGTATATCGAACGCCAAACATATTTTTCCCTTTCCCAAGATTCACGGTTTTCCCGTATTTTGCGATCATTTTCTCACTATTGACAATGAATGGGAAATATATAATCAACTGCATATCCAACATTTATCATCCGATGAACCTTTCCACCATCCACACACTCCACTCACCCTGGACATTCAAGCCAGCATGTTCAGTACGGAAAATTACCCGAGTTTACCAGGAATTTTTCCCCATTAAAAAAAATGGGCAGTATAGAAAACTCTCCATATCCCACATTTCTTAACTGATTTGAACCGTTCTAACATCTACACACTCCACTCATCCTGGACATTCACGTCAAAATGTTTCCAAGTTCCAAAATGTCCCTGATTACCAGGAATTCCTGCTTTCTAATACCACTGTTTTTGCACTTTTTTCTTTGGACTTCCTCTCTCCCAGTTTTCATCCGAATGGAACTATTCAAGTATCTAAACATTCGACTTGGCTGAGAATCGATTGCAACCATATTTTTTTCTCCCAAAATGTTGCTAAGAAAAAATCCAGGCTTTGCGGGACATTTTTTACACCATTTTTTACCCAATTCGAACCGTTCCACCACCTCCACACTCCTCACCTTGAACATTGAAGCCAAAAACGTGTTTCCATTTCCCAAAATTGTTGGTTTTCTCAGAATTACCAGGAATCTCTCCCCATTGAAAATTAATGGGTAAAATACAAACATCTCCATATCTCATATTTCTCAATGGATTTGAACAGTTGCTAGTTAGTCAACTCCTAGTATGCTCATATTAGCATGTTAATGATTTCTGATAGTATTTTAGCAAATTTCTTAAATGTTTACTTGAAAATAATGGATTTTGTTCCTCAGCGTCATCTTAGAAGTATGCTAGCTGTTCCCGGTTAGCATTTTGATATTAACATGCAAACGTTTTTTGTTAGCATTTTAACTAATTTTGTACTTTATCACCTTATAATTATTTATTTATTTACTTTGCGCCATCTTAGAAGTATGCTGGCTTTTCCCCTTCAGCATGTTAATGTTAAAATGCTAACATTTTGCTAGCATTTTAACTTTTTGTCCTTTTAACGTAATAATCATTGACTTTCTTACTTTGCGCCATTATAAAAGTATGTTAGCTGTTCACCTTAAACCTTGCTAATGCTGGCATTATAACATTTATGCTAGCTTTTATACTTTTTGACCCAATATTCATGGATTCCGTAGCTTTCTGCCATCTTAGAAGTATGTTAACTCTTCTAACCATACCAACATTTAGCATTTCAAGATTTATACATTTCTGGACAACTTCTGCTCTTCACCTCTCCAACCATTTTTAACCTTTAAACTATCTCAACATTCAAACCATTTCTACATTCATCACGCATTCAAATAACATTTCAGGTCAGCGTCAGCTCTTCAAACCATTTCACCATTCAAACTATTCTTACAGTCATTCTACATTCTATCAGTATTTCAGTTAAGCTTCAGCATTTTGGGATTCACACGCAATTCCAAAAGGAATTGCATTTTCTAGTTACAATCGCATATTACTTACACATACAAAGCCTCCAAGGAATAGACAAGTAACACACGTGTCTGCATTATTCAGCCACAGTTGATGCCGAAAAAATGTATCCTTCCACTTCAATTTAAAGACAATATATGTCTGTTTTTCATCATTTCCTTTGATCAAACATTTCCTCACTACAAAATAATAAAAGTATGTATTATTCCTGCGGATATTGTATCTGATTAATAAGAGTATCAGCCAGGCTCCAATATCATTATCTTATCGGACGTGAGAAAGTTGTATCGGGACACCCCTATTGTTATCGTAACTCCTCATTTAGTGGCCGCTGTTTACTCAACTGCAGAGATTAGTAAGCCTCTACTGGATGTAAGGCTGTGTGTACAGTATAAGTTTTTACCAATGCATTTTTATTCATATTATTCAATCATAAAATGTACTTTTGATATATATTTTAAACCAAATAGTAATCGTACTTGTATACACGGATGAACAGTGGCTACTAGTCTGTTAATGTGCTGTTTTAGTTATCACCGCAGCACATGGTGGACTCAAATCAGGTCTATTAGAGGGAAGGCCACTATTTGAGGAAATACGCTATTTTTTAACTCATCCATTTGACTAAATAAAATCCACTTTCTTTCTTCCCGCTCTTTCTCCCGTGTAGTTAAGGTCCCAATGAAGACGAGGAACTACTGGACGGGTTCTTCACTAAACTAGCAAGAAACTAACTTGATTGTTCAGCATGTGTTGTCCTCGCTTTCTTTCTGTTAAGCTAGCAACCATGTGTAAGAGTGTTCCCTATTCATTTTTTCTTGTCTTTGTCTCTGCCAGTGGATGTACATCGTGCCTCTCGTCCTCTTCCTGATGATGTCAGGTGCTCAGGACCAGTCGGGGGGCGGGGCCGGGGGCGGAGCTGGCAACGGAGGTGGACGTTGATGTCGAACTGCTAACACGTGACTGTTTTTTTTTCCCCTTCCCTGCAATGATGTCGAACTGCTGTACTTGATGCTGTAGTTGACTTTTTAATACCACTGTGAAGACGGGAGAATAAAGTATTTATTACTCACTGATTGAGCTGTTTACCTGCCAGGATGTGCAAACGCGGCAGGCTACGAGCTTCCTCTTGTAGTAACAGTGTTAATTTTAGAGCTGATATCGGATTAAACATAGTCGGGATACGTGACAGGCTCGCTTTCCACTGGTGATGGAAGGCTCGGGATTCAAAACAGCAGCTTGAGTAGTTTACTTGGGGCTCAGATTGAATATCCCGGACTTTATATGACAAGCCCTATGAAATGGATTCAATTGTGAGAGATGACGTCACTGATCATAGCAGTCGTATGAGCCAAATATGCCCCCGAGTGGCTGTGAGCAGCACAGTCATGACAACAGCAAGATGCTGAGTGATTGCTAGAATCTGGTAATTGGCCTGCGGCAGCTTTAAAATAAATACTAGATAGGACTGTCAATGTTTAATTAATTAATTAAAAAAAATATTGAATCAAAATAAATGTTGTTCAACTTTAAAATATTTTTGGGAAAAACATTTACATATTTTGTGTTTTCCAAAAAAAACTAAACAGTTTTCTTTGACAAAAAAGGCATAAAACAAACAAATTAAAAAAAAAAAATTCTTAAAATTGAGAGACAGATATGGAGTTGATCTAGAGACTTAATGTTGAAAGTAAAAAAAAAAAAACATACATCCTATTTTTAACACTTATGATACCCAATAATTTTAGTAGGATTTTATTTTAAATTATTATTGCTCAAAAATAGTAATTAATTAAAATCAATTTTGCCAGGAATTATTTATGGATGGAAGGAAGGCTCCAATTACTTTACATGAAATATTCCAGGTTGAAATTTTTTGGGGTTAGTTGTATATTTTGTTTTTGCCATTAAAACAAGTTTTTTTGACAAAAGGGCATTAAACAAACACATTGGGGAAAAAAAAACAATGAAAACTTATGATCTGAAGTTAAGGAGTTTTTAAGTGTGACCTTTTTTTTTTTTTAACACTTTTGTAATTGGTGCCCTTTCGGATCCACAATAAATTTTGTGAATTTGTTTTTAAACTGTCATTGCTCAAAAAAATCATTAAAACAATGTTGTGAATCATTGACTTATTTAAGGCTCCAATTACTTCACATTAAATATTCTACTTAGATTTTTTGTACCAAAAAAAACAGTTTTCTTTGACAAAAAGGGCATGAACATTAAAAAAAATTGTTCTTACTTTATGTCGACATATACACCTGAAGTTGATTGGGAGATTTAATCGTTGAATAAAATATAATGGACTTATTTTTAACATTTTTATGACTAAGACCCTTTGGGTCCTCGGGACCAAACTTGAAGGGAGGCCAAAAGGTTAAAAAATTATATATTTTATTGGTTTGGTAAATGAAAAATATCAAAATGGCCCCCGCATGCTTTAATTTTTCAGTGTACGGTCCCTTAGTGGGAAAAGCTTGGAGCTTGTCTTAGATCATTTCTAATCCATCAACATGAGACTGTGCACTTTTCCTTGTTCATTTCTGCCCTGTTATTTTCCGCTTGTCTGCGGTGCCGGAGCATTTTCTTGCAATTAAGGTGTGGGCTGACGGTCAAACATGACACTCTCATGTTAATCATGCGTCAAAAAAAATAGTGCAGTTATAGCTTTGTATGCAGTCTAAATTGTAAATAAAAGCTAGCAAGAGGTGGCTAATAATGGAGGTACAGTAATTGGATTCGATCTATTCTGCCTATAAAGCAGTTTAAAAACAATCTCGATCGTTTTATATACATGCTGTAAGTAAAGACGTCATGTTGTAGTAAATGGGTTGCGCGTGAAGTCAAAAACGCTTCAATGTAAGTAAGGCTCCACTTTTCCAAAAATGCGCTAACTTAATGTTAATATACATTGGCAATTTTACATGGCGATTTCAACACCTTCAAATTTTTTAATGAAAACTACTACTAAGATGCATGTTGGATTCAAACAGCTTGTGTGTAATGAGTACAATACTTAGAGTATTAACACTTTTTAGGGCGCAACAAAAGACCAAATTTAGCAAACACTGAACTGACTAGCCAACACACAACCTAAACTATACACGACGTCTTGGACTTACAACTGTTATTGCAACTTATTGCCATATTTGCAAATGAGACTCAGAAATGTGGTATTAATACAAGATATCAGCTCATTTTTAAATGTTGCAATAAAAAGCAAGTTTTTATTATCAAAAACAATATTTATTAACACACACAAAAGTACCAAAAATTGGTACTGTTGATTACCGCTATCGATTCCGAGGTACTGGAAAATTGGTAATGTATCATTTAAAATGTGAACGGTACCCATCCTTATACAGTGGCGCATTGATTTCACAGAGCGCATCACATAGTTCGCTTTTTCCTTCAAAAACAACAACTATTACTAATCATGGCAGACTACTTTGGGACAAATGATGATCCAGAACCTCACATTTTGGAGCTTGATTGTAAGGAGGATGCTAAACAAGGAATACAAACTACGAACATAAAACAATCACTTACTGTATACACTGTCTGCTTTCACTGGGATGTCGGCTGATGGGATGTTTATATCTTTCAGCACAAGACTTCTGGACACCGATTAGATGGTGAATTCAACATAATTCTCACTCAGGGTGTAAATAAGCATATTTTCGTGTCTTTCACGCGATATCTCCGGGTCTAAATTGAATGTCAAAGTTGACCAACAACCTTCAGCTATGATTTATAGTCTATAACAGGGGTGCTCAAACTTGGCCCGCGGGCCAAGTGCGGCCTGCCGGCATTTTCAGTTTGGCTTGGGAGACGTCCAGAGTTTGATTAGGAATCTGGCCCGCGGGGTGTTTCCAGATGTCTTTTGAATATCGGACAACCTGATTGTTGCAATTTTGCCACTGTTTTGTGGACGACATGAATACATTAGGTCAATGACCATGAATGGTGCGTTGAGGTATAGCAGAGTATTCACTTATGTGACCCAATCAAAACAACCTTCCGTATTCATGGCGCAAAAAAATAAAATAAAATGTGCAATCAACACACATGCAGTCATATAACACAACCTGCTCACTGAACTTTGTGGATATTGTGAAATACAAAACTGATGCAAAGTGGAAAAGTGTTCTGTGGTCTGACGAGTCCACATTTCAAATTGTTTTTAGAAACTGTGGACGTTGTGTCCTCCGGACCAAAGAGGAAAAGAACCATCCGGACTGTAATAGGCGCAGAGTTGAAGAGCCAGCATCTGTGATGGTATGGGGGTGTATTATTGCCCAAGACATGGGTAACTTACACATCTGTAGGCACCATTAATGCTGAAAGGTACATACAGGTTTTGGAGCAACATTTTGTCATCCAAGCAACGTCTGCACGTGTTACAACAGCGTGGCTTCATAGTAAAAGAGTGCTGGTACTAGACTGGCCTGCCTGTAGTCCAAACCTGTCTCCCATTGAAAATGTGTGGCACAATGTGAAGCCTAAAATATCACAACGGAGACCCAACTTAAGCTGTACATCAAGCGAGAATAGGAAAGAATTCCACCTGAAAAGCTTCAAAAATTGGTTTCCTCAGTTCCCAAACATTTGAGTGTTGTTAAAAGGAAAGGCCATGTAACACAGTGGTAAAAATGCCACTGTGCCAACTCTTTTGCAATGTGTTGCTGCCATTAAATTCTAAGTTAATGATTATTTGCAAAAAAAAAATTACGTTTCTCAGTTCGAACATTAAATATCTTGTCTTTGCAGTTTATTCAATTGAATAAAAGTTGAAAAGGATTTGCAAACGTGTGCAGTCCACACGTACTGTATCTCTTATGTGTGACTGCCATCTACTGGTCACACTTATCATTACACCATGTACCACATAAAATTGCTTAGAGGTCGGTAAGCGCAGCCAGAATTAATACATTACATACATTAGGCGCACCGGGTTATAAGGCGCACTGTTGGTTTTCGAGACAATAAAAAGGATTTTAAGTGCACCTTATAGTACGAAAAATACGGTACTTCACATCAAATATTCAACTTTGAATTATTTTTCGGGGAAATATTGCATATTTTGTGTGTTTGCCATATAAAAAAACAAAGTTTTATTTGACAAAAGGGGCATAAGACTAACAGATTTTAAAAAATATGTATAAAAAACGTCTAATCGATGGATAGATCTGAAGTGTTAAAAGTAAAACTAAAAATGTATGATTTTATGAGTGGGGGCCCTTTTGGATCCCCAATAATTTTAGTTAATTAGCTAGTTTAATTTTGTTTTTTAAAACTGTCATTGCTCAAAAATAATAATGATGTTGTTATGAATTGTTGACCTCTTTAAAGATCCAATTACCTCACATTATGTTCCACTTGGAAAAGATTTTTTGGGGGGAAATATTGCATATTTTGAGGTTTTGCCATAAAAAACAGGGTTTTCTTTACTTTATATCAGGAAAAGGATTTGCAAATCATTGTGTTCTATTTTTATTTACGAATTACACAACAAGCCAACTTCACTGGTTTTGGGTTTTGTATTTTGAGGGATTTTTTTTTTTATGTTTTTGAAAATGATGATTGGATTTAGAATCGGTATGAATAAGAATGGCGATTTGAATGCAAATCGTTTTTCTTGTACACCCCTAGTGGAAAAGGTTTGGACATGCATGTTTTTAAGAATCCGAACTTCCAAATACTTGAATGGAAACTTGATGACATCAAACTACCGTAGTCATGATTGATGGATGTGCACATGCTGCCTCCTCCACATCAGTGTATTTATAATTGTGTGTGTGTGTGTGTGTGTGTGTTCAGGGTCTCAGCAGCTCTGCAGAGAGAATGTCTCAAAATCCTCCCGTCAACTTGCCTTTATGCCGTCAGCCTGGCTGTTTTTAGTGCGCCTTTCCAACTGTGACAAATACTTGGGATTTATTTCAGGAGGCTGTCCAAGTCCCGTCCAGTCGGCAACAAGAAGCGCCACAAAACTTCCCCACAGACACCGCCGCCTTGCCGTACAAGAGGAGAAGCCGGCGACCGTACGGGATGACAAATTTGCCCGACAGTAAAGAGATACTCCTCCGCCGGGCGGGTTCATAGGTCACCGCACAGAGGGAGATCAGGCTCTTGCTGTGACTAGACTTCATTTTAACTTGCGTGCTTTGCGTCGCTCAACGGTCAGCACTAACCCCGGTGCATCATGGGGCCTCCCAGCGTGGACACTGATGGATGTCTACCAGGAAGCCCAGGGACGCCGACACATGATTGTCGTATGCTGATGCTGGAAGGACGCAATGTCCTGCTGTCAACACGTGTAGACGACGCTTATATAAAAACAACAGCAAGATGGCGATTGTTTACCGCGTTGCCGGGGGCGACGTGACGTTTGATCCGAGTATTACATCATACTAGGGGTGTCCAAAGTGCGGCCCATTCTAAAAATGATCAATTAAAAAAAAGTGGAATAAAAGAGCAAACAGGTGAAATATAACAAGAAAATGTTGCAATGTCGACGTTAAAAACAAAGCTGCCATGCAGGCTGTTTTTTTTCTTCTTTAAAACTGTTCAATCCCGGGCTCGCGATCTTTCTGTGTGAAGTTTGCATGTTCTCCCCGTGACTGCGTGGGTTCCCTCCAGGTACTCCGGCTTCCTCCCACCGCCAAAAACATGCACCTGGGGATAGGTTGATTGGCAACACTTAAATTGGCCCTAGTGTGTGAATGTGAGTGTGAATGTTGTCTGTCTATCTGTGTTGGCCCTACGATGAGGTGGCGACTTGTCCAGGGTGTACCCCGCCTCCCGCCCGAATGCAGCTGAGATAGGCTCCAGCGCCCCCCCGCGACCCCCAAAAAAAGAGAGAAGCGGGAGAAAATGGATGGATGGATGGTCATTTTAAGCATCATCATTTTTTCTTCATGTTGCGACATTTTCTTTTCCCTTCGACAACTATAAAATATGGCAGACTTAATGAGAGAAAACAAAGACTACTTTGGGACAAATGATCAGAACCTTATATTTTTGAGCCTGAATCTACAGAGGATGGGCAACACGTTTTAGAAGCTGAGTAATAAGCAGCAAGTAGCAGTGTTGCTAAGTGCTAAATGAGAAATACAAACTACCAACATAATGAAACAATCACCCACTGTACAATGTCTGCTCTCACTGGGATGCTGACTGATAATAATAATAATGAATCAAAATCAATGTTGTTAGGAATTATTGACCCTATTTTCAGACCACGCAGATGAGCAGGTCTAATCATGTCTATTTTCATACATAAGGCGCATCAAAGGGGGTAATATTATATTTTTTTCTACTTGTAAAACACTTCCTTGTGGTCTACATAACATGTAATGGTGGTTCTTTGCATCAAAATGTTGCATAGATTATGTTTTACAGATTTTTGACCGTTTCATCAGGATGTGCCGTTTTGTGGGCGGTCCTATTTATGTGCCTCCACTTCGACAGCGTCTTCTCCCCGTCATCTTTGTTGTACCGGTAGATTTTTAGCGCTCCCAAAACAAGTCTACTGACAGATATAAGTTAGAACTGTACGCTACTTTGTATTAGAAATGGCAACGACGGCGGATGAATGCCCCACAACAAGAGGATAGAGAAAAAGAAGGAGCTTATTGACGACGGCGCAGACTTCAATGGTGGACCCGCGCAAACTTTCGGGACTTATGCAGATCCCAAATACACATCAGTAGGTACCAATAGGTGGGAAAAGTTGCTTTTGCATAACATTGCGAAACAAAACGCCTAAAATGTGCCATTTTGGGGTCCTTGTACACACACCATAGTAATACCTGTATGTTGAAGCACAGTACGTCTGACTACGTGAGCCGTAATGCTCCGACAATCCGTCAAGCGGTGTGGCTTCGTAGCTTACCAAAGTCGTACTAAAACATTTTGACACATTTTTGAGCGCTGTGTGTAATGTTCTATATTTTCAATAAAACATCAAAGTTTTGGGCTTGCTTGCTTACAGGTACTTGCTAGCAGGTTAGATTGATTGAATAGGTGTGAACCTGCAGTCCACACGTACTGTATCTCTTATGTGTGACTGCCATCTACTGGTCACACTTATCATTACACCATGTACCACATAAAATTGCTTAGAGGTCGGTAAGCGCAGCCAGAATTAATACATTACATACATTAGGCGCACCGGGTTATAAGGCGCACTGTTGGTTTTCGAGACAATAAAAAGGATTTTAAGTGCACCTTATAGTACGAAAAATACGGTACTTCACATCAAATATTCAACTTTGAATTATTTTTCGGGGAAATATTGCATATTTTGTGTGTTTGCCATATAAAAAAACAAAGTTTTATTTGACAAAAGGGGCATAAGACTAACAGATTTAAAAAAATATGTATAAAAAACGTCTAATCGATGGATAGATCTGAAGTGTTATAAGTAAAACTAAAAATTTATGATTTTATGAGTGGGGGCCCTTTTGAATCCCCAATAATTTTAGTTAATTAGCTAGTTTAATTTTGTTTTTTAAAACTGTCATTGCTCAAAAATAATAATGATGTTGTTATGAATTGTTGACCTCTTTAAAGATCCAATTACCTCACATTATGTTCCACTTGGAAAACATTTTTTGGGGGGGAAATATTGCATATTTTGAGGTTTTGCCATAAAAAACAGGGTTTTCTTTACTTTATATCAGGGGTGTCAAGGCCCGTGAATGAATGATCAATGGCCCCCGGGGTGATATTTGATTAGTATTAGAACCGGCCCGCGGGCCACAGTCGCCTGCTGCTGTTTTGCACGCACCAATACTCCATCAGTGTTGACGCTAGAAATTTTCCAAATGGGGTCCCACAGTACATTTTTGGGGTCCCACTTTTTTGTAACCGTTTTGAAAACAAATGATAAATGTATGCATTATCCTGTTATATCTCACATTCTATATTGTGTTTTGAAAAAAAGTTGTCATAAACATTCATTAAAAAAATTCATTAAAAAAATAAATAATACAAAAGGAAAATGTTCATGCATATGTTATAAACATTCATTCACTTTATTCTTTCCTTCATGGATCTAAACTTTACCGGTATTGTTTTGTAATATTTTCATAATGTGTTTGTTCTATTTTTGGCCAAAATAAAAGTGGTTAGATTGTCCGCCCTGAGATCGGTAGGTTGTGAGTTCAAACCCCCGGCCGAGTCATACCAAAGACTATAAAAATGGGACCCATTACCTCCCTGATTGGCACTCAGCATCAAGGGTTGGAATTGGGGGTTGAATCACCAAAAATTAATCCCGGGCGCGGCACCGCTGCTGCCCACTGCTCCCCTCACCTCCCAGGGGGTGATCAAGGGTGATGGGTCAAATGCAGATGACACATTTCACCACACCTAGTATGTGTGTGACAATCATTGGGACTTTAACTTAACTTTATTTTTTAGTTCTAATGCTATGATTTTAATAGTCCGGCCTGCGTGTACACAGATTTTCCTCCATGTGGCCCCTGAGCTAAAATGAGTTTGACACCCCTGAGCTAGAAGCAAACTTCAACTTCAAGCTTGAAGCTACAACCATCACTGCACCAAACCCATTAATTGTTCTGTATTTTTTCTCACCCTTGGCCATGGTCTTCATCTGGTTGTGACGGTCCGGGTGCCAGCCAACACAGCATGGTAGGGACGGAACCGCCATGGAGAGAGAGGACGCGGAGTGAAGGATTTCAGGCTGCAGAGGAAAGCACCATGGAGATGGTGGGGTGAGACATAAATCTGAGCGAACATGTCGGGACAGTGCCGTGATTTAGGGGTCTTTTACAAGGTTTATGTTGCACTAAAAGTGAAGGGGCCAGTTAGTTTTAGCCTGTCGTTCTCACCCAGTAAATCTGTGAAACACGCATTGTTCCCTCCTGCAAATGTCCTCCGTGTCTCTGGGAGACACCGCGGGTCTTTACGAGGACAGCCGTCCCCATTAAACGATTATCAACAGTAGTTTTAACGAGCCCCGGCTGCTGGGTCGCCGTCAGGGCCAAGTGGGAAGTGAGCCAGGGCCCCGGCACCTGGTCTGTCAATCAGCGGCCCCGGCTAAAACCTCCCGGGGGGAAACATTGAGCGCTCCCCAGGCCCGGCCCTAACCAATCTGGCGCCCTAGGCAAGATTTTAGGTGGCGCCCCCCCACATCGGCAGTGAAGTGTATATACTCACAAGAACCCGAATAGCTTTGTCTTTGACCTTTTTTTTTTTACTTACAACTATACCTAATATATAAAGGGGTGGAAAAGTGACTATTACCTGCAGGGCAAACATTAGCTAACCAGAAGGCAATAACAATGTAAACAAAAAACACCTGCTTAAAAGATCTAATACAAATGTCCCTGAGGAATGTAAGGTGGGAGTACTGTAATTACCTAACGTTACATTATTATTTTCCATAACAATTTAGCCCCCTCCACAATATTAACCCGACGTTAAAACAGAACTAGCTATTTATTGATTAGCAATTGCCGAATCATGTAACATTAGCTTAATGCTAAAAAGCCAGGTTACTATCACATTCTGTTGTAACAAATAATATTTCCATTATATAGGCTTTACTTTGCATTTTAATTAACGTGGGATTATTTTTTGTATTTAGAAATAATAGTACCAACTTTTTTTTTTTTTTTCTCTCCAACATTTGTGGCACTGGCGTGGCGCCCCCTGATGGACGGCGCCCTTAGCATTTGCCTATACGGCCTATGCCACGAGCCGGCCCTGGCGCTCCCTGAAAAGCATCCGAAATGACTGCTGCGCGCTCGCTCTATCCGCGGCTCCTTATCGCGCTATACATTCCCCCATAGTGCCACCCTGTTAACATGGAGTCGGGCAACACGAGAGGGCCGCCGAGGCGCTAGCCAGGCATCTTGCTCGCTATGGGACCAAGCGGCTGGAAATGCGGTCAAAGGTCGCAACACAATGCGGAGCAGCAGGTGCTTCCACTCCACTTCAAGTGTAACTTCATGGCTAACTGTGTATGAAGCTAAATGTGTATATTAATATGAAGATAATTGTGTATATTAATATAAAGATAAATGTGTATATTAATATGAAGATAAATGTGTATATTAATATGAAGCTAACAGTTGGCTCCATATTATTATACACAATTAGCCTCATGCTAATATACACAGTTAGCTGCTAACTGTGTATATTAGCATGAGGCTAATTGTGTATAATAATATGGCGCCTACTGCGTGTATTAATATGAAGCTAACTGTGTATATTAACATAAGGCTAACTGTGTATATTATTATGAGGCTAATATAAGGCTGAGTATATTAGGTGTCCAAACTTTTTGACTTGGGGCCAAAAGCCAAAGTAACTATATACTGTATATATATATACACACTAGGGCTGGGCGATATTGGCTTTTATTAATATCTCGATATTTTTAGGCCATATCGCGATATACGATATATATCTCGATATTTAACTTGATGCATACAGGTAAAAGCCAGTAAATTAGAATATTTTGAAAAACTTGATTTATTTCAGTAATTGCATTCAAAAGGTGTAACTTGTACATTATATTTATTCATTGCACACAGACTGATGCATTCAAATGTTTATTTCATTTAATTTTGATGATTTGAAGTGGCAACAAATGAAAATCCAAAATTCCGTGTGTCACAAAATTAGAATATTACTTAAGGCTAATACAAAAAAGGGATTTTTAGAAATGTTGGCCAACTGAAAAGTATGAAAATGAAAAATATGAGCATGTACAATACTCAATACTTGGTTGGAGCTCCTTTTGCCTCAATTACTGCGTTAATGCGGCGTGGCATGGAGTCGATGAGTTTCTGGCACTGCTCAGGTGTTATGAGAGCCCAGGTTGCTCTGATAGTGGCCTTCAACTCTTCTGCGTTTTTGGGTCTGGCATTCTGCATCTTCCTTTTCACAATACCCCACAGATTTTCTATGGGGCTAAGGTCAGGGGAGTTGGCGGGCCAATTTAGAACAGAAATACCATGGCCTGTAAACCAGGCACGGGTAGATTTTGCGCTGTGTGCAGGCGCCAAGTCCTGTTGGAACTTGAAATCTCCATCTCCATAGAGCAGGTCAGCAGCAGGAAGCATGAAGTGCTCTAAAACTTGCTGGTAGACGGCTGCGTTGACCCTGGATCTCAGGAAACAGAGTGGACCGACACCAGCAGATGACATGGCACCCCAAACCATCACTGATGGTGGAAACTTTACACTAGACTTCAGGCAACGTGGATCCTGTGCCTCTCCTGTCTTCCTCCAGACTCTGGGACCTCGATTTCCAAAGGAAATGCAAAATGTGCATGGTTGGGTGATGGTTTGGGGTGCCATGTCATCTGCTGGTGTCGGTCCACTCTGTTTCCTGAGATCCAGGGTCAACGCAGCCGTCTACCAGCAAGTTTTAGAGCACTTCATGCTTCCTGCTGCTGACCTGCTCTATGGAGATGGAGATTTCAAGTTCCAACAGGACTTGGCGCCTGCACACAGCGCAAAATCTACCCGTGCCTGGTTTACGGACCATGGTATTTCTGTTCTAAATTGGCCCGCCAACTCCCCTGACCATAGACCCATAGAAAATCTGTGGGGTATTGTGAAAAGGAAGATGCAGAATGCCAGACCCAAAAACGCAGAAGAGTTGAAGGCCACTATCAGAGCAACCTGGGCTCTCATAACACCTGAGCAGTGCCAGAAACTCATCGACTCCATGCCACGCCGCATTAACGCAGTAATTGAGGCAAAAGGAGCTCCAACCAAGTATTGAGTATTGTACATGCTCATATTTTTCATTTTCATACTTTTCAGTTGGCCAACATTTCTAAAAATCCCTTTTTTGTATTAGCCTTAAGTAATATTCTAATTTTGTGACACACGGAATTTTGGATTTTCATTTGTTGCCACTTCAAATCATCAAAATTAAATGTAACAAACATTTGAATGCATCAGTCTGTGTGCAATGAATAAATATAATGTACAAGTTACACTTTTTGAATGCAATTACTGAAATAAATCAAGTTTTTCAAAATATTCTAATTTACTGGCTTTTACCTGTATAATAGGGCGCATTAAAGGAGTCATATTATTATTATTTTTCTAAATTGAAAACACTTCCATGTGGTCTACATAACATGTAATGGTGGTTCTCTGGTCAAAATGTTGCAGAGATGATGTTTATAGGGCCATGTCCTTCGCTATGTAATAAGTTACTGCGGACGTTATCTCCTTGTGTTTGTGACTATGTTTTTCATATGGTGTTGATCTGTAAATGGAAGACGTCAGGCTCATTTGTCAGTGCAGGTTGTTTCGGCATTTTTTTGGGTGTGGCATCGGCCGGAGATGTTAACGTACAGAGTTTCGAGCACTCTTCATTCTCTCGCGGGTGACTTTTTAAATGAAAAAACAAATTATGTTCCCTCTAATTGTTCATGTGTCTGAGCAAACACAAAAACTCCCTGAGCATTCAGTGAACATCACACGTGGCAATACCAGCAGCACACCTGTCTCAAACCAATATTTTATAATAACACTCAAATGAGAGGAGTCATTTTCAGGAGATTATTTTATAATATTAGTGATTTGGCCCACTTGTAATGAAAATAAAATAAATCTTGTTTTTCATAAGCTAGGGATTAGTATTGTACAATATGTCTGGGTGGGGGTCCTGCTTTGGAAATCATTTGTACCCCTTTCAGAGATGACATTTAGTTCCCCTTAAACATCCTCATGTTGCACAATGAAATATAAGCATAGGATGAATTCCTGTAACTTTATCTAGTAACAGCATTTTATGATTAATATCAATAAATTAACAGTAATAATAAATTACAGTAGAATAAGCACACGTATGACTGAGGAGTCATAGTGTAACTTTGTGTGGTGTTTGAGTTGTCCGACTTTTTGTGTGGCCATAAACGCACCAGTGGCTTAGTGGTATGCGTGTTGGTGATGGATGACAAGTTGCTTTTGGCCTGCTTTGTACGGCAGAAAATGACTAGTTTTTCGAGATAGAAGTTTTTTACTCATGTTTTTGGTGTGGTTATGGCCGAATATAAACAGTTTTGCTCAATAAAGTGATCGATATAATTCCTGTCCTCGAAGCATCTCCATAGACGTTACAATAATTGAACGGTGTTGACGAACACCGTTAGGGCCGCTTGTTGTCATTGTCACTCAGAGTTGCATTGCAAAATTATACAGAATAAATGTGTTTATTTTGTTTAGTATTCAGATGGGATTTGATTTGGTGCGCGGCATATATTTGCTGTGCGCAGAGGACGCTTGAGCAGTGTGCAATTGCGCAGGCGCGCACCTTAGAGGAACCTTTTGTAGCAACGCTTCTGCTGCATACTTTGCATATTACTGTTGTCTGCTGAATATCTTCCCGCTTGAAGCCAAACTACCGCCAGATGATGGACTCCGTGCTGGTTTTTGGGGCAGTAATTGTTCTTCCTCCATTTGTGATCAGTTTCGCACCTTCTCTTGTATTGTCACTCGCACCGCTCCGCTTGTACCACCTGCCTCAGCTAACGTTAGCCATGCTGCTACCTCTCTGCTGGGCGAGGGCGTATGACACTACACGCGCGACAGTATGTGAGGTATGGAAGAAGGTGCGCTTGTTTTACGCCCCTGTGAGAAGGAGAGACGAGAAAGAGTGAGAAACGCCTGTAGTGTAATGCCCGCAGCTAAAAGCAACTGTGTGAGAACGTATACGCCAATATCACGATATCACGATATAATCATTTTGTATTTCGCACAGAGGCAAACCCGCGATATATCGAGTATATTCCTGTATATCGAGTATATGTGTATTACACACACACACATTATATATATATATATATATATATATATATATATATATATATATATATGTGTGTGTCTTAATAAGATTATCCAAAAAATAGTGCTCGATACCGTGGTAGAGCGCAATATATGTATGTGTGCGAAAAAATCACAAAACTACTTCATCTCTACAGGCCTGTTTCATGAGGGGTTCCCTCAATCATCAGGAGATTTTTGAGGGAACATTGATTGAGGGAACCCCTCATGAAACAGGCCTGTAGAGATGAAGTAGTCTTGTGATTTTTTTCCCACACATACATATATATATATATATATATATATATACACATATGTATGCACGTGTGTGTGTGTATATATATATATATATATATATATGTATATATATATATATATATATATATATACACACAGATATATGCACGTGTGTGTGTATATATATATATATATATATATATATATATATATATATATATATATATACGTGCACGCATATATATACGTGTGTGTGTATATATATATATTTATATGTATATATACACGTATATATACACGTGTGTGTGTGTGTGTGTGTGTATATATATATATTCACATATATACACGTGTGTATATAAATGTGTGTATATATATATGTACACATATATATACATATATATGGGAATAAGCGGTAGAAAATGGATGGATGGATGTATGTGTATATATATATATATATACATATATATATACATACATACAGATATACATATATATACATAGACACACGTATATATAATTATATATATACTATATACATATATGTGTATGTATATATATATATATATATATATATATACATATGTAACCTGTGTATATATATATATATGTATATATATATACATATATAACCTGTACATATATAATTATAAATATATATACTTATATATACACATGTATATACATACATAATATACATATATATATATATGTATGTATATATATATATATATATATATATATATATATATATATATATATATACATACACATATAAATATATATACATACATATATATGTATATTTATACATACATAATATACATATATATATATATATATATATATACACATTTATTTATACGTACATAATATACATATATATAAATATATATGTATATATATACACACATTTATTTAATGGATATATAATTAATATAATTTGATATTAAGAGTTTGTGAAAGTCCGACTCCTACCTTGTTTACTTCCGTGACAACCTCCTTAAAGTTTTGTAATCAATCAGAAATGTCAAACAGCTAAAATGTGCCAAATATGGATACGTGTGGAAAGAAAGCTTTGCAATTGTCCCATCATGCATTGCAGGAGATTTAAATGGTTGTAAATTTGAATTATGTGTTGTGATAGGACATTTTTTTTATAATATCCACAAAGTTCAGTGAGCAGGTTGTGTTATATGTGACCATGTGTGTTGACTTTTTGTGTCAGTTTATATGCGCCATGAGTGGGAAAGGTGTTTGGATTGGGTCATATATTAAAATGTTGTGCTTTATACACTTCTCAGTGCAATTCATAATCTTTAACCTGAATTGCTTTCGAAATTATACTGCCAGATATTTAAAATTAGGTTGGAGGCCCCCCACAGGGCATAGTCCTTATTAAACTTGTGTAGTCTCACGGGCGTAAATAAACACGCTGGCAGGCCGCATTTGGCCCGCAGGCCGTAGTTTGGACACCCCTTCTCGAGATCAATTTTAAATCTATCTATATGTTTTTCTAATTTTTTTCATGTTTTTTTTTGGTTCTTTTATGCCATTTTTGTCTAAGAAAACATTGTTTTTATAAAGCAAACACAAAGTATGCAATATTTTCCCAAACAAATTTCAAAGAGGAATATTTGATGACCCCCAGGCCGCACTTTGTACACCCCTGGTGTATGTTAATATGAAGGTAACTGTGTGTGTCAATATGACGCTAATATGGCCCTCTGCCACACCGGAGTCCGCGTGGACTGTGGAAGGACCGGAGGTGATGCGCAGGAAGAGGCGGGGCTGCAGAGCTGGTGTCGGGCTTCACGAAGCATTAAAATACATTATTTTTTTGTATATTTTAAATAAAAATACTCAATATTAGGTTTTTATAAATATAATAAATGCAGTTTTGCCCATCTGTCTAGATTTTAGTGACATATATATATATATATATCGTCATCTATCTATTTTCTACTGCTTGTCCCGGTCAGGGTCGCGGGGCTCTGTATACTTATCAAAACAATAAAATATTATTTAGAGGTAATAATATTCAAATATGAAAACTAAATAAAAACAATGATCAATTTTAAGTCAGATGTCTGCTATTCAGATTAAACACGAAGTGAAGAAGGCAAAAGAACCTGCATTTATAATGTACTTCTGATTCTGATTTATACAATATTGTTATTTTCAGGTTCTGACCAGGCGAGCAGTTCTTTGAAGCCGGATCAGGACAACACACACACACACACACTTATACGTTACATTTACATCAGTGTCAATTGGCTTGAAATGTTCCATCATCTTCTATTTGTAGCCAGTAGCATCCTTTGCAGCTTCACTGAATGTGTTTACGTCCTTGATATGTTTTTCAGATGGGTGAGGCCGGGGGCACGTGTATGCAAATGAGCGCGGTATACTGGAGAGCGTCAGAGTCTCCATCTGATCCTGGATCACATGAG
This sequence comes from Nerophis lumbriciformis, assembly GCF_033978685.3. Classification (NCBI taxonomy): domain Eukaryota; kingdom Metazoa; phylum Chordata; class Actinopteri; order Syngnathiformes; family Syngnathidae; genus Nerophis; species Nerophis lumbriciformis. The sequence goes on from NC_084571.2 coordinate 5,707,636, forward strand.
ACGCCAGCGGCCAACCCAAACCTTTGCGAATTCTTCCTCCGACACCCCTCCCTCCCCACCTGCCCATCTGGAAGTTAATAAGAGGGAACCCGCGCAGAGATTCCCTCACAAGCTCACACTTGGACGCAGACAACACTCACAGAACACAAACGGAACCATGCCTGTGCCAAAGAAAGCAGGTAGGACTTTTTTTTTTTAAATCATTTACTGTATGCTACTGCAACTTGATGTACTTTTCATGGGTTCTCATCCATTAGAACTAGACAAATATGGCAACAAAGTGCAGCTGGACATATACAAAACAAGGACAATTTTATTAATTTTTTAAATTTAAAATAAAAACATAATAAATTATAAAATGTAGTATATGTTTTAAATTATTTATTATTTTTATTGTTTTAAAAATATTGGCAATTCAATGAATTTTTAAAATAAATTAACTAATTAAATCATTTGAATACAATTTTTAAAAATATATACCGTATATTTCGGAGTATAAGTCGCACCTGCCGAAAATGCATTATAAAGAAGGAAAAAACATATATAAGTCAAACTATGAAAAAAACTGCGACTTATAGTCCGAAAAATATATACATTTATGTTTAGATGTGTGTTACTTGTATGTATTGTAAACAAAAAGGTTTTTATATAACTTAATAACTATGTTTTCTTTACATTACTAATCATAGTAAATAATAGTGTGTAGTAATATTATATTATCCACTTTCCTGTCTTCCTTGCAGCTACACGCAAACAAATTACCCTCATTTTAGTCTTCCAGGCAAACACCTCTGTTTGCTTCAGATATTTTTCTCGGTATAGAGTAGCGGAGAGGCAGGGGGTCGTCATCCATCATGTCAGCACGGCGCAGGAAATACCCTCGCGCTGCGAGTGTTGCTTACTAAATCCTCCCATGTATCACACGGGCTCACGCAATTCCACGGCTTTTGTCTGGTGTCGGCCTTGGCGAGGCCTTACGTAACACGCCAGCGACCTTTGACCTCCCAACTTTTGGCCACCTCCATGCAAACGGGATGTTTTAACGCACACGCTCCAAACAGGACCTCCCGTGCTCTATGAGGTGTTTCATGGAAAACGACAAAGACCCCTATGAAGCTTTACTAGTGGTCGGGAATGACGCCAGGATTCATCCCGAGTTAGCCCCTCCCACTCCCTCCATGATCCTTTTCAAGCTCCACGCCAACGGCGCCCCCAACATTGTCACTCATTCTAAATCTCCACCTGATTATCAAGTTCTGTTTTTAGTCCGCACTTAAATCAGGGGTGTCCAAAATGCAGCCCGCAGCTATTTTTTTCAACAGCACATTTTAAAAATACGATTAAATAATAAACACATTTAAAAAATACATAAAAAAGTGGAATAAAAGAGCAAACAGGTGAAATGTAACGAGGAAAAAGTTGCAATGTTGACTCTATAACTACACAAACCTGCCATGCAAGCTTTTTTTTTTTCCATTCAAAAAACAAAGTTTTCTTTGATAAAAAGGTATAAAACAATTTTTTTTAAAAACAAAAAAACGTATAATCGACGGATAGATCCGAAGATGATCTCGAGACTTTAGCGTTGAGAGTACAATAAAAAAAAATGTATGACATATTTTTAACACTTTTACGAGTGGGGCCCTTTTGGATCCCCAATATTTTTAGTGGGATTTAAAAAATATATAATAATTATTTTATTGCTTAAAAAATAAAAATGAATCAACGTTGTTATTAATTATTGACCTACTTAAGTCTCCAACTACTACACATCAAATAGACATTTTTGGGGAGGAAAATATTTAATTGCTAAAAACTTTGTTTTCTTTGACAAAAAGGGCATACAACAGAGAAAAAAATATATAACTTTATATTGACAGATAGACCTGGAGTTGATCTAGAGATTTAGGCAGTGAATAATAAAATATTTGAATAATAATGTTTATGACTTATTTCTAACATTTTGAACACTGAGTGGACCCGGGACAAAAAATTTAAAAAAATCTATTCATTGTACTGGTTTAATATGCTTTAATTGTCCAGTGTGCGGCCCTCAGTAGAAAAAGTTTGGACACCCCTGACTTAAGTCCTCCACATACCAAAGACTATAAAAATGGGACCCATTACCTCCCTGCTTGGCACTCAGCATCAAGGATTGGAATTGGGGGTTAAATCACCAAAAATGATTCCCGGACGAGGCACCGCTGCTGCTCACTGCTCTACTCACCTCCCAGGGGGTGAACAAGGGGATGGGTCAAATACAGAGGACACATTTCACCACACCTAGTGTGTGTGTGACAATCATTGGTACTTTAACTTTTAACTGTATCTGATGTAGAGACGGCGTCCACTCATCAGCCGTCCTCTTTATCGGCCCCGCCCCCCAAGCTGGCACCGTTCCCACCCCTCAGATATCTCGCTCGCCAAGGTTGCTCCAGAAGCGGTAAAGACGATGAAGATCGATTACCGTCTCCCCTTTCTTCTTCGTATCGTCTATATTAAAACTTTGAGGAGCTCAGCGTTATTCCAAAGGTTTTACTTTCATTCCTTTCAATCGCTGCGGGGGGCTTTTCTGGGAGGAAGGAAGGGAGTGGATGAGGTCAGTTGTCAGCCTGTTGTCCCGCCACCCTGGCATGATGGCTTCATCAAACAACGATCCCAGCTTCAATCTGGCGTGGAATCGGACCCTAATCCTGAAGCGTGCCGTGATTAAGAGCGTGGTGTTGTGTTGGTTGTGCTGGTGTGGATGGCGTTAGTCAGGCACCGGCGTCCATCTTTAGATGTTTTATGGCAGCGGCAAATGTCGGGATCCACCGCGGATCTCGGATCGCAGCTCGGGCCGCTCCGGATGCCAGAACCATCCTTAAATCAAAATCCCATCGTAAAAGCCTCTCACGACATTTCGAGGAAAGCGATGCTTATCCCCGCCCCCACCCTCGCCCACATCAGATGAGTGCAGATGTTAAAACTGCACCCCCAAGCCCAAAGTCCACTCTGACACGCTGATGGCAAGGTGCCGGGCCGATGGATCCAATGGAGGTTTGGGTTTCATCTGGCTAAGGACCACCTGGGGGAGCTCAGCATCGCCACATACGGCGGACGCCGTCACTTTAAGGATCAGACGCCATGACAGGCAGGCGCCGTCTTACAGTAGCGCATTGTCTGTGTGCACGCTTCAGCAAAAACTAACTGAACCGAAGCAGACCTCATCCTTTATTCCCGAAGTATCGGCAATAATCTCATTAATATTTCAAACTTTTTGCTTTGTTTCAGCTACGAAGTCATCTTTAATTTCAATGAATTCTAACGTCAACACTAAGAAGTAATACTACGACGCACAAATATACTACAAAATATTAAAGTCACCATTCTATGAGGATAACAACGTTGCATGTTGAGGTAAAATTGTAATAAAGCAGAAAATAACGATACCCCCAAAATACTTTTTTGCTAAAAATCTTAATATTTTATAAATAAACTTTTAATTTTGCAGCAAGTTGTAATATTTCGGGGAAAAACATTGTCGTGATTTTGCACTAAGTAACATCTTTAGAAAAAAGGCGTAGTCTTAACAATGGTCGTAATCTTGTAACAGTAACGTTTTTCTTTAAAGTCGCAATCATGCAAAAAGTCGTAACATAAAAAAAAAATTACACGTTATTACATGTATTTGTCGTAATATTTTGGGGGAAACATTGTCGTCATTTTGCAGTAATTGGTAACATTTTAAGGAAAAAGTCGTAGTCTTGTAGTAAGTCTTACGAAAGGTCCTCATTTTGTAAGTCACAGTCAGGCAAAAAGTCGTAACATTTAAAAAAATAATCGTATAATTTTGCAGCAAGTTGTAATATTTTGGGGAAAATATTGTCGTGAATTTGCACTAAGTGGTAACATCTTAAGAAAAAAAGTCGTAGTCTAGTAGTAAGTCTTAACAATGGTCGTAATCTTGTAACAGTAACGTTTTTCTTTGAAGTCGCAATCATGCAAAAAGTCATAACATTTAAAAAAAAATACACGTAATTACATGTATTAGTCGTAATATTTGGGGAAAACATTGTCGTTATTTTGCAGTAATTGGTAACATTTTAAGGAAAAAGTCGTAGTCTTGTCGTAAGTCTTACGAAAGGTCCTCATTTTGTAAGTCACAGTCAGGCAAAAAGTCGTAACATTTAAAAAAATAAACGTATAATTTTGCAGCAAGTTGTAATATTTTGGGGAAAATATTGTCGTGAATTTGCACTAAGTGGTAACATCTTAAGAAAAAAAGTCGTAGTCTAGTAGTAAGTCTTAACAATGGTCGTAATCTTGTAACAGTAACATTTTTCTTTAAAGTCGCAATCATGCAAAAAGTCATAACATTTTTTAAAAAATACACGTAATTACATGTATTAGTCGTAATATTTGGGGAAAACATTGTCGTTATTTTGCAGTAATTGGTAACATTTTAAGGAAAAAGTCGTAGTCTTGTCGTAAGTCTTACTAAAGGTCCTCATTTTGTAATAGTTAAATTTTTTTCTCTAAAGTCACAGTCAGGCAAAAAGCCATGACATTTAAAAAAATAAACGTGTAATTTTGCAGCAAGTTGTAATATTTCGGGGAAAATATTATTGTGATTTTGCACAAAGTGGTAACATGTTAAGAAAAAAAGTTGTAGTCTTGTAGTAAGTCTTAACAATGGTTTTGATCTTATTATAGTAACATTTTTCTTTAAAGTCGCAGTTATGCAAAAAGTCGTAACATTGAAAAAAATTACACGTCCGATTTTGCAATAAGTCGTAATATTTTGGGGAAAACATTGTCGTGATTTTGCAGTACTGGGTAACATTTGAGGGAAAAGTCGTAGTCTTGTAGTAAGTCGTAAGAAAGGTCCTCATTGTGTAATAGTTAAATGTTTTCTTTAAAGTCGCAGTCAGGCAAAAAGTCATAACATTTAAAAAAATTACACGTCTAATTTTGCAGTAAGTCGTAATATTTTGGGAAAAACATTGTCGTGATTTTGCATTAAGTGGTAACATCTTAAGAAAATGAGTTGTAGTCTTGTAGTAAGTCTTAACAATGGTCGTAATCTTGTAACAGTAAAAATTTTCTTTAAAGACGCAGTCATGCAAAAAGTCGTAACATTTAAAAAAATTACATGTCTAATTTGCAGTAAATCGTAATATTTTGGGGGAAACATTGTCGTAATGTTGCAGTAATTGGTAACATATTAAGGAAAAGTCGTAGACTTGTAGTAAGTCGTAAGAAAGTTCCTCATTTTGTAACAGTAACATTTTTTCTTTAAAGTCGCAGTCAGGCGAAAAGTCATAACATTTAAAAAAAAATTGCACGTCTAATTTTGCAGTAAGTTGTAATATTTTGGGGAAAACATTGTCGTGATTTTGCTATAAGTGGTAACATCTTAAGAAAAAAAGTCATAGTCTTGTAGTAAGTCTTAACAATGGTCTCTTGTTACAGTAAAATGTTTTCCTTTAAAGTTGCAGTCAGGCAAAAAGTCGTAACATTTAAAAAAAAATGACACGTTTAATTTACAATAAGTCGTAATATTTTGGGGAAAACATTGTCGTACTTTTGTAGTAATTGGTAACATTTTAAGGAAAAAGTCGGAAGAAAGTTCCTCATTTTGTAGTAATTGGTAACATTTTAAGGAAAAAGTCGGAAGAAAGTTCCTCATTTTGTAACCGTAACATTTTTTCTTTAAAGTCGCAGTCAGACAAAAAGTCGTAACATTTAAAAAAAAAATAAACATCTAATTTTGCAGTAAGGTGTAATATTATGCGGAAAACATTGTCGTGATTTTGCAGTACTGGGTAACATTTGAGGGAAAAGTCGTAGTCTTGTAGTAAGTCGTAAGAAAGGTCCTCATTGTGTAATAGTTAAATGTTTTCTTTAAAGTCGCAGTCAGGCAAAAAGTCATAACATTTAAAAAAATTACACGTCTAATTTTGCAGTAAGTCGTAATATTTTGGGAAAAACATTGTCGTGATTTTGCATTAAGTGGTAACATCTTAAGAAAATGAGTTGTAGTCTTGTAGTAAGTCTTAACAATGGTCGTAATCTTGTAACAGTAAAAATTTTCTTTAAAGACGCAGTCATGCAAAAAGTCGTAACATTTAAAAAAATTACATGTCTAATTTGCAGTAAATCGTAATATTTTGGGGGAAACATTGTCGTAATGTTGCAGTAATTGGTAACATATTAAGGAAAAGTCGTAGTCTTGTAGTAAGTCGTAAGAAAGTTCCTCATTTTGTAACAGTAACATTTTTTCTTTAAAGTCGCAGTCAGGCGAAAAGTCATAACATTTAAAAAAAATTGCACGTCTAATTTTGCAGTAAGTTGTAATATTTTGGGGAAAACATTGTCGTGATTTTGCTATAAGTGGTAACATCTTAAGAAAAAAAGTCATAGTCTTGTAGTAAGTCTTAACAATGGTCTCTTGTTACAGTAAAATGTTTTCCTTTAAAGTTGCAGTCAGGCAAAAAGTCGTAACATTTTAAAAAAAATGACACGTTTAATTTACAATAAGTCGTAATATTTTGGGGAAAACATTGTCGTACTTTTGTAGTAATTGGTAACATTTTAAGGAAAAAGTCGGAAGAAAGTTCCTCATTTTGTAACCGTAACATTTTTTCTTTAAAGTCGCAGTCAGACAAAAAGTCGTAACATTTAAAAAAAAAAATAAACATCTAATTTTGCAGTAAGGTGTAATATTATGCGGAAAACATTGTCGTACTTTTGCAGTTAGTGGTAGAATAAAATATAATTCACTTCACATATTTCCTTACATGGTTCCTTCGATGACTCATGACATGGTTTCCTTCGATAGCTTCCAACATGGTTCCTTAGATCAGTGTTTTTCAACCTTTTTTGAGCCAAGGCACATTTTTTGCGTTGAAAAAATCCGGAGGCACACCACCAGCAGAAATAATAAACTCAGTTGACAGTTAAAAGTCATTGTCGCAATTGTTGGTAATGACTTTAAACCATAACCAAGCATGCATCAATATAGCTCTTGTCTCAAAGTAGGTGTACTGTCACCACTTGTCACATCACACCCTGACTTATTTGGAGTTTTGTGCTGTTTTCTTGTGTGTAGTGTTTTAGTTCTTGTCTTACGCTCCTATTTTGGTGTCTTTTTCTCTTTTGTTGGTATTTTCCTGTAGCAGTTTCATGTCTTATATTTTCCGCATCTACTTTGTATTAGCAATCAAGAATATTTCAGTTGTTTTTATCCTTCTTCGTGGGGACATTGTTGATTGTCATGTCATGTTCGGATGTAAATTGTGGACGCCGTCTTTGCTCCACAGTAAGTCTTTGCTGTCGTCCAGCATTCTGTTATTGTTTACTTTGTAGCCAGTTCCGTTTTACTTTTGTTCTGCATAGCCTTCCCTAAGCTTCAGTGCCTTTTCTTAAGGGCACTCACCTTTTGTTTAATTTTGGTTTAAGCATAAGACACCTTTTTACCTGCATTTACAAAGCAATTAGCTACCGGCTGCCACCTACTGATATGGAAGAGTATTACACGGTTACTCTGCCGAGCTCTAGACAGCACCGACACTCAACAACAACACATCATTTGCAGACTATAATTAATTGTTATAGGCGCAAAGTTGAAAAGCCAGCATCTATGATGGTATGGGGGTGTATTAGTGCCCAAGACATGGGTAACTTACACATTTGTGAAGGCACCATTAATGCTGACAGGTACATACAGGTTTTGGAGCAACATATGTTGCCATCCAAGCAACGTTATCATGGACGCCCCTGCTTATTTCAGCAAGACAATGCCAAGCCACGTGTTACATCAACGTGGCTTCAGAGTAAAAGAGTGCGGGTACTAGACTGGCCTGCCTGTAGTCCAGACCTGTCTCCCATTGCAAAAAATGTTTTTAACCCAAATATGTGAAATTAGATAATCTCCCAACATGGTCCCTGACATGGTTCCTTATATGGCTCCCACAATGGTTCATGACATGGTTCCCTACATTGCTCCCGACATGGTTCCTGACATAATTCCTTACATTGCTCCTGACATAGTTTCTGACATGGTTCCCGATATAGTTTATGACATGGTTCCTGACATGGCTCCCAACATGGTTCCTTATACGGTTCCTGACATTGTTCCCGACATAGTTTATGACATGGTTCCTGACATGGCTCCCAGGACTATTTTGTCTATTTTAGTCCAAAGAAAGGTGTGTGGACACATGAAAGTAGAACATGTTCTTAGAAAGTGTCCTTCACGTCTATCACTGATGCTGAGGGTGCAGGAGTAGAGCAGGTGTGAGGACTTGGAGGAGTATGCGCTGCATTCACGTGACTTTTAATTTAGAGTTGTTTCTACTTAACAGGAAGAAAAAACAGCGCTGCAGCTGAAGGTAAAGACACCATGCATCACTTTGACTTCGAAGTTCTTCACAAAGTCACAATCTTCTCTTCTGTCTCCTCAGAGAAGCTGCCTCCCTACGAGTCCAACATCCCAGAACCCACCACAAGGGCCGACTTTGTCAAACGTCAGTCACAAAATACTCTTTTACTGCACTGGTACAATACTTGTGTATTAACACGTGCATTCTATATCACCAATATGCACTCATCAGACTGGATGCCCATCTCCTTGGACGACAAAACCGCACAGAAACTGCTGTGGATCTCAGAGGGCGGAGCTAAGGTGGCTCGCACCTCCGACGCCGTGTGTCCGTATCCCAACAGGCCCGAGCGATATGAACACTCGCCACAGGTGAGCCTGCGGCGAACAACGTGCACGCCGAATGGAAATTAAATGTCATCTCATGTGCCACAAGCACAGTTTGTTCAAAACGTGCCCGAAACGTTATGGCATTTTATGGCGTTTAAAAAAAAAAAAAATTGTTTTCATAACTTTTTTTTTTTTTAATCTTAGTAATCGAATGAAATTGTAACATTGTTGAAAAAATGTGTAATCTTGCAAGCGGTCGTAACATTAAAAAATATATTTCTGCTATAAAAGTCCAAATTTAGCAAAAATCATAACGTTTTAGAAGATGTAGTAATCTTGCGCTAATTTATAAAACACTTATTTATATAACATTAAATAAAAATCTTAATTTGGAAAAAAATCATAACATTTCTAGAAAGGCTGTAATCTTGCTAGTAGTCTTAAGATTAAAAAAAAAAAATGCAATAAAAGTTGTAATCATATCATTTGAATTGTAATTATTTTTATTATGATTTTATTTTTGATTTTTACATTGTAATTTTCTGGAAAAGCACTTTTAATTTGTAAGGAATTAGCTCTATAAATAAACTTGCCTTGCAATGAAATGCTAAATTTTTAAGAATAAAATTGTAATTTTGCCATAAATCACAACATTTTTAAGAATAAAGTTGTAATTTTGTAGTGAGTCATAACATTTATTTAAAAAAAGGTCGTAATCTTGCGAGAAGTTGTAATATTAAAAAATATATTTCTGCTATAAAAGTCTAAATTTAGCAAAAATCATAACGTTTTAGAAGATGTAGTAATCTTGCGCTAATTTATAAAACACTTATTTATATAACATTAAATAAAAATCTTAATTTGGAAAAAAATCATAACATTCTAGAAAGGCTGTAATCTTGCTAGTAGTCTTAAGATTAAAAAAAAAAAAAAAATGCAATAAAAGTTGTAATCATATCATTTGAATTGTAATTATTTTTATTATGATTTTATTTTTGATTTTTACATTGTAATTTTCTGGAAAAGCACTTTTAATTTGTAAGAAATTAGCTCTATAAATAAACTTGCCTTGCAATGAAATGCTAAATTTTTAAGAATAAAATTGTAATTTTGCCATAAATCACAACATTTTTAAGAATAAAGTTGTAATTTTGTAGTGAGTCATAACATTTATTTAAAAAAAGGTCGTAATCTTGCGAGAAGTTGTAATATTTTAAGAATAAAAACTTAATTTTGCAGTGTGTTTTAAAGTAGTAATCACGCAATATGTTGTAACATTTAAAAATATGTATTTTGCAATAAAAGTTTTTCTTTTAATTTTCAGTAAGTCGTAACATTTTAAGAAGTTGTAATTTCGTGCAAATTCATAACACTAAAAATTTTAATTGCAAATGAAATTGTAACATTTATGTCAAAAATTTTAATCTTACGAGAGGTCGTAACATTAAAGAAATCTTTCTGCAATAAAATTAGAAATTTTGCAAAAAGTCGTAATGTTTTAGAAGTTCTATGCGCTAATTTAGAACATTTGAAAATAATCCAAATTTTGAAAGAAATTTTAACATTTATAGAAAGGTTATAATCTTGCAAAAAGTTGTAACATTAGAAAAAAATTCTGCAGTAACAGTTGTAATCTTGTTGTAAAATTGTACATTTTTTAAGAATAAAGTTGTAATTTTGCAGCAAGTCGTAACATATATAAAAAAAAGTTTTAAATTTGCAATGAGTGGCAACATTTTAAGGAAAATGGTATACTCTTGTAGTAAGTTACAAAAGTTCAAAAAAAGTCGTAATTTTGCAAGAGGTTGTAACATTTTAAGAATAAAAACTTAATTTCGCAGTAAGTCTTCATTTTTGAAAGAAGCCTTAACGTTTTTTTAAAGTCGTAATCATGCAAGAAGTCGTAACATTTTTACAATAAAAAAGTAATTTTGCAATAAGTCTTATAAAAAGACATTTTGAAAGAAGTTGTGATGCTTTCTTATAATCGTAATCACGCAATAAGCCGTAAAATTTGAAAATGTTTATTCAGAAATAAGTTTTTAAATTTACAATTTGCTATAAGTCGTAACACTTTAAGAAGTTGTAACTTTGTGTTAATTCATAAGAAATTTCAGAACTCTTAGTTTCGGATGAAATTGTAATATTTGTTTCAAAATTTGTAATCTTGCAAGTCATGACAGTCCAAAAAATGTCGTAATACTGCCAGAAGTTGTAACATTTTTACAATAAAAAAGTTATTTTGCAATAAGTCTTATAAAAAAAATACATTTTGAAAGAAGTTGTGATGCTTTCTTAAAGTCGTAATCACGCGAGAAGTAGTAAGATTTAAAAAAAAAAAAAATTTACCATTTGCAAAAAATCGATGAAATTGTAACACTTCTATAAAAGTTATGATCTTGCAAAAAGTCGTCACATTAGAAATAAAAAAATCTGCAATAAAAGTTGTGAATTAGCCTCTAGTTAGTTCACTATAAGAACATGGGGAACTTATTTTAAGCAAAAAAAAAACTATAAATAAATACAACAATTAAAAAATGTAATAATATATAATTTAAAAAAAATAAAAACAATTACCTTATTCCGTTCTACTACACACAATTGTTTAAGGAAAATAAAGTCACAAAAAAAAAAAAAAAAAAAAGCAACATTGCAAGAAAAATATCAATATCAAAATGTAAACAAAGCAACTTCCATAACACGCTGATATTGGGCTTGAAAAAGCACCTGATTTCGCAATGCATTGTGGGGCCTGCAAAAAAAAAAAAAGCATCGGCCCCATGTGCTAGCATCAATCCGATACCCACCTTGGTATCGATTCTTTCAATACTTACGTCGATACACCCAGCCCTACCTATTAGGAGCAAGCAGCTACACAACAGCTAAGCACACGATAGCACACAAGCTAGACATACGTAATAACCATTGAATATTGCAGTGTAAAACAGCACATGCGTCAATATAAACAAGTATCATATAATTATAGCTGCATATTACTTACTTACCAGTAACAACCGTGTCTGCATCATTCAACTCACTGCGTAATGAGCTGAATTATTGTGACCACTAGGTGTCACCAAAAAAAACCACTCCGCTTCAACTTAAAAAGTCCATAATAATTAGGTTCATGTTTTTCATAGCTACCCTTGTTCCGTTTGACTATTTTCACTTTCACTTACATTCCACACTAGAAAAGAAAAAGTTTGATTCCTGCTGATATCGTATCAGATCAGTATCGCTAACAGCCAAGACTTAAAAACGTTACATCTCAGTATAACTGGCCCCCAAGCCAGACTTTGGAGACCCCGCTAGTAAACTAGTCTCACCTTCTCTGCGGCGCCCAGGTCCTGTGCAAGGAGGGTCTTCTGGGCTCCCGGGGCTACTGGGAGGTGGACTACGACGGCTGGGTGGTGATCGGCGTGGTGGCGGAGAGCGCGCCCAGGAAGGACGGCCCCTGCGGCCTGGGGGAGAACGGCAGCTCCTGGGGGGTGGGCTGGTCCGGCTCCTGCTACCAGGTGTGGCACAACGGCGAGAACGTGGACATCAACCTGCCCCTGTGCCACACCATGGGCGTCTACGTGGACCAGCCGGCCGGCATCGTCAAGTTCCTGCTGGTGGAGGGCGAGGACGCCAAGGAGGTGCGGCTGGTCCACAAGTTCAAGATGGGCGTGCAGGAGAAGCTTCACCCCGCCATGTGGGTGGGCACAAACTCCTTCTGCCTCATCAGGAAGAAGGAGCAGTGACTCCGCTCAGGCGTGGAAGTGGACATTGAGAAGAAGCCACCTGTGGGGCGTTAACCTCCTCCTCAGTGCAAATATTCAAGTAACACCCACAATCCTTGGTGCTGTAAACATGGCCGTTTCTGCCCGCTCCATTTTCTAAGACTTTTTCTGACTAGTGAAAATCTCCCAAAACTTGTCTTTTTATGGTATTAACGTGTTTTTATTCATAACCTTGTCAAAATCTCCCCAAATTTGTCTCAAACATTAATATAGTTTTATTGTTAACATTTTAGTTATGTTATGATCATGTTATTCACAATTAACCCTGCAACCTCATATTTGTGCTAAACTTTTTTGTCTATTATTTTATAGTTTTTGTTATCGTGTTATTATTCATAACCAGCCACCCTTTACATTGTCAAAATCTCCCCAAACTTGTCTCATACATTTGTGCTCTATTTTTTTGTCTATTACAGTTTTAATGTTAACATTTTAGTTTTTATGTTATGTGTTATTCACAATTACCCTGATGATGTCAAAATCTCTCTGTCTATTGTTTTTATGTTATTGTTTCAGTTTTCATATTATTAACGTTATATTAACCATAACCAGCCTCCCCTTACATTGTCAAAATCTCCCCAAACTTGTCCTAAACGTTTGTGCTGCTAATTATGTCTTGTCTATTAGTTTTTAAGTCAATGTGTGTGTGTGTGTATGTATGTATATATATATATACATATATATATATATATACATATATATATGCAAACATACATACATACATATGAGTATACATATATATACATATATACATATATGTATATATGTGTATATATACATGTGTGTGTGTGTGTGTGTGTGTATGTATATATATACATATATACATACATTATATATATATATATATATATATAGACATACATACATACATACATACATACATGAGTATACTTATATATATACATATACGTATATGTATATATACATGTGTATATATATATATATATATATGTGTGTATATATATATGTATATGTGTGTGTATATATATATATGTGTGTGTGTGTATATATATATATATATATATATATATATATATATATATATATGTCTTAATAAGGTTATCCAAAAAATAGTGCTTGATACCGTAGTAGAGCGCAATATATGTATGTGTGGGGAAAAAAAATCACAAGACTATTTCATCTCTACAGGCCTGTTTCATGAGGGGGGTACCCTCAATCGTCAGGAGATTTTAATGGGAGCATTCGCATACAATGGTTTATATAGGGCACAGAGTGGGTGGGTACAGGCTGGCCTAGGGGCGTGGTGGTTGGTTCATGTGTTACCTAGGAGGTGTTTCCGTCTATGGCGGCATGTTGTTACAATTTCGCTGCGCTTGTTGAGGGATGACAGGTCTGGACGGTAGATAATAAATAGTTTCTCTTTCAAGCATAACCTAAGCAACCTATGCTTGAAAGAGAAACTGTTTATTATCTACCGTCCAGACCTGTCATCCCTCAACAAGCGCAGCGAAATTGTAACAACATGCCGCCATAGACGGAAACACCTCCTAGGTAACACATGAACCAATCACCACGCCCCTAGGCCAGCCTGTACCCACCCACTCTGTGCCCTATATAAACCATGGTATGCGAATGCTCCCATTAAAATCTCCTGACGATTGAGGGTACCCCCCTCATGAAACAGGCCTGTAGAGATGAAATAGTCTTGTGATTTTTTTCCCCCACACATACATATATATATATATGTATATATATATATATATATGTGTGTATATATACACATGTATGTTTGTATATATACATATATCCATCCATTTTCTACCGCTTGTCCCTTACGGGATCGTGGGGGTGCTGGAGCCTACCCCAGCTGTTTTATGTTATGGACATGTTCTTGATAATCAACCCCGCAATTTTATCAAAATCTTATTGTGCTACAAACTTTTTTTGTCTACTTTAATATTGTTTTTATGTTTACGTGTAATTAACATGTTATTCATAACCAACCAATTATACCCAAACTCGTCTCAAGCGTTTGTGCTCAATCATAGTTTTAAAGTTAACATTGTATAGTTTTTATGTTATGAGCGTGTTATTCATAATTCACCCCGCAACCTTTTTTTTAAATCTCATATATTTGCCAGAAACTTTTTTTTGTCTGTTATGTTAATGTTTTATAGTTTTTGTTAACATAATAATAATGGATTAGATTTACATAGCGCTTTTCTATCGACTAGATACTTAAAGCACTCAGTGTTATTGTTCATAACCAGCCTCCAAAAGTGTCCCCAGTTTGTTTGTCTATTTTTTTGTTTTGTTATTGTTGTAATAATCAAAACCACTGTTAACATCCATCCATTTTCTACCGCTTATTCCCTTTGGGGTCGCTGGAGCCTATCTCAGCTACAATCGGGCGGAAGGCGGGGTACA
>NC_084571.2:5727500-5850000 GCF_033978685.3 Nerophis lumbriciformis
CGGGCCTCAGTGCTTGAGGGAGAAGTCGCCCGTGTTGACGCGGGGCCGAGGCAGCGCCCCGAACATCTCCGTCCCGTCGTTGGCGCCCGGGGCCAGAAGAGCCTTCATGCTAGCGGCGATGTGCTCCAGGTCAGCGCAGCCCACCTGAGGGGACGCAGAAATGTAAACTTTATATCGTGACATTATTATTGTAGCGTTCCATAGTGATTCCCTGCTGAAACACTAGGGGCGCTGTGAACAAACCACAACTCGTACTTGTTACTTTGCCAAAAAAGTAATTAAATTACTAATGGAATAACTCTTTACTAATGTAATTAAGGTAACACTTTAGTATGGGGAACATATTCACTAGAGATGTCCGATAATGGCCGACATCCCGATATTGTCCAACTCTTAATTACCAATTCCGATATCAACCGATACCGATATATACAGTCGTGGAATTAACACATTATTATGCCTAATTTTGTTGTGATGCCCTGCTGGATGCATTAAACAATGTAACAAGGTTTTCCAAAATAAATCAACTCAAGTTATGGAAAAAAAATGCCAACATGGCACTGCCATATTTATTATTGAAGTCACAAAGTGCATTGTTTTTTTTAACATGCCTCAAAACAGCAGCTTGGAATTTGGGACATGCTCTCCCTGAGATAGCATGAGGAGGTTGAGGTGGGCGGGGTTGGGGGGGGGGGGGTGCAGGGGGTATATTGTAGCGTCCCGGAAGAATTAGTGCTGCAAGGGGTTCTGGGTATTTCTTCTGTTACGGTGCGGATGTTCTCCCGAAATGTGTTTGTCATTCTTGTTTGGTGTGGGTTCACAGTGTGGCGCATATTTGCAACAGTGTTAAAGTTGTTTATACGGCCACCCTCAGTGTGACCTGTATGGCTGTTGACCAAGTATGCGTTTCATTCACTTGTGTGTGTGAAAAGCCGTAGATGTAATGTGACTGGGCCGGCACGCAAAGACAGTGCCTTTAAGATTTGTTGGCGCTCTGTACTTCTCCCTACGTCCGTGTACACAGCAGCGTTTTAAAAAGTCATACATTTTACTTTTTGAAACCGATACCGATAATTTTGAAACTGATACCGATCATTTTCGATATTACATTTTAAAGCATTAATCGGCCGACAATATTGGCAGTCCGATATCGGACATCTCTAATATTCACCATTAATTAGTTGCTTATTAAAGTAACAGAGACTTAATTTAGAGTTATTTGGACACTAGGGGAACATATAAGGGTTAGGGTTACTAAGAAGCAATAATTCTGAGGTTATTGAGGGAAGACTCTTAGTTAATGGCTTACTGGTTGTATAATAAGGCCATGTAGAATAAGGCATTAATAAGTACTTTATAATGACAAATTAAGAGCCAATATGTTACTAATGTGCATGTTAATAAGCAACTAATTAATGGTGAATATGTGTTCCCCATACTAACGTGTTACCGTAATTAATTACCAGGGAAAAGTGTTTATTGCATTACTTAAAAACTTATAAATATGAGATGTTTCATGAGAGCAGAGTGTGTGTGCCTTTAAAAGGCGGTGCCTGTTGCTAAGTGGCGTGTGACATCAGCGCCCAGGTAGAGCAGCATTAGTTTAGTTTTGCTTGTTATCTTAGCAGCAGCAGTTTTGTCGAATCTTATCGCTGGATCATGTTAGCGCGAGTTTATAAGGAGATTAAATGTGCTTTCATGGCTGTAGTCTCCTTGTCCTGCAAGATTGTCACTTCAATCATTTATTAGTTATTTATTATTCTCTCGTAGTATTAGTATGTTGTTTGCTATGTGATGTTGCCTCCTATTTGATACCAAGTTGACTTTAAAGTGCTGCTGGTTGTTACTTCCTATATTGAACTTGCTGTGCTTCTGATGCAGTCTTGTTGACATACAATCACATCAAAGGCGTCGCTAACGGCGTTGTAACGTACATAGAAGGAAGTAATTGGATTAATAGAAAAAAGTGACGGCGTTATTCGGCATATCGCCTTTTAGGTTGTTAGCTTCCTTCGTCACTAGCAAAGAAGGGACACAGGAAACGATGTATTTAAAGTCAACCCATTTCAGGTGTGCGCCGCCACCACACGGGATTCGATTGTTTTGGGGGTTTGGTGGTGGAGGTGCAAGCAGGCATGTGTGGCTGCTTAGGGCCCCATGGCCACTAGGGGTCCCCCAAGACTGACATCAGTGGTTAACTAGCCAGGGTCCTCTTATGTCAAACTTTGTATATCCATGATCAAAGGTTGATGGAATTACTAGAGACGTTTGTTTAAGTTGGAAGTATTTGCAATCGTTGGAATGACGCCCTTCTCAGAAGGACAACAATGGAGCGCCTTGAAACTCCTACGTTGTGCGCCCGACCTGACGATGATGTCATCGGCGGTCACATGAAGTGGTGGTGGGGACTGCGGGGCGGGGGGTTTTGAAGATAGTAGGGAAGCATCACAATAGCGAGGTCAGAGTCAGAGAATGGTGTCTTTGTTTGCGTTATGAAGCGCCTCGCCAACAAACTGGCAGCTTTCTCTCCTTCTTGACATTCCACACGCCTCTTGGTGAACATCAACAACAACTAACATCAACAACAACAACGTTGTGTCAACATACATCAACAACAACATCATCAACTTACAACATCACTAACTTACATCAAAAACTAAAAAATAACAATCAACATCATCATCATCAACAACATCACCAACATCATCAACAACAACATAATTAAATTACAGATCACAAACTAGGACTAGTCCACAAACTAGTACTCGACAACAAACAAGGACTAAAATACAGACCAGGAATGGACTACAAACACAGACTAGGACAAGACCATAAACAATATATATGTGTGGTATGTAGATTTGGCGCTACCAGTTATGCCCTCGCTCATAAACACCTTATAATGGGACTGTGTGTGAAAGTAGCGTGTTGCTTGTTATACAGTAGGTGGCAGTATGCATCGTAACTAAGCTTCTAAACACACCTGGTCTGCCAGAAAATAAGATGTTACTTAGTCACTATATTTAGGGAATATTCCCTTTTTTTTCTTCTTTTTCTTTAAAAAAGCAAATGCATGTTATTGCAACATTTCTACTTTTATTGCAGAAATATTTTATTTTATTTTACGACCTCTTGTAAGATTATGCATTTTTATAGAAATGTTACAATTTCATGAGAAATTAAGATTTTTTTTTTATAAATTAGTGCAAAATGACCACTTCTTAAAACATTAGACTATTGAAAATTTTACATTTTCAGTAGTTTTTTTAGTAGCCATGTTTATTGTTCATGTCTTTTGTAAATGACCTAGTAACAGTGATGGGACTAACGCGTTACAAAGTAACGCGTTACTGTAACGCCGTTAGTTTCGGCGGTAACTAGTAGTCTAACGCGTTATTTTTTATATTCAGTAACTCAGTAACCGTTACTACATGATGCGTTACTGTGTTATTTTACGCTATTTTTTATGTAGTATCGGCTAGAAACAGAATATCTGAGTGTGTTTTATTGGAGAGTTGCAGTGTCGTCCTTCTGAATGTTCTTGTGTCACAAGGGAGAGAAGAGGCGCGCTCTGTGTGTGTCTGGGTGTGGGTGTGGTGAGGGGAGGGTGGGCGTGTCTGTTTACTAACAAGACATCATGGTGGAGCCGCATTCCAGTTTCTTAACATGGAGATATTCTCACTACTTTTCTTTTGTTGAGCACAAAGAAAAGAACATTTTAGTTAAATGTAAGTTGTGTCTTTGATCAAAGATCCCATCTACTGCCCAAAACAGCAATTCAAATCTGCTGAAACAGCTACAAAAGCAACATGCTTCGACGAAGCTAGTGAAGAGAGTCACACTTCACCTCCGCCTCCAACAGCGGCTGGATTTTAACGGAGGGACTGCTAGCCAGGACAACATTGATAGAGCCATTGCAGCGTGTGCTAAAAGACATGCAGGCTATTTCTACAGTGGAGTCACCCGATTTCAGGCAGCTAATTAGCATGACAGCGGGCATCAAACGGCAAATGGCACGAAAACATTTTCCAAGTTCCTGGACACAGTGGACAGTGAGTACATAAACATGGAAAGCAAGCTAAAGAAGACACTTCAAACTCCGCCTCTGCTCATCATTCATCACTGAAGGTACACACACTGTCAATTCCCTTATATACTCTTTCATTCTAGACTTCTAGAGTGTTTGATTATCACATCACTCTAAATGTATAGACTATAAAGTTCACAAACATAAAGAGGGATCCTAGTGGGCCAGGCAAATCTTTACTTTTCTCTAAACTAAAAGTGGGGAAATGTGTAGAGTGTTCTGGGCTTCAGTACACTGTTGATCTCATGAAGACATGATTTTATTTCAGAATTCCTTGAGAGAAAAAATGCCTGCTTAGGCTTTGTGTATGTCATGTGTGCCTTCCTTGGGTGAAACCAGGTTTACAGCTATGCTGTTATTATGCTGTTTGTTACTTATGTATGTTATGTTGCAGCTATTTAAAATAGTTTTGTCAATTTGTTCTGGCCTGAAATAAACTGGCCCTTTGAAACATATCTTTGTCTTTGTGTGTTGTATGTAGACCACATTGCTTAGCAGAGTTCAGTGCTGCAAATGCGTGTCAAGTTGATCAACAGATTGTATTATTCTCCAGTGCACTAACAGTACTGAAATGAAGGCTAAAAGGGCATTAATGAGAGTTTAAAAAAAAAAAAAAGAAGACAAAAAGAAGTAACTACCGTATTTTTCGGACTATAAGTCGCATTTTTTGTCATAGTTTATGAAAGTTGCATAATGTTTTTTTCCTTCTTTATTATGCATTTTCAGCAAGTGCGACTTATACTCCGGTGCGACTTATACTCCGAAAAATACGATAAATAGTTACTTTTCACAGTAACGCATTACTTTTTGGTGTAAGTAACTGAGTTAGTAACGGAGTTACTTTTAAAATAAAGTAACTAGTAACTGTAACTAGTTACTGGTTTTCAGTAACTAACCCAACACTGCCTCGTAAGTTAAATAGAATAAAATGTGTCCTTTTTTGCTCACCCGTTCTCCACTGTTACCTTCTCCCGGCGCCGCTCGCCCTCCCCTACAGCCCCAGACCGGCACTGAGACGGGCAGCGAGCGGGCCATCGCCATGGCCTGGGCGTGCCGGGACGAGTGCATGGCGTGACCCATGGCCATGCAGCGCGAAGGGGGCGGAGCTTCCTCGCTCAACGAACCTGCGCGCCGCACACAAAACCAAACATGTATGTGGAACCATGGCTCAAGTGTGTGTGTGTGAGTGTGTGTGTGTGTGTGTGTGTGTTCTTGTATTTCTACCCTTCTTGAGACATCAACAAGGAAAAGTATCATGGTCCCAAAAAGGAAAACCATTGGATCTAATAGAGAATGTCTCATTTGCACCCCTGGTGGTCAAAATTAGGGTGGTCCCAAAAAGGAGGGATTTTTCAAATTGACTGTCGGTTTTAGAAGTGCTCCCCTTCTGGTCAACATATGAAATGACAAGTGTGTGTAAAAATTTGAAGTGCTCCCCCTCTGGTCAACATATGTAATAACAAGTGTGTGTAAGAAATGTGGCCAAAAATTAATTAAAAAATTAATATGTATATAGAGACATACTGTAATAACTTGAAGTAAATAAAAATAAAAATAAATAAATGAACTAAAAGCAGTCTTTCTCACAATGTGTCGACATTTTTCTTATAAAATTGGCAACAATTTCTCATATTCTTTCTGTTTCTGTAATATTGCAATATTCTCTCGTGAAATTATTCCCTTTTAATGCAAAATGGTGACATTTGTCATATATAATTCTGACTTTTGTCACAAGATTGACAATTTTTTTGTTAAAATAGTGACATTTTTCGGGTAGAATTATGACTTGTCATAATATTGCCAAGTAAAATTCTGATTATTATAATATTGCCAAAATTTTAAAGTTTTCTCATAAAATTGTGACTTTTGTCGAGTAAAATTGCCAAAAGTTTAAGCTTTTCTTGTAAAATTGCGACTGTTAAGTAAAATTCCAACTTTTATCATAATATTGCACAAATGTTCAGTTTTTCTTGAAAAATTGCAAAAATTTTACTTGCGTTGAGTAAAATTACAACTTTTATTACAATAGTGAAAATTCTAAGTTTTTCTTGTGAAATTGTGACCTTTCTCTTGTGAAATTCCAATTCATTTTTCACAACAAGCTTTTTTTGCATGGTATGTATATATTATTAATGTCGTAAATACAAATCTTTATATATCTAGAAAGGGTGGTGCTAAAGAGGTAGGCATTTTTTGGAAGTCTCAAGAAGGCAACAAATACGTGTGTGTGTGTGTGTGTGTGTGTGTGTGTGTGTGTGTGTGTGTGTGTGTGTGTGTGTGTGTGTGCGTGTGTGTGCGTGTGTGTGTGTGTGTGTGTGTGAACTCACCGTCGGTGCTCTCCTCCTCGCCGTCCGACTCGAAGAAGGGTTCACAGTCACGAGACAGCGAGTCCTCGTCCATGGAGAAGACGCCTGGAAAACAAGCAGGATGTCGACCTTTTCCAAAGATGGCTGCTTTTCATGGACTTTAAAGCAACAATACGTAAGAATTGGACCTTCATCAGTGGACACAAACTATACCGCCCATTAGGGTTGTCACCACACCAGAACTTCAGTCGTCGATACCGATGAATTCACGCGATTCCTGATACCAGGACAAAAATAAAACCTGAACCCGTGTACTTTTAAATGTACTACTTTATTGAAAATACCTTCAAGTATTTAGGAAAAAAAGAACAGTAGTGTTCTATAACCGCTCAGTGTATCAAAACAAACCATATTGTGCATATAAATATGATCATATGCAGTAATAGTCACTTATTTTACATTCTAAAAGGAGCAGCAGTCATGTGGAGCCTTCAAGTATACAAAACAAATAATAGTGTTATTGATATAATTCAATATGGTGGTAGTGTGACATCATCATGTCATCTGTAATGAAATATGCTGATAAAAAGCTAAATTGTTTTGGTTTTGATTCCCGACATACATACATACATACATACATATACACACATATATATATATATACACACATATATATATATATATATATATATATATATATACAGTCAAGAAAATAAGTATTTGAACACCCTGCTATTTTGCAAGTTCTCCCAGTCAAGAAAATAAGTATTTGAACACCCTGCTATTTTGCAAGTTCTCCCACTTATAAATCATGGAGGGGTCTGAAATTTTCATGGCAGGTGCATGTCCACTGTATGAGAGATAACCTAAAAAGAAAAATCCGGAAATCACAATCTATGATTTTTTAACAATTTATTTGTGTGATACAGCTGAAAATAAGTATTTGAACACCAACATTAATATTTGGTAGAGTAGCCTTTGTTTGCAATTACAGAGGTCAAACGTTTCCTGTAGTTCTTCACCAGGTTTGCACAGACTGCAGGAGGGATTTTGGCCTACTCCTCCACACAGATCTTCTCTAGATCAGTCAGGTTTCTGGGCTGCCGCTGAGTAACACAGACGTTCAGCTCCCTCCAAAGATTTTCAATTGGATTTAGGTCTGGAGACTGGCTAGGCCACTCCAGAACCTTGATATGGTTCTTACGAAGCCACTTCTTGGTTTTCCTGGCTGTGTGCTTTGGGTCATTGTCATGTTGGAAGATCCAGCCACGACTCATCTTCAATGATCTGACTGTGGGAAGGAGGTTTTTGGCCAAAATCTCACAATACATGGCTGCAGTCATCCTCTCCTTAATACAGTACAGTCGTCCTGTCCCATGAGCAGAAAAACACCCCCAAAGCATGATGCTACCACCCCCATGCTTCACAGTAGGGATGGTGTTCTTGGGATGCTACGCATCATTCTTCTTTCTCCAAACACGCATAGTGGAATTATGACCAAAAAGGTCAATTTTGGTCTCATCTGTCCACAAAACTTTCTCCCATGACTCCTCTGGATCATCCAAATGGTCATTGTCAAACTTCAGACAGGCCTTAACATGTGCTGGTTCAAGCAGGGGAACCTTCCGTGCCATGCATGATTTCAAAGCATGACGTCTTAGTGTATTACCAACAGTGACCATGGAAACAGTGGTCCCAGCTCTTTTCAGGTCATTGAACAAGTCCTGCCGTGTAGTCCTGGGCTGATTCCTCACCTTTCTTAGCATCATTGAGACCCCACCAGGTGATATCTTGCATGGGGCTCCACTCCGATTGAGATTGACCGTCATGTTTAGCTTCTTCCATTTTCTAATGATTGCTCCAACAGTGGACCTTTTTTCACCAAGCTGCTTGGCAATTTCTCTGTAGCCCTTTCCATCCTTGTGGAGTTGTACAATTTTGTCTCTGGTGTCTTTGGACAGCTCTTTGGTCTTAGCCATGCTGAATGTTTGGGTCTTACTGATTGTATGGGGTGGACAGGTGTCTTTATGCAGGTAACGACCTCACACAGGTGCATTTGATTCAGGATTATACAGTAGAGTGGAGGAGGACTTTTAAAGGCGGACTAACAGGTCTTTGAGGGTCAGAATTCTAGCTGATAGACAGGTGTTCAAATACTTATTTTCAGCTGTATCACACGAATAAATTGTTAAAAAATCATAGATTGTGATTTCTGAATTTTTCTTTTTAGGTTATCTCTCATACAGTGGACATGCACCTACCGTGAAAATTTCAGACCCCTCCATGATTTCGAAGTGGGAGAACTTGCAAAATAGCAGGGTGTTCAAATACTTATTTTCTTGACTGTATATGTGTGTGTGTATATATATATATATATATATATATATATATATATATATATATATATATATATATATACATATATATATATGTGTGTATATATATATATATATATATATATATATATATATATATATATATATATATATATATGTGTATATATATATATATATATATATATATGTGTGTGTATATATATATATATATATATATATGTGTATATATCGGATTATCCGCGGATCGGGCGGATGAAATAAAAAAAAATTAGATTTTATCCACGGGTCGGGTCGGGTCGGGTGGTTGAAATTAAAAAAAATTAGATTTTAAATAGATTCAGGCGGGTGGCAGTTAAACCAATTCGGAAATATATATACATAGTTAAATGTTGTTACCCACATACGAAAAACGAGCAGGCACCTGCAGCATATGCCACAACAGAAGAAAAAAAAAAAAAGAGATGGACACTTTTACGGAGCGGAGAAGGGACGCCTCGCCGAGGCCCCTTCCCCCGAGAGGGCCCCACCGGGAGCCGTAGCTGAGGCGATCCGCGAGAAGGGCCCGACGCACGTCCAGGGTCACCACCGCGCCCACCGCACCGACACCCCGCCTCGTCCGCCTTCGCCGCGGCCGGCGTCACGCGCAGCAGGTAAGCAGTTTACCTGCCCGCCACCTAGGGTGACCAGGTGTCCGGATTTAGGCCGGACAGTCCGGATTTTTAATGCCCTGTCCGGCGTCCGGCGCAGCTTCAAGCCGGACACGTATTTGTCCTCCTTTTTGAGGCACTAGGCTTGAAGAGCGGAGTTTTTTCATCTTTGCTGGGCTGCAGCGCGATAGCCAATCAAAGACCGTAAAAAATGCCCCCAACGCAGTAACGTATCAAATGATTGGCTAAGAGCTGTGTCGGATACAAATCTGCTTATCATTGGTTAAAAAAGCAAACAAGGGTCCATGTGCTGCTGCGGCATAACATTGACAGAAAGTTAGCATCATGCCAAAACGCAAGACCTCGTTTAATTCTGAATGGATAAAAGAGCACGAATTTATAACGAAAAGCAGTCGAGACTCATTCCATGGCTTCTGCACACTTTGTCGATGTGATGTCGACGTAAGTAGTCAGGGGAAAGCTGCAATTGAACAGCATGCGGGTACGGATAAACATAAAAGTAATAAACGTGCGGCAGGTACCTCTTCAATGAGGACATTTTTTCATGAAGTTTCGTCGCCCCTGGATGACAAGATAACCGCTGCGGAGCTGTGCAAGGTGTACCATGCTGTAAAGCAGTGGTTCTCAAATGGTACCCTGGGGGTATGTAATGTAATGTAAGTTCATAAACTGAACATCAAATTAAGTAGGCTATTCCATTCATTACCATAAACCCAGAGTTTCCCCCATGCCATGATGGTTTGACCCTCACTAAAATGTCTGTCAAAAAGAACTGTGAAAAGAAATGCAACAATGCAATATTCAGTCTTGACAGCTAGATTTTTTGTAGACATGTTCCATAAATATTGATGTTAAAGATTTCTTTTTTTGTGAAGAAATGTTTAGAATTAAGTTCCTGAATCCAGGTGGATCTCTATTACAATCCCCAAAGAGGGCACTTTAAGTTGATGATTACTTCTATGTGTAGACATCTTTATTTATAATTGAATCACTTGTTTATTTTTCAACAAGTTTTTAGTTATTTTACATATTTTTTTCCAAATAGTTTAAGAAAGACCACTACAAATTAGCAATATTTTGCACTGTTATACAATTTAATAAATCAGAAACTGATGACATAGTGCTGTATTTTACTTCTTTATCTCTTTTTTTTCAACCAAAAATGCTTTGCTCTGATTAGGGGGCACTTGAATTAAAAAAATGTTCACAGGGGGTACATCACTGAAAAAAGGGTTGAGAACCACTGCTGTAAAGCATCACCAGTCCTACAGAAGTTTAGACCGCGGCATGAAAGTGGACCGGGAGATTTTCAGTGACTATCCCACAGCTAAAGGGATGGCCTGTGGCCGAACAAAAGCCAAGGCATTGTGCGAGAACGTCATCGCTCACTATTCGGTACAGGAACATACCGACTACATAAAAGAAAACAGCCTACACTTTTCCGTAGCAACCGACGCCTCAAATAAAGGAACAAACAAGTGTTTTCCCATTGTGGTAAGGTATTTTCACTTTGATGAAGGCATCCAACATGTCCTGTTGGATTTTTATAGTGACAGCAACGAAACGTCAGAAGCCATAACAAACCAGCTGCTGGCAAAACTTGAGATGTCTGGCTTAGAGGTGAAAAACATGTCTGCATATGCAGCAGACAATGCCAGTGTCAATTGTGGCAAACATAACAGTGTGTATCAGAAGTTGAAACTGAGCCAAAAAGATGTGCTCCCTGCAAACTGTTTGGCCCATATTCTGCATAACACAACCAGATATGCAGCAAGCAGCCTTGATGTTGATGTGGAAAATTTTTTGTGGCATTTTTCTTTTTATTATATATGTTAACTACATTTAAGTCCACACATGTTATGCTTTGTGGCACTCTGCACTTGAAAAGATTAATCTCAGTGGTCACTTTTTGAACACCACAATGTATTGAATAAATACAAATACTGTTAACAAACACTTGACTTTAATATTTTTTCCTATTCAGCCACACAAACATCATCTTTAAACCACTCAAAATTGTACTATAAATAAGAGTATACCAGAGTCCTATGTACACCATAGTAATTTATTGATATGCCGCATAATGTCCTCCTTTTTGGTGTCATGGAAATGGTCACCCTACGGGGGCTCGTAACAGGGGTCACTCCGCGCGCTCCACCCGCGCAGCTTACCTGCCCGCCACCCCTGTTGCCGGGGGCGCGTAACAGGGGTCACTCCGCGCGCAGTGCGCTCACGAAAGGGGTGGGGCTCACCCTGGTTGATATAGACAGCAGCTAGGACGGTGGCCATGGAAGTTGGAACCCGCTAAGGAGTGTGCAACAACCCACCTGCCGAATCAACTAGCCCTGAAAATGGATGGCGCTGGAGCGTCGGGCTCATACCCGGCCGTCGCCGGCAGCGAGACGCGCTTGGAGGTGCGCTCAGCGCGGCTCCCATATGATTGCGCACTGGTGTGCGTCTGGGTCGTGACAGCGTGGCACGCGAATGTCTGTGCTGCATTGGATCAGTCTCCTTTCTTTAACAGGCAAAAGCTTTATAACCTCACTAATGCCTTGCATCGTCTATATTAGATATATAACAACGGGCGGGTGCGGGCGGATGCGGTTCTGATCAAATGTTAGATCGGGTGGATTGCGGATGGTTGACGACTTTCTGATGCGGTTGCGGATGAAATAATTGCCTATCCGCGCATCTCTAATATACATACATACATACATATGTGTATATATATATATACATACATATATATATATACACATATATATATATATATACACATACATACATACATACATATATATATATATATATATATATATATGTATGTATACACACCACACATATCAAACTTTTTATCACCTCGTTTATGCTCATGCCACAGTAAGTTGAAAGATGTGGACACGTTTGTTACTGGATACTTTCTACTATGCCTTGAAGACTTTGTATGTGTAAGTAATATGCAACTATAATTATTTGATACTTGTTTATATTGCCAAATGTGCCATTTTACACTGCAATAATAGAGGGACAAGCAGTAGAAAATGAATGGATGGATGGATTATTATGCAGGGCGAGCTTGTGTGATCAAAAAAGCAGGTATCGATGGATTTTGTGCATGTTAGTATCGACTCTGTGTGGAATTATCAATATTCCTGACAAGCGTATCGATTTAAACGTACTAGAATGATCCACATCCTTGCCTTGATTCCATAAAAATATTTGCTAAACCAATGCACCAATTACACGTGCCACCTGCAGGGGGAGCCCTGGAGCAGACACAAACATAAGCAGGAAGTTTGGTGATTGAAGGACGCGTTTGGTTTGGCGTTAGGGCTCTACTTTGAATTTGTCTTTGCGTCTAAATGCAAATCTGTGCGTTTCTAATAAAAACACGTCCGTGTTACTTCCTTGCTTGTCCTCACCTGCACTTTCGTTCCCGTACGGTCGCTTCTCGTCCATGTCCTCCTCCTCGTCGTCCTCCTCGTCGTCCTCTTCATCGTCCTCACACTCCTCCTCCAGGTCCACGATGCCAGCCAGCTGTCTCCCCTGCCTGGCGGTCTCCACGGCGCTCTTCTCCCGCTCACGCTCGCCGTTGTTGCCCTGGCTGGGAGCGTCTGGCGAGCTGTAGATGGACGGGTAGCTCTGAGAGTAGAGTCTGCTGCTGGGGCTGACTCCGCCCACCAAGCAGTCGCCTGTCACGTTCTGAAAGGACAGCAAGGAGGAAGGACGTGAGCTTCTAGGACAGCGGTGTCCAAACTTCTTCCACTGAGGGCCGCACCCGGAAAAGTTAAAGCATGCGTGGGCCATTTTGATACTTTTTCATCTCAAAACAAATATATAGATTTGTTTTAACCTTTAAGACTCGCCTCAAGTTTGGTCCATAAAAAAAAATTATATATACACTATATTGCCAAAAGTATTTGGCCACCCATACAAATGATCAGAATCAGGTGTCCTAATCACTTGGCCTGGCCACAGGTTATTAAAATCAAGCACTTAGGCACGGAGACTCTTTCTACAAACATTTGTGAAAGAATGGGCCGCTCTCAGTGATTTCCAGCGTGGAACTGTACAACAAATCCAGTCGTGAAATGTCCTCGCTCCTAAATATTCCAAAGTCAACTGTCGGCTTTATTATAATAAAATGGACGAGTTTGGGAACAACAGCAACTCAGCCACCAAGTGGTAGGCCACGTAAACTGACAGAGAGGGGTCAGCAGATGCTGAAGCGAATAGTGCAAAGACTTTCTGCACAGTCAGTTGCTACAGAGCTCCAAACTTCATGTGACCTTCCAATCAGCCCACGTACAGTACACAGAGAGCTTCATGGAATGGGTTTCCATGGCCGAGCAGCTGCATCTAAGCCATACATCACCAAGTCCAATGCAAAGCGTCAGATGCAGTGGTGTAAAGCAAGTCGCTACTGGACTCTAGAGCAGTGGAGACGCGTTCTCTGGAGTGATGAATCACGCTTTTCCATCTGGCAATCTGATGGACGAGTCTGGGTTTGGAGGTTGCCAGGAGAA
The DNA here is from genome assembly GCF_033978685.3 of Nerophis lumbriciformis. Taxonomy (NCBI): domain Eukaryota; kingdom Metazoa; phylum Chordata; class Actinopteri; order Syngnathiformes; family Syngnathidae; genus Nerophis; species Nerophis lumbriciformis. The sequence goes on from NC_084571.2 coordinate 5,741,424, forward strand.
CGCTACATTTCGGACTGCGTTGTGCCGAGTGTGAAATTTGGTGTAAGAGGAATTATGGTGTGGGGTTGTTTTTCAGGAGTTGGGCTTAGCCCCTTAGTTCCAGTGAAAGGAACTTTGAATGCTCCAGGATACCAAAACATTTTGGACAATTCCATGCTCCCAACCTTGTGGGAACAGTTTGGAGCAGGCTTCTTCCTCTTCCAACATGACTCTGCACCAGTGCACAAAGCAAGGTCCATAAAGACATGGATGACAGAGTCTGGTGTGGATGAACTTGACTGGCCTGCACAAAGTCCTGACCTCAACCCGATAGAACACCTTTGGGATGAATTAGAACGGAAACTGAGAGCCAGGCCTTCTCGACCAACATCAGTGTGTGACCTCACCAATGCGCTTTTGGAAGAATGGTCGAAGATTCCTATAAACACACTCCGCAACCTTGTGGACAGCCTTCCCAGAAGAGTTGAAGCTGTAATAGCTGCAAAAGGTGGATCGACATCATATTGAACCCTATGGGTTAGGAATGGGATGGCACTTCAAGTTCATATGTGAGTCAAGGCAGGTGGCCAAATACTTTTGGCAATATATATATATATATATATCCTGTTCTTTTATGGCAAACACAACATTTGCAATGTTTTCTCCCAAAAAGTTCACAGTGAAATATTTGATGTGAAGTAATTGGAGCATTAAATAGGTCAATAGTTCATAACATTTATTTTAATTAACTATTTGAGCAATGAGAGTTTAAAAAAAAATCCCCCTAAAATTCTTAAGGCCCCACTCATAAGTTAAAAATGAGTCATACATATATTAATTTTTATTTTCAACACGTAGGTCTCTCGATCAACTTCAGAACAATTAATTGATAACTTTATATTTGTATTATATATTTGTTTAGTCCTTTTTGTCAAAGAAACCCTGTTTTTATGGCAAACACAAAATATGGAATATTTCCACAAAAAAATAAAATAAATCAAAGTAGAATATTTGCCTTATATTGGTCAATATTTCATAACATTGATTATTTTAGCATTAAGTATTTCTTTTTTAATTCCACTAAAATATTGGGGTATTCAATGTGTTAAAATTTTTAAAATAATACTTTTATTTCATATAAATTTAACATATAAATACATATATTTAAGATATATGCGCGATTATAAGATTGTATTTATTTTATGCCCTTTTTGTCAAAGAAAACTATGTTTTTATATGGCAAACACAAAATATGCAATATCCCTCTCCAAAAAAATTCAAAGTTGAATATTTGATGTGAAGTAATTAGAGCCTAAATAGGTCAATAATTCAATACATTCATTTTAATTAATTATTTGAGCAATGACAGTTAAAAAGAAATCCCAACAAAATTCTTTGGGCCCCACTCATAAGTGTTAAAAATTAGTCACACATTTAATAATTTTTTTATTTTAACACTTAGGTCTCTCAATCAACTTTAGAACAATTCATCGATTATAAATGTATATTTTTATTATTTATTTGTTAAGCCCTTTTTGTCAAAGAAACCCTGTTTTTTATGGCAAACACAAAATACGCATTATTTCTGCAAAAAAATGTCAAAGTACAATATTTCATGTGAAGTAAGTAATTGGAGCCTAAATAGGTCTATATTTCATAACATTTAATTTTTTTATCAGTATTTCTTTTGATCCCACTAAAACGTTGGGGGGATATTCAAAGGGGCCCCAAATTATAAAAATGTTACAAATAATACTTTTTTTTTTTTTTAATTCAACACTTAAGTCTTTAATTCAACTTCAGATCAATGCATGATTATAAGATTGTATTTTTTTTTTTGAGGGGTCTGTTTGTTTTATGCCATTTTATTCAAAACTATGTTTTGAATGGCAAACACACAAACTACGTAACATATTTCAAAGTTGAATATTTGACGTGAAGTAATTGGAGTCAATAATTCATAACATTGATTTTGATTCATTATTATTGTGGATAATAATCGTCATTATTACCATGAATTGATTACGTGGACCCCGACTTAAACAAGTTGAAAAACTTATTCGGGGGTTACCATTTAGTGGTCAATTGTACGGAATATGTACTGTACTGTGCAATCTACTAATAAAAGTTTCAACCAATCAATTATTTTTTGAGCAATGACAGTTTAAAAAACAGCTTTGTGTTATTATAGTCAACAGTGCAACTTTTTCTTGTTACATTTCACCCGTTTGCTCTTTTTTATGTCTTTTTTTGGATAGTCTTTTTAGGACGAGCCTTTAAAAAATGAGCTGCGGGCTGCAAACGGCCCCTGGGGCCACAGTTTGGAACACCCCTGACCTAGGAGGCACAGCGACACGGCAGACGGGGGCGTGCGTCACTCACCCCCCTGGGTCCGGGGTCAGCCACCAGCTTGGCGCCCTCCTGCCCAGCCGCCTGGCGCATGTGCTTCTGCGCGGTGAGCAAGGTGGCGGAGTGCAGGACTCCGATGTCGTCGATGTAGCGGCGCGCCGACTCCGCCAGGAAGCTTTGGCCCCAAATGCTGTAGGAGAACTCGCACTCCCTCGGGAAGCCGCCGCCGCTCTCCCACTTCTTCTTCTTCCCGTCCCCTTCTGGAACCGAGGGCCGGAACTTCTTGCACGCTGTGAGGATGGCCAGGTCGCAGCCGGACTTTTGGCAGTAAGCTTCCGCCGCGGAAAGTAGTGCCAGCCAGGTGTCTCTGTGGTTGTCCGCGATCTCCGGCTCAGACGACTTGGTGATGGAGGCCATGATGGTGTCAGGTAGAGTGTGTAGCTTCAAATCAATAAATCCGTATATGCTGGTCTTGATTGTTTTTTTTCTTTCTTTTTTGCAGTGATGAAGATGAATCAAGAGGCACTGGATGATATGATGGGACTTGAGGGCCGGGGAGATGTTTTTTTCACACAGACCGCTAGGGGAGAGAATGAATGGTTCCAAGTTGCTGGTGATATCTGGAAAAAAAAAAGTCAGAAAACATTAAAAAATAAACACTTTCAGCACAAAGCTTGGATTGGCTGGAGCCTGCTAAACCTGTAAGAGCGTGTTGACAACACGCAATGCTAGCCGCTTTGAAATCGTCACAATTCATTCTTAAAGCAACGCCATTCCTTTTTTAAATCTATTTGTTTGTCATTCTCAGCTGCAACTGTTGATGTTGTTGTTGTTTATTAGTCTGTTTGTGTGCAGGGTCCTCGGGATGCAAGCCGCACTTCAACCACCATTTTTGTACACTTACACTTACGCGGCGGCCGAACTGCGCAGAACAAACGACGCAAAGCGGAGGGTTTATGTTCGCCTACCTGCTTGCTCGCTTTCGTCCGAGTTGCCGCTTTAGCAACCAGCCTTAAACTTGACTTTACTTCATCAAACGTGCTGTGCCTTCTTCGCTCGCTCCTCTCCCCTTGCTAGGCTCGTCACCAGCGGAAAGTCGGCACGCAGGAACACCGCAGGTTCCTGTTGCGATTTTAGTCAAATAAAACGGATGACGAGGGTGTTTGTTTCCAGTCGTTGTTGTTCGAAGAGAGTAACACAACACTGCTACATTCACATACATAATGTATGTATAATCCTAAAATCATATTTTGTTTGTGTTTGCGGACGAGTCGCCAACACTTGTCAGTGAGTCGCCGTCGACGCCGTAATTTTATTTCGAAAAGCAGAGTTCTACCAAGTTATATCCGGTAATGGCGTCACCTGTTTACTGCCTTCCAATCGAACGCACCATGCACACGTGACTATGGTCCTTGGGCGGGGCTTATTTACGCCCAGTTCAACCTACCAATCAGTTTCGCTCCTATGTCACGTGATCACTTCGTTAGAATAAAGCAGTTTTCGCTTTGGCAAACATTAAAGTATTATTCAATATTAGAGTGTAAAAGTAATGAGCTAGTTCACCAATGGCTACGTTTTTTTAACGAAGAGGTAGATTGTTTTGAAAAACAACGATACGGTACGTTAATGTGGTCGAAAAACCATATGTAGACACCATGATATTTTTTATTTTTTATTTTTACTATATAATATTTTATTTTATACAACATAAATTGTACACGCTTTATGGTGGTTAAATACAATTAAAACAAATGTTCCTGTTATGTTTAAGATCTTGTCTCAAGAATGGGCGTTCGTGACGATGACGTCACTCTGGGGCGGGCTTTACGGAAACAGGAAGTGTGACGTAACATTTGTTTGGGAAAACCAGCGTCGAGACTACCGACGCCAGTTGAAGAATGGAGCAAAACAATGACGATTACAAGGTATAAACAAAGCTCATTTGATCAGTTTTCATGTTTTGAACCGAAACAACCCACAAATCGTGCCAAATTCTTTGGGTACACGAGCCTGTTGTCGTAGCCTGTTGGCGTTGAGGTTGACGTGTTAGCTAGTCGTATTTACTGTCGGTATAAATGGCGTTTAACCGTGCATAATATACACAGTTTGACGAGATAGCCATAGTGGTCATTTTTAATGTTGAAAGATATCAAATAAACTCTGTCGACACGACACCGTATGACCTGTCACACCTGCCCAGATGATCACGTGACTTGAATGTGACGGACCGGTTGTGAAATGACACACTTATTTTTGCGCTTTATCTCTGTGGAATTTGCAGACCAATCTGAATCTGTGGCTGTACACTATTGTATAAAAATACGATTTAAAAACGTGGAAAACAAGATGAAAACAAGAAAAAGTTGCAATGTTGACTCTAATAACACAAAGCTGCCATGTAGGCTTTTTTTCTTTAAAACTGTTATTGCTAAAAAAATAAAAAATAAATAGTGATACATCAAAATCTATGTTGTTATGAATTATTGACCTATTCGAGTCTCTAAGTACTTCACATATTCACAAATATTCCACTTTGATATTTTTTTTGGAGAGGGATATTGCATATTTTGTGTGTTTGCCATATAAAAAACATAGTTTTCTTTGTTAAAAATGGCATAAAGCAAACATCCATCCTGTTATTTATTACCGCTTTTTCCCTTTCAATGTTGCAGGGGGCTGTAGCCTATACCAAACAAATTAAAAAATACTTAATAATACAAACTTATATTTGACGAAAAGATCTGAAGTTGATTTAGAGCAGAGGTGTCAAAGTCGTTTTCACTGAGGGCCACGTCGCAGTTAAAAGTGAATACTATTATTACACAATTTTTTAAATGCATTTTATTAGTAGATTTTTTTGAAAACTAAAATGTAAGAAAAACATGGTAAATTGCAATAATTTCACCCTAAAATATAGTTTATATTACTGTAAATTGAAAAACATTACTGCTGTTTTTATCATAAAAAAGGCAGCTCAGTGGCCAGAATTTTCGTGTAAAATTTATATTAGTTTTTTTACTGTAAATAAAGAAAACTGCAATTTTACAGTAAAATTTAGCCACCTGAGCTGCCAGTTTGTTTGTTTTTACCACAAATCAACAACAGTAGATTTTTTGGTGTATTACTGTAAATGCCAAAATGGCATTTACAGTAAAAACAAGTACTGTTTTTTAATTCAGAGAAAAATGCTGTAAAAACCACAGTAAATTCCACAATTTTACCATGAAATTTATTGCTACTTTTACATTGCACTATTTGATGGATAACTTGCTTTGAAATCATTATTATTAGTATTTATTTCTATTTAAAAATGTTTTGAATGTTTGATAATATATTTTTGCATAATTAGACAATATTTAAGTTAACATAATTTGTGATTTCATGGAGTACATATATTTTGTTCTCCCAAAATAGAAAGAAAGAATACATTTAGTAAGAAAATTTACAGTACTTTATTGATACATATTATTTCCAGGCTATCAAGGACCAAATAAAATGATGTGGCGGGCCACATCTGGCCCCCGGGGCCTTGAGTTTGACACCTGTGATCTAGAGACTTAAGTGTTGCTGGTAAAAAAAAATTAAAAATGGATGACTTATTTTGAACCCCTTTCTGAGTGGTGCCTTTTTTGAATTCCCAAGAAGATGAAAAAAAAAAAAAAGTTTTAATAATTCTATATTACAATCAATGTTATGACTTATTGAACTATTAAAGGCTCTGATTACTTTCTTGGGGAAAATATTACATATTTTGTCTTTGACTAAAAAGGGCATTAAAAAAACAACACATAAAACTTTTAATCAAAAGATTGATCTGAAGTTGATTTAGAGACTTAAGTGTTGAAAGTAAAAAAAACTAAAATATATGACTTATACACTTTTGGATCCCCAATAATTTTAGTGGGATATTTTTTTAAACTGTCTTTGCTCAAAAATAATAAGGAATTAAAATCAACGGAGTTATGAAATATTGACCTATTTAAGGCTCTAATTACTTCACATTAAATATTAATTAAAAAAAAAAAAAAAAAAATTGAAAATATTACATATTTTGTTTTCTTCGATATTAACAGATAAACCTAAAGTTGATCTGGAGATTTAAGCGCTGAATAATAGTAATTAAAAAAAATATATGTACAACTTATTTTTTTAAATGTTTTGACTGAGACCCCACGACCAAACTTTAGGTGAGCCCTCTAAGTAAAAAAAAAAGCTATACCGTATTTTTCGGACAATAAATCGCAGTTTTTTTTCATAGTTTGGCCGGGGGTGCGACTTATACTCAGGAGCGACTCATGTGTGAAATTATTAACACATTACCGTAAAATATCAAATAATATTATTAAGCTCATTCACATAAGAGACTCAACGTACAAGATTTCATGGGATTTAGCAATTAGGAGTGACAGATTGTATGGTAAACGTATAGCATGTTCTATATGTTATAGTTATTTGAATGACTCTTACCATAATATGTTACGTTAACATACCAGGCACGTTCTCAGTTAGTTATTTATGCCTCATATAACGTACACTTATTCAGCCAGTTGTTCACTATTCTTTATTTATTTTAAATTGCCTTTCAAATGTCTATTCTTGGTGTTGGGTTTTATTAAATAAATTTCCCCCAAAAATGCGACTAATACTCCAGTGCGACTTATTAATGTTTTTTTCCTTCCTCATTATGCATTTTCGGCCGGTGCGACTTATACTCCGGAGCGACTTATACTCCGAAAAATACGGTACTTATATCTGTCAGTAAACTCGCCATGAAAGAGCTAAAACATACCGGTGTAGTGAGTTTACATTATTCATCCAAGGAACTTTAGTTATTAGAGAGTTCCGGTCGGACGGTTTTTTCATGGGACACATTTTCGATGTCGCTATTGCACTAGTGAGCCACGGATGAGGAGATGTGCGTCACATCATGATAGACGGCTCCTGCGATTTTCGTATCGATATGGTAAACTGGTAGGAGGGGCACATTTATTTTTTTTTTATTTCAAAGGGGGCATTAGAGAGACAATTTTGACATTTTCGGGACCCCAAAACATAAAATTATTCGGCATACCTGATGCGCCTGCAAAATATGGGGACTTTTTGTGCATGTTAAGGGCCTCAAAAAGACGTCTGAACATATAGAAGAAAAAACACTAACAAAATAAAATAAAATAAAATAAAGCCACTTCCGACTGTCATCCTCATTTGTAGCAATTAGGATCAAGATTGGAACACGTGAAAACGTTATAAACGTTTCGTGCTTTGTGACGAACCAACAGATCTAAGTTTGCGGCATGCCTAGGCCACATCCTGTTATTTGCAAAACATTTCAGCAACTTATCCTAACCCATCAGTTTGTTATTTGTCTATGATCACCTAAAGTGCAGAAATTACAGATTGGTGATGGCATGGGGCAGTTTTCACCGCATCGGCACTACAGGGTATCACTATCATCATTTCTACCAAATAACATCAAAATCTGAATTTGTGGAACCAAGTTCTTAACGTTACTTGTTTTTTGGCAAATCATCTGAACAATGTTTGGCACCATACCACGCCTACTGTACATCTTATGACGTAAGCAAAATGTGTTCATTATTTATCATTACCTCTATGTGTAGTACCTGTCATTTTTATCGCGACTCATTTGGCCAAAGTCCCGAGGAGGAGTTTGTTAAAGTATGACCCCTTTTTTTCGCCGAATAATGGCCAAAAACCATCGGAGCAAAGTTTGGCGCCATACCACGCCCACATCTTATGACGTAGCAAAAATTTGTTCGCAATTTACCATCTTTGAAAACTTTATTTTGTTAGCGCAGTCAGATTGGATGTTGCGCACAGCGCTGTTATTTTGAAGGGGTGGAAGTGTGCTTCTGTTCTGAGATATGCTTCTAGCGCGCCCAATTAATATTCTTTTTTTCCATTATAATATTTTCATGATGGTGAGAAGACAAATTTAAATTTGATTTTGTATTGGTTTTGAAAATGACACCCCTGCATTAGATATCATTAGATTGTGTCCTAACTGCTTTGTTTGCTCCTCAGCTGATCTTCGAGAAGGAGGGAGTGTACCTGCACACCAATGCTAAAAAGAGTAACCAGGACACTAGCATCCCTGGGTTCATTCGCGTTGTCGAGAGGGTAAGCAAATGTTTTGATGCCAAGCAGCGTCTGAAATGATGAATAATGCGCTCGTTTCAGGCCGGAGTGCCAGCTTTGGAATGGAGTCCACTAGAGGACGAAGGCGGCTCTGCTCCCGCTGTTCTCTACTCCAAAAAGGTAGGAAATTTGATCAGTCTAAGGTGGGGGTCAGCAACCCGCGGCTCTTGAACATTTTAAAAAAATAATTGAAAATGGAAAACGATGGGGGAAACATTTTTTCTGTTTTGTTTTACTATGTTTTTTGTTTCAGGACAAACATGACACAAATCTTTCTAATTGTTAGAAATCCCACTGTTTAATATGTTTGTGTGTATGCTTCACTGATGAGAGTATTTGGTGAACATCGCTTTGTCTTACTAATTTCGGCGGTTCTTGAACTCACCATAGTGTGGACTGAGACGCAACAGTTTGTTTGCATGTAAAATCGTCAACTCCTTCTTTGTTTCATTTTGTCCACCAAAAGTTTTATGCTGTGCGCTTTGTTGATGTTATTGACTTGTTGGAGTGCTAATCAGGCATATTTGGTCAGTGCGTGACTGCAAGCTAATCAATGCTATCATGCTATTTAGGCTAGCTGTATGTACATATTGCATCATAATGCTTCATTTGTAGGTATATTTGAGCTCATTTGATATCCTTTACTTTTATCCTCTTTGTATATAATTTAGTTTTGCATTTCTCATGACATATTACCTGTATGTAAGATAGTTGTTTGTGTGCCATGTTGTTCCAGACCACAGCAAACATTACCTAGCTTGCCAAAATTGTAATAAACCCACTAGAAGAAGACAGCCTGCCGTTTCCTTTAACTTGGACACACACATCTATATACCTTTGGTCATTAAAAGACAGTAATTTCCAGGAGTTATCTCACCTGAGTAGCCTCTGATTTACTACTGGTTTCTAATGTTGTAAAAATTTGTAGAATAAATATTACATTTCAACATTTCTGTCAACGAAGATTTGCTTCAGCCTGCGACACATAGTCATTTTGATAGTAGGCTAATATGGCTCGTATAGACACTTACATCATGTGTTGCCTTCATTATAAAACTTATATAAGGCTTTTCATTTTTTGCGGCTCAAGACAGATTTGTTTTTGGTATTTTTGGTCCAATATGGCTCTTTCAATGTTTTGGGTTGCCGACCCCTGGTCTAAGGACTGGACAATTAATCAAATTTAAATTTGTCTTCTCACCATCATGAAAATATTATAATGGAAAAAAAAGAATATTAATTGGGCGCGCTAGAAGCATATCTCAGAACAGAAGCACACTTCCACCCCTTCAAAATAACAGCGCTGTGCGCAACATCCAATCTGACTGCGCTAACAAAATAAAGTTTTCAAAGATGGTAAATTGCGAACAAATTTTTGCTACGTCATAAGATGTGGGCGTGGTATGGCGCCAAACTTTGCTCCGATGGTTTTTGGCCATTATTCGGCGAAAAAAAGGGGTCATACTTTAACAAACTCCTCCTCGGGACTTTGGCCAAATGAGTCGCGATAAAAATGACAGGCACCACGCCTCCTGTTTGTGTGTTGGGCTCTCGGGGGTGATGGGGCCGTGCTCTGGCTCCCACGCACTCTGGGAGTCGAATGTATTGTACATGCAAATTCACATATGCTCACATACGTACATAGGTACCTACGCTCCCACATACATACACAAATACAGTACATATTTACCTACCTAATGTTCGTACATCCACACGCACATTCAATATACAAACATACACATACTGTACATATACATTCACTGTACAAACACATATACACATTCTGTACATATACATTCATTGTACAAACACATATACACATTCTGTACATATACAAGTACATATGCATACTTACACTCATGCACATAATCACGTTTCATCAAACATATATTAACGTTGTTGCCCTAGGGTAAACTGGGTGTAACACATGGCACACTGACAAAGCTTAACCTATTGTGACTATAACAATCTACAAGGTTAATGTAGGTTGCTTCTCTTTCTCCCCCTCCATTTTTCTGCATTCTTTCGTATCTCAAGTTATCATTACGTATATGTATTGTTGCATTTAAACAACTGTATTGTTGATAATAAAGGTAAATTATTGGTATTGTTCATTATCAATAGCGCTATTTCTATTGGTATTTGTATTGATCCATTTGTAGTGTAATAATGCTCATTGTTATTTCTGTATTATTTTTTATTTTTCGCTAACTGCTTATTTGCTATTACTTTTACCATCATATTTGTACATGTCATATTTGCTGATGTTGCTCTATTGTTGTTGTTGTTGTTGTTTGCTGTTGTTGTTTTTGTCTCTCTGTCTAATCCCCCTCTTGTCCCCACAATTTCCCCCTCTGTCTTCTTTTTTTTTCTCTTTCTATCCCCTCCTGCTCCGGCCCGGCTGCACTAAATGATAATATAAATACATTTAATAAAGTCAAATACAAATAAGGCAACAAGAGAAGTATCCTACACTTCTCTTTTGTAAAGTAAATCTGAACAGCCGACATGGGCATCTACATCAACTATATGATTTGCCTGAGAAGCTGGACAGGACATAAAAAAATAAATAAATAAATAAATAAATAAAATAAAATAAAAAAATGACAGGTACTACACATAGAGGTAATGATAAATAATGAACACATTTTGCTTACGTCATAAGATGTACAGTAGGCGTGGTATGGTGCCAAACATTGTTCAGATGATTTGCCAAAAAACAAGTAACGTTAAGAACTTGGTTCCACAAATTCAGATTTTGATGTTATTTGGTAGAAATGATGATAGTGATACCCTGTAGTGCCGATGCGGTGAAAACTGCCCCATGCCATCACCAATCTGTAATTTCTGCACTTTAGGTGATCATAGACAAATAACAAACTGATGGGTTAGGATAAGTTGCTGAAATGTTTTGCAAATAACAGGATGTGGCCTAGGCATGCCGCAAACTTAGATCTGTTGGTTCGTCACAAAGCAGGAAACGTTTATAACGTTTTCACGTGTTCCAATCTTGATCCTAATTGCTACAAATGAGGATGACAGTCGGAAGTGGCTTTATTTTATTTTATTTTATTTTGTTAGTGTTTTTTCTTCTATATGTTCAGACGTCTTTTTGAGGCCCTTAACATGCACAAAAAGTCCCCATATTTTGCAGGCGCATCAGGTATGCCGAATAATTTTATGTTTTGGGGTCCCGAAAATGTCAAAATTGTCTCTCTAATGCCCCCTTTGAAATAAAAATAAATAAATGTGCCCCTCCTACCAGTTTACCATATCGATACGAAAATCGCAGGAGCCGTCTATCATGATGTGACGCACATCTCCTCATCCGTGGCTCACTAGTGCAATAGCGACATCGAAAATGTGTCCCATGAAAAAACCGTCCGACCGGAACTCTCTAATAACTAAAGTTCCTTGGATGAATAATGTAAACTCACTACACCGGTATGTTTTAGCTCTTTCATGGCGAGTTTACTGACAGATATAAGTACCGTATTTTTCGGAGTATAAGTCGCTCCGGAGTATAAGTCGCACCGGCCGAAAATGCATAATAAAGAAGGAAAAAAACATATATAAGTCGCACTGGAGTATAAGTCGCATTTTGGGGGGAAATTTATTTGATAAAGCCCAACACCAAGAATAGACATTTGAAAGGCAATTTAAAATAAATAAAGAATAGTGAACAACCGGCTGAATAAGTGTACGTTATATGAGGCATAAATAACCAACTGAGAACGTGCCTGGTATGTTAACGTAACATATTATGGTAAGAGTCATTCAAATAACTATAACATACAGAACATGCTATACCTTTACCAAACAATCTGTCACTCCTAATCGCTAAATCCCATGAAATCTTGTACGTCTATTCTCTTACGTGAATGAGGTAAATAATATTATTTGATATTTTACGGTAATGTGTTAATAATTTCACACATAAGTCGCTACTGAGTATAAATCGCACCCCCGGCCAAACTATGAAAAAAACTGCGACTTATAGTCCAAAAACTACGCTAAGAACTTTACACTACTTTACATTAGAAATGGTAACAGCAGAGGATGAATGTCCCATAACCAGAAGAAAAAAAGAAGAAGCTTATCGACGGCACGGTCGGCACGGACTACAAAGGCAGACGCGCGCAAATTTTCAGGACTTATGCAGATCCCAAATATACATCAGCAGGTACCAGAAAGCAAGAAAAGTTGCTTTTGAATAATATTGCGAAACAAAACGGCAGATAATATGTCTTACCTTATACACACACCATAATACTACTCCTATGTTTAATGCGCCAACAATCCATCAAGCGGTGCGGTTTCATAGCTTACCAAAGTCGTATTGAAACATTTTGATAGATTTTTGAGTGCCGTGTGTAATGTTCTACACTTTCAATGGAACATATAAAATGTTGGTGGTGTTTATTTGAGTCATATCGCAGTCTACACGTGTCTCTTATGTGTGACTGCCATCATATTGCAGTCTACACGTATCTCTTATGTGTGACTGCCATCTACTGGTCGCACTTGTCATCTCACCATGTACCACATAAAATAGCTTCGAGGTCGGTAAGCGCAATCAAAATTATTCCGTACATTAGGCGCACCGGGTTATAAGGCGCACTGTCGAATTTTGAGAAAATGAAAGGATTTTAAGTGTGCCTTATAGTCAGAAAAATGCGGTAATGGTTGAACTAATCGTGACTGTAAAAATAATAATGATTATTGTTTTTACCAGAATGGTCCAGCCCTAATTAGTCTGGCATGAATAAAGGACACTGATTGTAAGCACCTTCTTATTAATCAGGATGGAGAGGAGGATACAAACTTTGACCCCGGCTACGAGCCGGACTGGGCCATCATCAGCACTGTGAAGAAAGACAGAGAACATGTCCCCGTCAGAGAGTCAGGTGCAGATTAAATCTTTATTTTTACATTATAAACAAAGAGATGATGATGTAGTCTTCCTCTGCAGGTCAGTGGTCCTTCTCCTTGCCTCTGTCAGAGCTCTACTCTCTAAGGAGGGCCCGCTTCTCCCTGGGTCGGAACTTCCTGGTGTTGACCAGCAGAGGGGGCCACCCGCTGCCTCCCTTGCACTTCCACAGGGGAGGAAGCAGGGAGCTGCTGCGTGCCCTCAGCCGCTACATCGTCCTGGACCAGTAAGCATCGCTTCCACGTAGGGTTGGGATGGGTTGTCAAGAAAAATCCGAACCGGTCGGTTGACCTCACAAGTGTGTGGTTCGGATTTTTAAAATCATTTTGGACCGTGAGCACAGACAACACTAGGGTCAGGACTGACGTGTCCCACTCAGATACTGATCCCGCACACACACACACACACACTTTTCCTACATAAAGACAAAAACATCGCCAGCAAATGAAGATTATTGTTCCTTTATTGAGACTAATTGACATGCAGAGTCCAACGTTTGTATGCTACGACACAAATGTTATTGATATCGATAACGTGTCCATGGCATTGTATATTGATATCGTTTAATTGCCCAGCCTGAACATGGACTTTGTTGTTATCACCAGGTCTCCAGTTGATGGGCGTCTCTTCCTGGCGTACCCTCAAGACCCCAACGCTCTCTCTCAGTCCTTCGATAAGCTGCACCTCTTTGACGACGGCTCAGATCTCGTATCGGTAAGTTATTTGTTCAGCTGTAAACACCCCCCACCCCTACAAAAAAAACACGTCAATAATCCTGCTCTTGTGAACATTCACCACCAGAGATTCATCCAGGACCCCTATGCAACCACGTTTGGCGGATTCTCCAAAGTCACCAACTTCTTCAAGGTGGCTCTCAAGCCTCCTGACTCCTCCATACATCATCAACGTAATGCTCAGGATCCAAGTATGGCCCCTCAGTTTGATGAGGAGCCTGGCTTTGAGCTCATCACCTGTGTAAGAAAGCCTCATACACAACACCATATGGATATATATATATATATATATATATATATATATATATAACAACTAACAACTGCCGAAGACAAATTCCTTGTATATGCATGTATAGTTGGCCAAATAAATCTATGTACCGGTATGTATAAATATATATATATATATATATATATTAAGGCTGAAACGACGTAGTCGACGTCATCGGTTACGTAAATACGTCGACGTCGTTTTTATGCTTCGACGCGTCGCATATTTACGTCACACTGCCGTCATGGCGGAGCGCAAAGCAGATGATGCGAGCGGTGCGAGCGAGGGAAAAAAAGCACGCCAAAAGTCGTCAAAAGTGTGGGAGTATTTCAATAAACTGCCTAATAATGTTGTAGCGGTGAACAGCTGTCTCGTCAGCTGAAGCGCGAGCTCGCAACTGTGGCTGTTTAGCAACCAGCCAAACCCCACTTAATAAAATTATATTTTATCTTAGAGCACATCCGCATCCCTATTCACCTAGGCAACCCCGGGAAATGTATATAATTCGGCATTATTTCGGCCAGTCGGCTTATAAAATCAGAGCCGATCAGTTTACGTTCGCGCGCAGGTATAACGCGGCGCGCTCCTGTCTCATCTGCTGGTGCGCGAGCCCGGTAATTAGACCGCTGTGTCAAATCAAGGAGTACAAAAGACGCCAGCGCAGAGTGGAAAAAGGTTTAGTTCATTATGCTAGCTTTTTTGCTTATTTTGCAGATATACAAATCAGCGTCAAATATTTTGTTACTTGACAAATAACATCTGTTAGCATTCTAACGTTTGTTTACAAGCTTTTTTTTTAGCTAATTTTGTTGATATACACCTCAGTCTTGTTTGGTACTTGATGGATGCTAATGTTGGCAGACTAGTATTTTAAACAAATTACACACCTTAGAGTAATACATTTTGGTACTTGACGCAGGTTACAGTTAGCACTTTAGCACGCTAACAATAGGTAGCGTTATTAGTAGTTTAATATATTTTGGTATTTTGCTGATTTCACTAATTTAGCATATACTCAGCAATACTGTTAGACTGCTAGCTTTTTTAGCTCATTTTGCTTAAAGTTTTTGTTACTTATCTGGCCTGGTTGCTAACTATTAGCATTTCAGTTCACCTTTGGCTCTTCTTATGCATTTACACAACATTTTTACAGAAATTGCATTTTCTAGTTTTGAAAAATAATATATATATAATCTATTAGTTTTGAAGGTGAAAACTACCAAAATGTATTTGATTTGAAGTAATTGAAGCCTTAAATAAGTCAATAATTCATAACACCATTGATTTTTATTCTTTTTTTTTTTTTTAACAATAACAGTTTTTAAAATAAAACGAATCCTGCTAAAATTATTGGGACCCACTCATAAAAGTGTTAAAAATAAATTATACATTTTTTAAAGTTTTTATTATTTTTGTTTAGTGTTTTTTCTTTCATTTGTTGGTTTTATGCCATTTTTGTAAAAGAAAACTGTTTTTCCATGTGGCAAACACACAAAATATGCAATAGTTTTCCCCAAAATTTATTTCAAAGTGCAATATTTGATGTGAAGTAATTGCAACCTTGAATATGTCAATAATTCATAACAACAATGATTTTGACAGTTTTAAAGAAAAACTGCCTACATGGCAGCTTTGTGTTATTAGTCATTCTCTTGTTATATTGCTATTTTTACCGTTATATTTTTATTCTTATTGTTGCTTTTTATTTTTATTGTTATTGTAATATTTTCTATTTTATTTCCATTTATACCCCCATTATTTATTTACTTATTTACTATTTACTTTTTAAATTTGATCTCAATTCTGTACACTGCTGATGGAATTTAAATTTTCCTGAGGGAACTCTCCTGAAGGAATCAATAAAGTACTATCTATCTATCTCTATCTATCTATCTATTGCAACCTTTTCTCATTACATTTCACTTGTTTTGCTCTTTTATTCCACTTTTTTATTTCTTATTTTTAGAGAATGTGCTTAAAAATTAGCTCCAGGTCGCACTTTATATATTTATATATATTTATTGGATGCCTTCCCTCTAGGGGGTGGAGCTTGGCCCCAGGCCAGTTGTAAGCAGAGGACCACCGCTTGACAAATGGGAGGAGTTTCTGGACCCCGAGGGTCGCGTTAAGAACCCGGAGAGAGTCAAAGATCTTGTCTTCCGAGGGGTGAGACACAAGAACTGTCACGTGGACAACACTTTGGATGTTTTGTGCTAACATGAAATGTTTACAGGGGATCAAAGCATCGCTACGGAAGGATGTGTGGAAGTTTCTGCTGGGTTTTTATCCGTGGAGCAGCACCTTTAAAGAGCGGGAGGACATTTTACGTGTCAAAACGTAAGCGCTTTTTATCCGTCAATCCTCACATAACCACCCTCCTTCAGCATCATTTCTTACCTTTGCCATCAAAGTAATACACATTTTTCTAATGCTGTGCAGATGTCCTTTGCCACATCACGATTTGCTTTTCTTAAAATCATATTCAAATATTTTGGGCCTAAATTAAGCATTTTTAACTATAAACATGGTTAAAGGAAGGATAATATCAATACTACCGGTACAGTGTTACTGGTCCCTAGATTAAAACAAACCAAGTAGAGCGTGCTGTTCAGTATCGTGGCCACTGATTGGCTAGGCATCAGGCAGCATCCAGTCCCGCCTTTACGAGTGTAAAGGTGAATATGTGGCTGTTATATCATATCCAAAGTGCTCTCATGATGTTCGAAAAAATATTTGAAAGCTTTTTTCTGCTTTAGCTGTGAAAATATTAAATATATAGTACAAGATTCCAATTTATTTGCCACGATCTGGCAAATAAATTGACGGCTATCCCTCAGGTCTGCCACCCTGATACCTCAGCCAACTTATTGGTAGCTTGGCTAACTTCCTGCACTACCTTTCTATTAGCCTGGCTAACTTCCTGGTAGCTTGTCTATCTTCCTGGTAGCTTGGCTCACTTCCTTGTAGATTTGCTAACTTCTTGGTTGCTTGCCTAATTTTCGGCGCTACCTTTCTATTAGTTTGTATAACTCCTTCCTGTTAGCCTGTATAACTTCTTCCTGTTAGCTTGTATAACTTCTTCCTGGTAGCTTGTATAACTTCCTGGTAACTTGGCTAACTTCCTGATAGCTCCGCTAACGTTTTAGCCGCTTGGTTATCTTCCTTGTAGCTTGGCTAACTTCCTGCGCTACCATTCTATTAGCCTGGCTAACTTCCTATTTGCTGTTTAACTTCCTGGTAGCTTGTCTAAGTTCCTGGTGGCTTGGCTAACTTACTGCGCTACTTTTCTATTAGCTTAGCTAACTTACTGGTTACTTGTCTAATTTCTTGGTAGCTTGGTTAACTTCCTGGTAGCTCTGCTAACTTTTTAGCCGCTTGGCTATCTTCCTTGTAGCTTGGCTAACTTCTTGCGCTACCATTCTATTAGCCTGGCTAACTTCCTGATTGCTTGTATAACTTCTTGGTAGCTTGGCTAACTTCCTGCGTTACCGTTCTATTAGCCTGGCTAACCTCCTGGTTGCTTGTATAACTTCCTGGTCGCTTGGCTAACTTTTTGGTAGCTTAGTTAACTTCCTGTGTTATCTTTCTGTTAGCCTGGCTAACTTCCTGATAGCTTGTCTAAATTCCTGGGAACTCAGCTAACTTACTGCACTACTTTTCTATTAGCCTGGCTAACTTCTTGGTTGCTTGCCTAATTTTCGGCGCTACCTTTCTATTAGTTTGTATAACTCCTTCCTGTTAGCTTGTATAACTTCTTCCTGTTAGCTTGTATAACTTCTTCCTGTTAGCTTGTATAACTTCTTCCTGGTAGCTTGTATAACTTCCTGGTAACTTGGCTAACTTCTCCGTAGCTTGGCTAACTTCCTGGTAGCTATGCTAACTTTTTAGCCGCTTGGTTATCTTCCTTGTAGCTTGGCTAACTTCTTGCGCTACCATTCTATTAGCCTGGCTAATTTCCTGGTTGCTTGTATAACTTCCTGGTAGCTTGGCTAAGTTCCTGGTGGCTTGGCTAACTTACTGCGCTACTGTTCTATTAGCTTAGCTAACTTACTGGTTACTTGTATAATTTCTTGGTAGCTTGGCTAACTTCCTGGTAGCTCTGCTAACTTTTTAGCCGCTTGGCTATCTTCCTTGTAGCTTGGCTAACTTCTTGTGCTACCATTCTATTAGCCTGGCTAACTTCCTGGTTGCTTGTATAACTTCCTGGTAGCTTGGCTAACTTCCTGCGTTACCGTTCTATTAGCCTGGCTAACCTCCTGGTTGCTTGTATAACTTCCTGGTCGCTTGGCTAACTTTTTGGTAGCTTAGCTAACTTCCTGTGCTATCTTTCTGTTAGCCTGGCTAACTTCCTGATAGCTTGTCTAAATTCCTGGGAACTCAGCTAACTTACTGCACTACTTTTCTATTAGCCTGGCTAACTTCTTGGTTGCTTGCCTAATTTTCGGCGCTACCTTTCTATTAGTTTGTATAACTCCTTCCTGTTAGCTTGTATAACTTCTTCCTGTTAGCTTGTATAACTTCTTCCTGGTAGCTTGTATAACTTCCTGGTAACTTGGCTAACTTCTCCGTAGCTTGGCTAACTTCCTGGTAGCTATGCTAACTTTTTAGCCGCTTGGTTATCTTCCTTGTAGCTTGGCTAACTTCCTGCGCTACCATTCTATTAGCCTGGCTAATTTCCTGGTTGCTTGTATAACTTCCTGGTAGCTTGGCTAACTTCCTGCGCTATCTTTCTGTTAGCCTGGCTAACTTCCTGGTAGCTTGTCTAAGTTCCTGGTGGCTTGGCTAACTTACTGCGCTACTGTTCTATTAGCTTAGCTAACTTACTGGTTACTTGTATAATTTCTTGGTAGCTTGGCTAACTTCCTGGTAGCTCTGCTAACTTTTTAGCCGTTTGGCTATCTTCCTTGTAGCTTGGCTAACTTCTTGCGCTACCATTCTATTAGCCTGGCTAATTTCCTGGTTGCTTGTATAACTTCCTGGTAGCTTGGCTAAGTTCCTGGTGGCTTGGCTAACTTACTGTGCTACTGTTCTATTAGCTTAGCTAACTTACTGGTTACTTGTATAATTTCTTGGTAGCTTGGCTAACTTCCTGGTAGCTCTGCTAACTTTTTAGCCGCTTGGCTATCTTCCTTGTAGCTTGGCTAACTTCTTGTGCTACCATTCTATTAGCCTGGCTAACTTCCTGGTTGCTTGTATAACTTCCTGGTAGCTTGGCTAACTTCCTGCGCTATCTTTCTGTTAGCCTGGCTAACTTCCTGGTAGCTTGTCTAAGTTCCTGGTGGCTTGGCTAACTTACTCCGCTACTGTTCTATTAGCTTAGCTAACTTACTGGTTACTTGTCTAATTTTTTGGTAGCTTGGCTAACTTCCTGGTAGCTCTGCTAACTTTTTAGCCGCTTGGCTATCTTCCTTGTAGCTTGGCTAACTTCTTGCGCTACCATTCTATTAGCCTGGCTAACTTCCTGGTTGCTTGTATAACTTCCTGGTAGCTTGGCTAACTTCCTGCGCTACCGTTCTATTAGCCTGTCTAACCTCCTGGTAGCTTGTATAACTTCCTGGTAGCTTGGCTAACTTCCAGCGCTACCGTTCTATTAGCCTGGATAACCTCCTGGTTGCTTGTATAACTTACTGGTAGCTTGGCTAACTTTTTGGTAGCTTAGCTAACTTCCTCTGCTATCTTTCTGTTAGCCTGGCTAACTTCCTGATAGCTTGTCTAAATTCCTGGTAGCTCAGCTAACTTACTGCGCTACTTTTCTATTAGCCTGGCTAACTTCCTGGTTGCTTGTCTAATTTCTTGGTTAACTTCCTGGTAGTTTTGCTAACTTTTTGTCCGCTTGGCTTTGATTGATTAATTGATTGAAACTTTTGTTAGTAGATTGCACAGTAAAGAACATATTCCGTACAATTGACCACTTTCTGTTAGCCTGGCCTACTTCCTGGTTACTTGTATAACTTCCTGATAGCCTGGCTAACTTCCTGGACGCTTGTCTAAGTTCCTGGTAGCTTTTGGCTAACTTACTGTGCTACTTTTCTATTAGCCTGGCCTACTTCCTGGTTGCTTGCATAACTTCCTGGTAGCTTGGCTAACTGCTTGGTAGCGTAGCTAACTTCCTGCCCTGTCTTTCTGTTAGTATGGCCAACTTCCTGGTAGCTAAGCTAATTTCCCGGTAGCCTGGCTAACTTCCTGGTAGCCTGGCTAATTTCCTTGTAGCTTGGCTAACTTTCTGCACTACCTTTCTGCTAGCATTGCTAACTTTCTGTTCGCCTGGCTAACGTATTGGTAGCCTGGCTAAATTCATGGCAGCTTGGCTAATTTCTTGGTAGCTTGGCTAACTTCCTGGTAGCTTTGCTAACTTGTTGGCCGCTTGGATAGCTTCCTTGTAGCTTGGCTAACTTCCTAGTGGCTTGTATAACTTCCTGGTAGCTTGGCTAACTTTTTGGTAGCTTAGCTAACTTCCTGCGCTATCTTTCTGTTAGCTTTGCTATCTTCCTGGTAGCTTGTCTAAGATCCTGGTAGCTTAGCTAACTTACTGTGCTACTTTTCTATTAGCCTGTCTAACTTCCTGGTAGCTTTGCTAACTTTTTTGGCCGCTTGGCTAGCTTCCTTGTAGCTTGGCTAACTTCCTGGTTGCTTGTATAACTTCCTGTGCTATCTTTCTGTTAGCCTGGCTAACTTCCTGGTAGCCTGTCTAAATTTCCTGGTAACTTGGCTAACTTACTGTGCTACTTTTCTATTAACCTGGCTAACTTCCTGGTTGTTTGTATGACTTCCTGGTAGCTTGGCTAACTTCCTGTGCTGTCTTTCTGTTAGCATGGCCAACTTCCTGGTAGTTTGGCTAACTTCGTTGTAGCCTGGCTAATTTCCTTGTAGCTCGGCTAACTTTCTGCACTACCTTTCTGCTAATATTGCTAACTTTCTGTTAGCCTGGCTAACTTCCTGGCAGCTTGGCTCACTTCCCGATAGCTTAGCTAAATTTCTGCTAGTCTGGCTAACTTCTACATTCCTTGAATTTTCAGCACTTTTCTTCGGCAGCATCTTGCCAATGTGTGCGTTTTGACTTTTTCATAATTTGATCATTTCGTTTAGTGCGCAGATAAATAGATCCATCCTCATGACAACATTTCAAACAAATGGAGGATGTTTCCACAAGTAAAGGTGTACAAAGAAATATGTCGGTGTATCTCGTCTGCAGTGACGAGTACTTCAGGATGAAAGTGCAGTGGAAGTCTGTCAGCGAGGAGCAGGAAATGAGGAACTCGCTCCTGAGGGGATACAGAAATCTGATTGGTGAGCTGTCATGCAAACACACGTTCCTGTGAATATAAAGGTGTGTGTGTGTGTGTGTGTGTGTGTGTGTGTGTGTGTGTGTGTGTGTGTGTGTGTGTGTGTGTGTGTGTGTGTGTGTGTGTGAGTCATACTTGCCAACCCTCCCAATTTTTCCAGGAGACTCCCGAATTTTAGTGGCCCTACCGAAAATCTCCCGGGTTAATCATTCTCCCGTATTTCTCCCGATTTTCACCCGGACAACAATATTGAGGGCGTGCCGTGATGGCACTGCCTTTAGCGTCCTCTACAACCTGTCGTCGCGTCCGCTTTTTCTCCAAACAAAAAACGTGCCGGCCCAGTTACATGTTGTATGCCTTCTACAGACACAAGTAAGTGACTGCACGACATAGGACACAGGTCACACTGAAGTAGGCCGTATAAACAACTTTAACACTGTTACAAATAAGCGCCACACTGTGAACCCACACCAAACAAGAATGACAAACACATTTCGGGAGAACATCCGCACCGTAACACAACATAAACACAACAGAACAAATACCCAGAATCCCTTGCAACCCTAACTCTTCCGGGCTACAATATATATACCCCCCCTACCACCAACCCCCCCCCCCCCCCCCCCCATCTCCCGAATTCGGAGGTCTCAAGGTTGGCAAGTATGGTGTGTGTGTGTGTGTGTGTGTGTGTGTGTGTGTGTGTTTTCTGGCAATGCTTACCGGTACTTAATGGGGACATCGCTCTGTTTACACAGTCACCTTTAGGGGACCTCTGACGGTATGGGGACAAAAAAACAGGTCCCCTAAAGGGAAACCTTTTTAAATGATAGTCAGATCCATTCTGAAGATGACATTTTCATACAGCATGATTATAAAACATTATTACCTTAAAGTATGATTCACATTCAGAATTTTCCATGGTAGTTGGAGTTGCAGACAACTTCATTACTGCTAAATAGCAGTTTTCAGTAATGTCACAGAAAATGCAGGATTTGCTTTAACATTTAAGTGGTGAAACTTCCTATAAGAGGACAGCTGTAGTTCTGTATTCTGAGGATCGTGTCATATTAATTTGAACTTTTTTTTTTTTATGGTCCTCAGTAGTCACGTACAAATTTGTGTGAATTATGCAAAATTATTTAAATTTGGTCTCCATGAACCATATTAAAGGGGAACATTATCACTATTTCAGAATGATTAAAACCATTAAAAATCAGTTCCCAGTGGCTTATTATATTTTTCGAAGTTTTTTTCAAAATTTTACCCATCACGCAATATCCCTAAAAAAAGCTTCAAAGTGCCTGATTTTAACCATCGTTATAAACACCCGTCCATTTTCCTGTGACGTCACATAGTGAAGCCAACACAAACAAAAATGGCGGAAAGAACAGCAAGCTATAGCGACATTAGCTCGGATTCAGACTCGGATTTCAGCGGCTTAAGCGATTCAACAGATTACGAATGTATTGAAACGGATGGTTGTAGTGTGGAGGCAGGTAGCGAAAACGAAATTGAAGAAGAAACTGAAGCTATTGAGCCATATCGGTTTGAACCGTATGCAAGCGAAACCGACGAAAACAACACGACAGCCAACGACACGGGAGAAAGCGAGGACGAATTCGGCGATCGCCTTCTAACCAACGATTGGTATGTGTTTGTTTGGCATTAAGGGAAACTAACAACTATGAACTAGGTTTACAGCATATGAAATACATTTGGCAACAACATGCACTTTGAGAGTGCAGACAGCCCAATTTTCATCAATTAATATATTCTGTAGACATACCCTCATCCGCGCTCTTTTCCTGAAAGCTGATCTGTCCAGTTTTGGAGTTGATGTCAGCCGGCCAGGGAAGCTAGGGTCGATAGGGGATTTAGCTCGCTCGTCTGCGGGAACAAACTGCCGCCATTGCTTGCCGTGCTAGCGAGGTCCTTTGTCCCTGAATTGCTCACACACTCCGGCAGATTCAATGGGGGTCTGGCGGCAGATTTCTTTGACTTTATCGTTGGAAATGCATCTGCTTTGAGTGTCGCAGGATATCCACACATTCTTGCCATCTCTGTCGTAGCATAGCTTTCGTCGGTAAAGTGTGCGGAACAAACGTCCAATTTCTTGCCACTTTCGCATCTTTGGGCCACTGGTGCAACTTGAATCCGTCCCTGTTCGTGTTGTTACACCCTCCGACAACACACCGACGAGGTATGATGTCTCCAAGGTACGGAAAACAGTCGAAACTAGGAAAATAACAGAGCTGATTTGACTCGGTGTTTGAGAAAATGGCGGATTGCTTCCCGATGTGACGCCACGTTGTGACGTCATCGCTCCGAGAGCGAATATTAGAAAGTAGTTTAATTCGCCAAAATTCGGTTAAAAAAAATATATGTTCTTTTTTCTGCAACATCAAGGTATATATTGACGCTTACATAGGTCTGGTGATAATGTTCCCCTTTAACTATTTTTCCCCAAGGTCCCCAGTAAGAATGATCAGCACATTACTTCATCAATCCAGAGATTTAAAGACGTGTATGAGCTAACTGGGCAGTGGCCATATTACCTCATTTTTGTATGCCTCCACAACCTGTAGAAAGGGTGGTCCCCACAAGTGATGATCAAAAACTTGGTCCCCATTCCAAATAATAACCAGTATGTGTGTGTGTGTGTGTTGCGTCATAGAGCGAGACGTCAACAGGACAGACCGACACAACACCTTCTTCTCCGGGAACGACAACCCAGGCCTGGCTCTCCTCCACGACGTGCTGATGACCTACTGCATGTACAACTTTGATCTGGGTGAGTGGTGGGAAGCGTCCGTGCAGACGTGCGTCGAGACCCCATTTGACCTTTGACCCCGTCCACAGGGTACGTGCAGGGCATGAGCGACCTCCTCGCTCCTCTCCTGTTCGTCACCCAGAACGAGGTGGAGTCCTTCTGGTGTCTGACGGGCTTCATGGAGCTGGTGGTGAGCGCTCAAAAACCGGACGTGTTGAATAATCACTTCCTCGTGAGTAAACGTAAAATGTCCGCTCCGCTCCGCAGCACCACAACTTTGAAGAGTCCCAGGAGGCCATGAAGCAGCAGCTCCTTCAGCTCAGCATCCTGTTGAAGGCTCTCGACCCGGAACTGTGCGACTTCCTGGGTGAGTGCGCTCATCTTCTCACAGTCCAAACTAAAACTGTCAAAGGAGATATGAAAATATTTATGTATGATTTGTATTTATTTAGATTCTCAGGACAGTGGCTCTCTTTGCTTCTGTTTCCGCTGGCTGCTCATCTGGTTTAAGAGAGAATTCTCCTTTGAGGACATCCTCCTGCTGTGGGAGGTGAGCTCGCTGTACCGTGTGCAGTCACAACATTAGGTACACCTGGGATCCGGTCCGTTAGCTTTATCCAGCACTCATTTTGTATTTGGGGTGTCCAGATTCTACAGCAATGTCCGATATGAAAAAATACAGGCATCAGATTCTGTGGCAGGGGTGTCCAAAGTGTGGCCTGTGGGCCATTTAGCATTCCAATATTAGCATGCTAACTTTTTTGCTAGAAACGGAAGTCATGTGCTGAAAGATATAAACATCCCATCAGTCGGCATCCCAGTGAGAGCAGACACTGTACAGTGGGTGATTGTTTTATTATATTGGTAGTTTGTATTTCTCATTTAGCACTTAGCAATACTGCTGCTTATTACTCAGCTTCTAAAACTTGTTGCCCATCCTCTGTAGATTCAGGCTCAAAAATATAAGGTTCTGAACATTTGTCCCAAAGTAGTCTTTGTTTTCTCTCATTCAGTCTGCCATATTTTATAGTTGTCGAAGGGAAAAGAAAATGTTGCAACATGAAGAAAAAATGATGATGCTTAAAATGACCATCCATCCATCCATTTTCTACCGCTTGTCCCTTTTGGGGTCGCGGGGGGTACTGGAGCCTATCTCAGCTGCATTCGGGCAGGAGGCGGGGTACACCCTGGACAAGTCGCCACCTCATCACAGGGCCAACACAGATAGACAGACAACATTCACACTCACATTCACACACTAGGGCCAATTTAGTGTTGCCAATCAACCTATCCCCAGGTGCATGTTTTTGGCGGTGGGAGGAAGCCGGAGTACCCGGAGGGAACCCACGCAGTCACGGGGAGAACATGCAAACTCCACACAGAAAGATCCCGAGCCCGGGATTGAACTCAGGACTACTCAGGACCGTCGTATTGTGAGGCACATGCACTAACCCCTGTTCCACCCGCTTAAAATGACCAAAATAAGTAAATATTACATGTTATTATGAATTTGCCTATTAGTATGTTACATATACAGTATACTTACAGTGTTTGTATAAAACATTGTTGGATCTAATCCCCATTACCTGCATTGTTAGCCGCTTCTTGCTAGTGTTTTTTTACGATTTAGAATGCATAAAAAAGAAAGACATATGTGCCTTGTCTTACATGATGGAATGATAGACAAAATTCCCCCCAAAAAGTGCAGTTCCCCTTTAGGACATTCACACCATGGACAAGTTACTCTCTCCAGCAGTAGACCATAATCATAAATTAATAAAAGTTAATTTTATTTTTAAGTATATAAAAGTATTCATCATATTCTCTTCTTGTCATATTAAGTTCCAGTGTTTTCTGTTTTATGTTAGAACTTTTATCCAATCGGAATTGAGCTAGCTTGTTGCCAGCCGTGTATGAATTCTGCCGGAGGCCTTCTGAATCAACATTAGCGGCGGCTGTGCAGTGTAAACGAACGGAGGACATACAGTTGATAGACAGTGTGACAGATAGAACATTTTAATTTAAAACATTTGTATGCACGTACAACACTTAAGACCTTCAGTATATCAGCATGTGGAATTAAATAATGGAATGGATTAAGCAATTAAATCAAACAATGTACTAATATGATCCAATTCAAGAAACTCTTCAAACGTAGTGTTTACAAAGTACAAAGAAGAGGAACCATGCTAAACATTCTGAATTTATTTCATCCATCCATTAATTTTCTAGATAATCTTATTTATCTCACCATATAAAATATAACATAAATGATCATGATTTATTTATGTTTATACTTATGGAGTACATTGTGAATAAATTGAGAACAGGAAGTGAACAAAAGTGTAAAGCGCTGCAATTTTTTAAGGAAAAAGGGTAGGATTAAATAAGCTCTGCTTCTTCCTACTCCTTTTCGAACATGGTGAATAGAGAAACTGGAAATTGTGACATATCATGTTTTATGCATGCATGTTCGAAATAAACTCAAACCGTTGCGATAGCCAATCAGATCACGAGTTGTTGACCGTAGCCCATCTAGGTAGCCTTACGTTAAACACGACTGTGATTGGATACTCATTTGTCCCTCCCAAGTTAGTATCCAATCACGAGATTTGTGATTTAGGAAAGCACGAAGTGGCACCACAGCCATACCCGGCCAGCGGAGAAATCAGTGGTGCTCACTTATTAAGCCCACAAAGAAGGAGAGCAAACTGTTGAGTAGGTGGCAGATATATATTTGCAGTGCCATTTTCAAGAAGGATATTTAAAGAGAAACCAGATCTTGTGAGACAAGAGCGGTAAAATGGTTTCACTCGAATCGACCAACTATGAGCGGTACCACTAGCATATACGGCATCGGATGGGTGCTACAAATTGTGAGTTCAAATATTTTATATCTTTATTTTTTTCACATTTAATATGTTATCTTTTTTTGGACACTACCACGTAAGATATGTTTTAATTTGCTGATGCGGGTTGAATAAATGCGCTGAAAAATAGCCCGTTTTTGTACACTGTTGAGGTGATTCAATGCGAAGTAGTGCGCTAATGTGTTTCCGTGTTGTATTTCTCCAGCCGTGGTCATGGGGTGACAGGAATTATGGTATTTTGAGAGGTATTTATTGAAGTGGGGCATCACTGAAGGCCTCGGTGGGGAACGCACGGCCCGCCACTAATATCCAGTGAACCTAATAATGTTGTCCCGATATCATTATTTTGGTACCGGTACCAAAATGTATTTCTGTACTTTTCAATACTTTTCTAAATAAAAGGTACCACAAAAAATGGCATTATCGGCCTAATTTTAACAAAAAATCTTACAGTACATTAAACATTTGTTTCATATTGCAAGTTTGTCCTTAAATAAAATAGTGAACATACAAGACAACTTGTCTTTTAGTAGTAAGCAAACAAAGGCTCCTAATTATTCTGCTGACATATGCAGTAAGATATTGCATATTGCATATTTATCATTCTATTATTTTGTCAAAATTATTAAGGACAAGTTGTAGAAAATGAATTACTAATCTACTTGTTTATTTACTGTTAATATCTGCTTACTTTCTTGTTTAACATGTTCTATCTACACTTAGACTTAGACAAACTTTAATGATCCACAAGGGAAATTGTTCTGTTAAAATGTAATAATCACTCATTCTTCTGTTGTTTGATACTTTACATTAGTTTTGGATGATACCACAAATTTAGGTATCAATCCGATACCAAGTCGTCACAGGATCATCCATCCATTTTCTACCGCTTGTCCCTTTCGGGGTCGCGGGGGGTCGCTGGAGCCCATCTCAGCTGCATTCGGCCGGTAGGCGGGGTACACCCTGGACAAGTCGGATCATACATTGGTCATATTCAAAGTCCTCATGTGTCTAGGGACTAGAGATGCGCGGATAGGCAAATATTTCATCCGCAACCGCATCAGAAAGTCGTCAACCATCCGCCATCCACCCGATGTAACGTTTGAATAGAACTGCATCCGCCCGCCATCTGCCCGCACCCGCCCGTTATATCTAATATAGACGATGCAAGGCATTAGTGAGGCACCTGCCAACTACTGCGGTTTTCCCGTAATTCGTACGGTTTTCATCAACCTATTCCGGGTTACGGGTGCAGTGATAAAAAATACGGTTTTTCATTAATTTAAAAAAAAAAGGGTGAAAACTACGCGAATTGCACCTTGTGCAGACAAGATTTTTCGATCGGACACGGAGGAATTAGCGATGTAAAAGACCACGTTGGGACAAAAAAACACAAGTCTAATGCCGTTGCCAGCGATACAAGTGGAAAACTTTCAACGTTTTTCGTCGCCCAAACAGATTCTTTGGATGTGATGAATGCCGAAGTTTTATTTACGGAGGCAATAATTGAGCATGGACTTCCAATCGCACTGGCTGATCACATGGGACAGTTAAATGTTTGTAATGCAACCTTTAAAAATCATTACGCGGTGATCGCGGTCCCAAAAATAAACTTTTCTTGCATGATAATGTCCAGAAAAATTCGCTTTATATTACTATAGAGTCCTTTTAACGAATGAGTTTGATGGTTTATCACAAACCTTAAATGAAAGAAGTCCTTTCTTCTCCTGCACCTGCATGCACTTTGGCCTTGCTTCCTGTGTGGTGCGCAATCCTGTCGGCTGTATTTCACAGCACGACATACTGTTAAAAGTGTTTATACTATTTATGCTTTCAAGTCCAAGTTGAAGAAATCTTGTTAAATGTTGACAGCATAACTACCAAAATACAGAAGTATGTCCTTAATATTTTTGCAGTGCTATTTCTGTTGAAAAGTTCAAATGATTACATTAGAGATGTGATGTGCCACTTTTCAAAGTGTCTGATGGCTTAAATTAATTTTCATTAATTTTTCATATTTTGAATTCTTATGAAAGGCTTACAAAAAAACTACATTTGAATTGTAATTCCATGCTATTGACAGGACTATTAATTTTAATGAAGTTAGCTTACCATGTTTACAGTATGATAATTGTGATAGAAATGTGAATTTCGGGGGGTGGCGGGCAGGTATGCTGCTTACCTGCTGCGCGTGACGCCGGCCGCGGCGAAGGCGGACGAGGCGGGGTGTCGGTGCGGTGGGCGCGGTAGTGACCCTGGACATGCGTCGGGCCCTTCTCGCGGATCGCCTCAGCTACGGCTCCGGTGGGGCCCTCTCGGGGGAAGGGGCCTCGGTCCCGGACACCGGCGAGGCGTCCCTTCTCCGCTCCGTAAAAGTGTCCATCTCTTTTCTTTTTTTTTCTTCTGTTGTGGCATATGCAGCAGGTGCCTGCTCGTTTTTCGTATGTGGGTAACAACATTTAACTATGTGTATATATTTCCGAATTGGTTTAACTGCCACCCGCAAAAAAAAAAAAAAAAAAAAAAAAAAAAAAATCTAATTGATCCGCCCGACCCGACCCGCACGCGGATAAAATCTTATTTTTTTAAATTTCATCCGCCCGATCCGCGGATAATCCGCGGACTCCGCGGTTGTGCCCGCAAACCGCGCATCTCTAGTCTAGGGACATATTTCCTGAGTTTATAAACATAATATACTTTTTTTTTTTTTAAATGAAAAAAGATTTTGTGATGCTAAACAATATCGATGTAATCATAGTAGTATCGACTAGATACGCTCCTGTACTTGGTTTCATTACAGTAGATGTCAGGTGTGGATCCACCCTTGGCATTTGTTGACATTGTGACACCAGTGAGCTATCGTACACATGGCATTTGTTTACACTTGTCGCCATGGAGACAAGGATTAGTGATTTAAGAAGTAGCTAAAACACTGCCGACTGCGGCTGGACTTTAGCCGCTACCTAGCTAGCCATGTCTTAAAGCACCTCTTCCTGTTTCAGTGTTATAACTTCACCTTTATCTTTAGTTTTTAAGCCAAAATGCGTCCATTCTCACTTTTCTGTCTACACACTGTGTCTGCTTGATTGTGCGCTGCCGAACATGCTCCTCTGCTCGTAAACCAGCAATGACACGATGTGACGAGGGGGCTGGGGAAGGAGAAATACCGGTATTTTTTAGAGGCGGTATAGTACCGAATATGATTCATTAGTATCGCGGTACTATACTAATACCGGTATACCGTACAACCCTAGAACCTAACATGCATATTTTGGTGCAGGGGGAGGAAGCTGACGTACCCGGAGATATTAATATTAAACAATAATGATAATATTTGCTTCCTCAGGTGATGTGGACTCGCCTGCCCTGCGACAACTTCCACCTGCTGATCGCCTGCGCCATCCTGCAGTCGCAGAGAGGAGAGCTGATTGGCTCCGACCATGACTTCAACACTATCCTAAAGGTGCGTCTGCGCGCCCGAGACACCCCGGCGTCGCCCTCCTCTTCATCCTCTTCCTCTTTCTTTCCCTTTGCAGCACATTAATGAGCTGACCATGAAGTTGGACCTGCAGAGCATGCTGCGTGGAGCTGAGGCCATCTACCTGCAGCTGCTGCAGTGCAAGGTGATATCACAGCCCTATAGATGCAGGCTGTTGAATTTTAAGAAGCACTTATTCTTCTGTTGTTTGGGTGATACTACAAATTTGGGTATCGATCTGATACCAAGTAGCTACAGGGTCAGTATTGGTCATACCAATCATTCAATTTTCATCACAATCAGACAAAAACACAGGATGGCAGGGTAATAATATCAATTCAATCTTAAAGTTATTTCCTTATTCTCTTTTATTACAGACAATATTTGGAGCCAAGTCAATAGTAAACAAAAACTACAATTGGCTCTGATTTCAATCCTTTGGATTTTGCCCTTAAAGTCTTCCCTTGTCGAGGAATTTATTTCCAAATTTGTAAACAATAACAAAAGCAGCAAAAACCAATTTTGTGATCATACAAAAAAAATTGCCGGAACCACTGTGGTATCGACCTGATACTGATACTTGTTATTGTTATTTGTGTCGATTTGCCTGGCTCTGTTTACATTCAGGATCTCTAGCTTAGCGGTTAGCATGGCTTACAGTATCCTCCTATGGTTTGTATTTTAGCATTTTTAGCTATACGTCATCCTTGTAGGAAACATACATGACGGCATTTTGATAATATCAATTAAAAATTTTTATTTTTTATTTTTTATTTTTTATCACATAAGTCAATAATAAACAAAAACTACAATTGGCTCTGATTAAAGTGTGTCCAGGAACGTATTTCCTGGATTTGTAAACAGTAACAAAAAACTATTTTGTGATTGTAAAAAGTATCGTTTTTACCACTGTAGTATCGACCTGATACTGGTACTATTCTTGGTATCGTTACTGTCAATATTTGTGTTGATCCGCCGCCCGCCTCTGTTTACATTCACGAGGTTTATCTTACTGTATCCTCCTATTGTAGCATCTTTAGCTATACCTTGTACTCCAGTGATAATAATACTTGTAAAAAAATACTTTATTTGCTACTATATAGTGAGGGTTAGTGACTTGGAAGTGGCTTCTTACTGTCAAGGGATGTTAGCCGCTAGCTAGGTAGCAATTCGCTTGTCGCTGTCAAACACTACGAGAATGTGTCATCAAAATTAAAACATCTCTATTGTCGGCCAAATGTAAATCTTTTATATCAGGGGTGTCTTTTTCCACTGAGGGCCGCAGACTGAAAAATTAAACCATGCAGGGACCATTTTGATATTTTCTATTTCAAAACCAATTCACTATATATATATTAGAGATGCGCGGATAGGCAATTATTTCATCCGCAACCGCGTCAGAAAGTCGTCAACCATCCGCCATCCACCCGATGTAACGTTTGATCAGAACTGCACCCGCCCGCCATCCGCCCGTTGTTATATATCTAATATTAATTTTTTTTTAAAAAGGGTGAAAACTACGCGAATTGCACCTTGTGCAGACAAGATTTTTCGATCGGACACGGAGGAATTAGCGATGTAAAAGACCACGTTGGGACAAAAAAACACAAGTCTAATGCCGTTGCTAGCGATACAAGTGGAAAACTTTCAACGTTTTTCGTCGCCCAAACAGATTCTTTGGATGTGATAAATGCCGAAGTTTTATTTACGGAGGCAATAATTGAGCATGGACTTCCAATCGCACTGGCTGATCACATGGGACAGTTACATGTTTGTAATGCAACCTTTAAAAATCATTACGCGGTGATCGCGATCCCAAAAATAAACTTTTCTTGCATGATAATGTCCAGAAAAATTCGCTTTATATTACTATAGAGTCCTTTTAACGAATGAGTTTGATGGTTTATCACAAACCTTAAATGAAATAAGTCCTTTGTTCTCCTGCACCTGCATGCGCAATCCTGTCGGCTGTATTTCACAGCACGACATACTGTTAAAAGTGTTTATACTATTTATACTTTCAATTAACAAATTGAAGTCTTGTGAAAGGTTGACAGGATAACTGGCATTAACTGTCAAAATAATTTCAAACTATTGAAGTTAGCTTACAGAATAAACATGTCAATCAACCCATATGATTTTTGCTGTAATATTTTTGTTTTGAAAAGTCACTGTGACTGATAGAAAAGTGATGGTTTTAGCAACATTTTAACCTGTCTGAATGCTAATAATCATTTTGCGTCGGGGGGCGAAGCCCTGAACCCTCCACCAGGACTTTGTCCTGGACCTACCGGGGCCTGCGGCCCTTGGACCCTGGCTACTAGGTTTTTCTGATTTAAAAGTTGGCAGGTATGGTGAGGTTATAAAGCTTTTGCCTGTTAAAGAAAGGAGACTGATCCAATGCACAGACATTCGCGTGCCACGCTGTCACGACAGGGGTGGCAAGCAGGTAAGCTGCGCGGGCGGAGCGCGCGGAGTGACCCATGTTACGAGCCCCCGGCCACGGGGGTGGCGGGCAGGTAAGCTGCTTACCTGCTGCGCGTGACGCCGGCCGCGGCGAAAGCGGACGAGGCGGGGTGTCGGTGCGGTGGGCGCGGTAGTGACCCTGGACGTGCGTCGGGCCCTTCTCGCGGATCGCCTCAACTACGGCTCCCGGTGGGGCCCTCTCGGGGGAAGGGGCCTCGGTCCCGGACCCCGGCGAGGCGTCCCTTCTCCGCTCCGTAAAAGTGTCCATCTCTTTTCTTTTTTTTTCTTCTGTTGTGGCATATGCTGCAGGTGCCTGCTCGTTTTTCGTATGTGGGTAACAACATTTAACTATGTATATATATTTCCGAATTGGTTTAACTGCCACCCGCAAAAAAAAAAAAAAAAAAAAAAAAAAAATCTAATTAATCCGCCCGACCCTACCCGCGAGCGGATAAAATCTTCTTTTTTTTTATTTCATCCGCCCGATCCGCGGATAATCCGCGGACTCCGCGGTTGTGTCCGCAAACCGCGCATCTCTAATATATATATATTTTTTTGAAAGGGTCTCAGTCATAAAAATTTAAAAAATAAGTCCTATATTAATATTGTTTTAGTTATTATTCAACATTTTTTTATGTTTTATGCCTTTTTTTGTCAAAGAAAACCCTGTTTTTTATGGAAAAAACACAAAATATGCAGTATTTCCCCCCAAAAAAGTTCTAAGTGGAATATATGATGGAGCCTTAAATAGGTCAATAAAAGATAACAGCATTGATTTAATTCATCATTCTTTTTTGGTAATGACAGTTTTTTTTAAATCCCACTAAAATTCCTGGGAATCCAAAACGACTCATAAAAGTGTTATTATTTTTTTCTTTTTCTTTTTTTACTTCAAACACCTAATACATTATTATTTAAAAATGTTGTTGTTTTTAAATCTCAGTAAAATTGTTGGGAATCCAACGGCCCCCACTCATAAAAGTAAAAATAAAAACATTACTTTTTTTTTTTTTTTACTTTCAACTCTTAAATCTCTAGATCAATGGTCCCCTAACTACGAATACGGCCCGCCAGCGGCCCACGGGAAGTCTCAAGTTAAAAAAAAAAAAGTGTCCTTTCTAATCTATTTTCTACCGCTTGCTACTCTCGGGGTCTCCTAGCCGATCAGGCAAATCATATTGTCTGAAAATGCATTTTTCCATAGATAACGTGACATCATCGCGCTCGTGCGACAGCAAGCGTGCGGCAAGTGCGCACTTTTTTAGACAATTAGTGCGTGAGGAATATATATATATGTATATATACACACACACACACATAATTTCGCCACACCTAGTGTGTGTGTGATAATCATTGGTACTTTAACTTTAACACACACATAGCCCGGCCCCTGGACAAATTTTTTTAACCCAAAGCGGCCCACGAGTCAAAAGGTTTGGGGACCTCTGATCTAGATCAGGGGTGCTCACACTTTTTCTGCAGGCGAGCTACTTTTCAATTGATCAAGTCGTGGGGATCTACCTCATTCATATATATAATTTATATTTACTTATTTATGAAACATATGTTTTTGTTAACAAGTTAAAGGTGATTAATGATAATACAAGCATGTTTAACACATATAGTTAATATTGTTAAGTTAAAGGTGTTTAAAGATAATGCAAACATGTTTAACACATATAGTTAATATTGTTAACAAGTTAAAGATGTTTAGTGATAATGCAAGCATGTTTAACACATATAGTTAATATTGTTAATAAATTAAAGGTGTTTAATGATAATACAAGAATGTTTAACACATAGTTAATATTGTTAACAAGTTAAAGGTGTTTAAAGATAATACAAGCATGTTTAACATATAGTTAATATTGTTAACAAGTTAAAGGTGTTTAAAGATAATACAAGCATGTTTAACACTTATAGTTAATATTGGTAATAAGTTAAAGGTGTTTAAAGATAAAACAAGCATGTTTAACACATATAGTTAATATTGTTAATAAGTTAAAAGTGTTTAGAGATAATACAAGCATGTTTAACACATATAGATTCCTTTCTTTCATGAAGACAAGAATATAAGTTAGTGTATTACCTGATTGTGATGACTTGCATTGATTGGAATCAGACAGTAGTGCTAATAAGGTCCGCATTTTCGAATGGAGGAGAAAAAAAGTCCTCCTTTCTGTCCAATACCACATGAAAGTGGTTGGTTTTTGGCATTTTATTTATCCAGCTTCCGTACTCCTTTGTTTACACTTTACAAGAAATACATTGTCGGCAAACTCCGTAGCTTGCTAGCTTGTGCACGCCAGCTTTCTGAGACTCTTATTTTGGTAGCGCAGGCAGGAGGAAGTAGCGCTTTTATTGTGCAACTGTGCAGTCGGTCTTTGGAGTTGACGACAGGTACGCGCCAGAGTCTGTAGAAATAAAGTGTTTCTCGCCTTCCAGTCGGTAATTTTAATGAGCTGGCAGCAGCCAGCGTCATCTCAGAAGACCCTCGGGTGCCGTGAATGTCAATCAAGTGACGAAAGTGACGTCATAGTGAAGATTTATGATCCTCATTTTTAGGACTATTTTTTTAATGGCTGGCTGGTGATCGACTGACACACCCTCCGAGATCGACCGGTAGCTCGCGATCGACGTAATGAGCACCCCTGATCTAGATCAACTGAGATCTATCTGTCAACTATCTGTTTTGTTTGTTTGTTTGTTTGATACCCTTTTTGTCACAGAAAACAAAGTTTTGTTATGGCAAACACACAAAATATGCAATATTTTCCCCAAAAAGTATTTCAAAGTGGAATAGTTGATATGAAGTAAAACATCAATAATTCATAACAACATTGATTTTGATTCATTATTATTTTTTGAGCAATGACAGTTTTAAAGAAAAAAAACACCTTTGTGTTATTAGTCAAATTGCAACTTTGTATGGTTACATTTCACCTGTCTGCTCCTTTATTCCACTTTTTTCTGTTTTGTTTTTTTAATAATTTTTTTAATGTTATTTTTAAAATGTGTGGCCCCCGGGCCGCACTTTGGACACCCCTCCTATATCGTCTCCATCGCGCAACCCTAGTGAGAAGCCACACAAACACCAGCTAGCACTAAACCGTCGTTGCCACCGACAAGTGAGCTAAAATGAGCAAACAATCGCTAGTTTTGCTACAATAATTTAGTACTAAAGGCTGAAGAAGATGGTATCCATTGTGGGGACCCTCAGACAAACAAATAAAACATGTGGGCGTGTACAGGTGTGCTACCATAGGTCGAGAAAATTCCCGCACACCTGTGCTTCAGGTGTATCTTTTTGTTTATTATTTTTTTGGTCAGTGGTCAATACAATAAACAAACAGTTTTACATAAACAAACAGTTGTACATTCAAAAATTGAAAATGTTAGGAGGTGCAGGCTTGACGAGTAAGCCCCGCCCCCTAGCAGCCATAACCCGATCGCCATCCTTCCCCTCTTCTCTCCAGGAGCTCCCCCTCAAGGTGCAGGAGGTCCTGGGCCTCTACGTGCCGTCCAGCTCCGAGGACGAGAGCTCCGACTCCCAGGTTAGCGAGACGCAGCGTCCCCTCGGCCAATCGTGTGACGCCGCATGCGCTCCTCCCTCTCCCCCTCCTTCCCCTTCTCCCCCCCGCTCGTAAACCAGCCACCAAGAAGTGTGTGTATCACCAAAAACATTAACTACAAAAGCCTCTGAGGAGACTCTTTTTGTTTGTTTGTTTGTTTGTTTGTTTGTTTTAATATGGCGGACGCAGAGCAACGCCCAAACACAGAAATGATCCAAAACCAAAACCAGTATTAAAAAAACATCACAGGGAAAATATGCTTGTTTTTTAATTTTGCATAATTTTTCTTTTGTTTTTATTCTTGCTGCGTTTATTTTTATGCTCTTTTTTTTTTTGGGATGATTTCTGTGTTTTGAGCGTAGTTATTGCTGTGCGTCAGCAGTAGGAGGCGATGTGGAGTCACGCCCACGAATGTCAGTCACTGTGCTCTCTCTCTCTCTCCTCCTCATCCTCTCTTTTCCATTGATGCTGCTCTTATACGTGGTCTTGTGTGTCTCCTACAAAGGGAAGAAGACGTTAATGAAGGACTTTTTGCGTACTGTGCGATGGAGCCTATGCAAAGTATGATGTGCATGCCTTTATAGAGTTCACATTATTTTAACCTTCTTTGCCGTCTGCTCGTTACTACCGAATAAAAAAGGTTGATGAAGCAGCGGCGTCTTATTTTGAAAGATGTCGTCGAGGTCGAGGTCTACTTCCTGGAACGACCCTCGAACACCTGACCAATCACAGCAAAGTAGGCTTGACCGTACAGGGAAGAATGCAGATTTACAACTTTATGCAGTATTTTTATTTTTATTTTTTTACTTTAATAATTGTTGTGTTGTTAAACTTTTTTTTTCATTTTTTTTTTTCAAAACCTTTATTTATAAAATTCAACATTTACATACAATCAAAAAACAATAATAATCAAAACAAGTACAGAAACAGTACAAAACAGCGCCAGGGGGTTTGACTTTATGCAGTATTAGATTAAAATAAATTGATGACAGGTTTTTTTGCTGCTCTTCCGGTACCGTCACAGCAAAAGTCACACCAGAGCCAACATTTGTAAGACGTCAGAACAGTGGCGTCTAAACTTTTTCCACCTGAGGGCCACACAATAAAAAATAAAGCATGCGGAGTCCATTTTGATATTTTCATTTCCAAAACCAATATGTATATATATTTTTTTTACTTTGAAGGCTCTCCCCAAATTTGGTCCCAGGTACCCTGATTCATAAAATTTTTGAAAATAAGTTATATATTACTGTTTTTTTTTTTAATTTATTATTCAAGACTTTAATCTAGATCAACTTCAAGTCTATATGTCAATATAAAGTTTTAAAAAATGGGGGATGTTTTATCCTCTTTTTGTCCAAAAAAGGACAGGCAGTAGAAAATGGATGGATGGGGTGTCCCAACTTTTTCCACTAAGGGCCGCACACTGAACAGTCAAAGTATACAGGGGCCACATTTAGGATAGGATAGGTCTTTATTGTCATTGCAACAAGTACAACGAAACTATGTTTTCAGCACAAACCCGTTCAAGATTAGACAAACTGTGTACAGCAGGGGTCCCCAAACTTTTTGACTCCGGGGCCGCATTGGGGTAAAACAATTTGGCTGGGGGCCGCGCTATATATATATATATATATATATATATATATATATATATATATATATAGATATATATATATATATATAATATGTAAATGTGTGTGTGTGTGTGTATATGTATATGTAAATGTGTATATATGTGTGTGTGTGTGTGTGTGTATATGTCTATGTATGTGTGTGTATATATATGTATATGTATATGTGTATATATATGTGTATATGTGTATATATATGTGTATATATGTATATATATGTATATGTGTATATATGTATATATATATGTATATGTGTAAATATGTATGTGTGTATATATGTATATGTATATATATGTATATATATATATGTATATGTGTATATATATATATATATATATATGTATATATATATATATATATATGTATTGTTGCGTTTTGGACCAGTTGTTCCTCCCAGGGAATTCAAGTCACAATTCGCTCCCAAGTTCTTTCCGACACTTAAAGCTGAGTTGAAAAACCACCAGAGACAGAATAGGTATTTTGTTGTATATTCTCAAAGCTTTGCCAATATACATTTTGATTGAGACCAGTCTAACCCTAGAACATCCTATTGCCTCCCAAAAATGGTCTGTCTTCACGATCCCACCACCCTCTCCCTCGTCCCATCTCTGTAGACAAAACAAATGCTAGTCAAAACACATTCCAAAGAACTCAAGGTTAACACACAGTTTACTTGCAGACAGAGCAGCAAGAGAAGAAATGGAAAACACGTGCTGTTTTCAAATATGACAAAGAAATGGAAGAAGTACAACTTAAATTCGGATATATGTAAATATCTGCCTCCGACAGTATTCATACATATATATTCCTCGCGCACTAATTGACTTAAAGAGCACACTTGCTGCATGTCACGTTATCGATGGTAAAATGCATTTTTAGACAATTTGATTTGCCTGAGTGGCTAGGAGATGGTAGAAAATGGACTAGTAAGGACAAATTAAAAAAATAATACAAACATTTTTTAAATTTTTTTTTCGTATTATTTTTTTAATTTGTCCTTACTAGTCCATTTTCTACCGTCTTGTTTTTTTTTTTTTTACTTGGGATTTCCCGCGGGCCAGATTTTGGAGGCTGGGGGGCCGTATCCGGCTCGCGGGCCGTAGTTTGGGGACCCCTAGTGTACAGGGTTACAGAACAGGAACGCCGATGGGTCGCCACGAGGCGCCCCGTAAAAGGTGGGGAAAAAGGTAAAACGCTGGGGAAGAAGATGAGTAAAAAAATACAATCTAGACTGGGCTCCTAAGGGGGCCTAGTCTGGAGTGGGAAAAAACCTCCATGCCATGCACACATAAACATATTACATTTAATCACGACAACTCGCAACAATTTATATATTTTTATTTACAAAAAAATGACAAAAACAGATTGTGTCAGTTTTGTGTTTTAGGTGATAAGGCGACTAAGCTTATTGTTTGGACAATATCATTAGAAAAGCGCTATATAAATCTAATCCATTATTATTATTACGATCGACCACACCCAATGTCTTAGTGACTGCAGGGGGAATTTCACTTGACAAGTAAAAACCTCTACTGGAAAAGACAAGAAGGAAAAAGGAATCAATAGCCTGGATTTATTGAGGAAAGGACACAAGTAAATATTTGGTGGACGGTAAGGACACCTTTTGGGCAACTCCTGTGAAATGTTGGCATGTTCCACCTGCAGCTGATTACCTGCATGACGGAGCTGCATGTCCACAATCAATCAATCAATCAATCAATGTTTATTCATATAGCTCTAAATCACAAGTGTCTCAAAGGGCTGCACAAGCCACAACGACATCCTCGGTTCAGATCCCACATCAGGGCAAGGAAAAACTCAACCCAGTGGGATGACAGTGAGAAACCTTGGAGAGGTCCCTCACCCCTCTAGGGCGACCGGTGCAATCCATCCATGTGTTCTAAAGTAAGATCAGTAGATGTATGCGAGGCACCACTTCCAACGAGACATCTCCGGTGAGTGCAATCATGTCATGATATTTAATTGGCGTTTTGTATCACATTGGATGCGCTGGGGCACCAAGCCTCTCCCTGGAGGGGACGCTAGCCTGAAACACGGCGAATCATCACTAAGTCGTATTTAAAGTGCGGCCATTCAGTGACCGCGTGTGAGTGTGGAACTTTTTCTAAACGCTGTTAAAACACAGTGCGGCGCTTCTCTTAAAGCGACGGTACACCTGTTCAAATGAATGAAGCGTTAAGTGTTAACGCTGAGGCCGACTCAACTGTGGGAGATGTCTCCGAGAAAACGTACGGAAACCTACTCCTAAAGCAGGGGTGTCAAACTCAAATACAGACTGGGCCAAAATTTTAAAACTGAACAAAGCCGCGGGCCAAGGTTGAACAAATTAACCTTTTAATAGGGACCCAAACACGTTTTGCATTGAATATTGAACAAGCAAGGCTTATATAACTTTATAGTGACATGCAAAATCGAGTTTCAAATAATAATAATAATAATAATATATATTAATAAAATAAAATAAAATAAACTTTTTCCACAGGCTAATAATACATTTGAAAATAAAATAACAATAATGAATG
Organism: Nerophis lumbriciformis; assembly: GCF_033978685.3. Lineage (NCBI taxonomy): Eukaryota > Metazoa > Chordata > Actinopteri > Syngnathiformes > Syngnathidae > Nerophis > Nerophis lumbriciformis. The sequence goes on from NC_084571.2 coordinate 5,782,459, forward strand.
AATCAAACATTCAAGCCTTGAAGTAGCAAGAGAAAGTGCATGAATAAAACGTTAATTATTGCTCAGTTTGCTACACTGATTTGCTTTAACACTGAATATGGAACAAGCAACGCTTATATAACTTAATAGTGCAAAATCAACTTTCAAAAAACAAATGAAAAAACATCAACGGTATCCATCCATCCATCCATCCATCCATCCATCCATCTTCTTCCGCTTATCCGAGTTCGGGTCGCGGGGGCAGCAGCCTAAGCAGGGAAGCCCAGCCTTTCCTCTCCCCAGCCACTTCGTCCAGCTCTTTTCCGGGGTAATCAACGGTATATTAAATAAAATGTAAATAAAAAATGGAATGCCTCTTTTCTATTTGCAGCCTTCTGAGGCAAATATCAACATTAAAACTTTTTCCACAGGCTAATAAATTTGAAAATAAAATAACAATGAATAAATCAACCATTCAGGCCTTTTTACTGCTCAGTTTGCGACACACTGATCTAATCTGATGTGCCCAAGCCAGATACCTGCCATCTTTTCTTGGATGCTAGTTCATTCATGTTCGGGGCTCAGGTGGGGGGGGTTTGGTGGTAGCGGGTGGTGTATATTGTAGCGTCCCGGAAGAGTTAACGCTGCAAGGGATTCTGGGTATTTGTTCCGTTGTGTTTATGTCGTGTTACGGTGCGAGTGTTCTCCCGAAATGTGTTTGTCATTCCAGTTTGGTGTGGTTTCACAGTGTGGCGTTTATTTGTAGCAGTGTTAAAGTTGTTTATGCGGCCACCCTCAGTGTGACCTGTATGGCTGTTGATCAAGTATGCCTTGCATTCACTTATGTGTGTGTAGAAGCCGCATATATCATGTGACAGGGGCCGGCACGCTGTTTGTATGGAGGAAAAGCAGACGTGACGACAGGTTGTAGAGGACACTAAAGGCAGTGCCTTTAAGGCACGCCCCCAATATTGTTGTCCGGGTGGAAATCGGGAGAATGGTTGCCCCGGGAGACTTTCGAGAGGGGCACTGAAATTTGTGAGGGTTGGCAAGTATGAGTATTAGCGGTGAATGCGGTGTTACAGCGGCACTGCCGCTGTATAATACCGGCGGGCCAGCTCTAATGTTAATTTGATATTGCCTCAAGGGCCAAATGAAATTACACGGCGGGCCAGATTTTGCCCGCGGGCCAGAGTTTGACACCCTTGTACTAAAGGAACCGTATTTTTGACTGAACAACTCCAAAAGAAAAAGAGAGACAATTTTGAATTAAAGACAATAACCTCAACTATTTTGGGGTCTAAAAAAAATATTTTTGCTGTTCATTGTCATCTAAAAAGGTTCAAATACGTCGTAATGCTTTTGAGTGCCATAAGACATTACTCACTGAATATTCTCTCCCAGAGGAGAAGCAAAGAAGACAGGAAACATGTTTTCTATAGACTTAGACTTAGACAAACTTTATTGATCCACAAGGGAAATTGTTCCACACAGTAGCTCAGTTAAAAAGGATGGAAAGGATAATGCATGTATAAAGTAGACTAAAAATGTACCATAGTAGCAATATAAAATATAACATATATGTAATATTTACATATTGGATATACAGTATGTAATATATACTGATATATTACATTATTATATTTTTATATCATATATACAATATATAACAATTACCATGTACAATATTACAGTATATGTAACAGCTGCAGCATAAAATAGAGAGTAGATCCAGCAGAAAATATACATTATAAACAAAGAGAGGTAGCTAACATAGAAGCGGTCAGGTAATAGACAGATATCATCTATTGCTGTATGGCGAGTGATTATACAGCTGGATGGAGTTCTTGAATCGAACACTGTGGGAACGAAGCTGAAGGAGCCTGTTGGAGTATTGTCTGGTGGAGTGGGTGGGCAGGGTTGCAAACAATGTAAATAATTCAATGTATATCATACTTGCCAACCTTGAGACCTCCGATTTCGGGAGGTGGGGGGTGGGGGCGTGGTCGGGGGGCGTGGTTGGGGGCGTGGTTAAGAGGGGAGGAGTATATTTACAGCTAGAGTTCACCAAGTCAAGTATTTCATATATATATATATACACAGGTAAAAGCCAGTAAATTAGAATATTTTGAAAAACTTGATTTATTTCAGTAATTGCATTCAAAAGGTGTAACTTGTACATTATATTTATTCATTGCACACAGACTGATGCATTCAAATGTTTATTTCATTTCATTTTGATGATTTGAAGTGGCAACAAATGAAAATCCAAAATTCCGTGTGTCACAAAATTAGAATATTACTTAAGGCTAATACAAAAAAGGGATTTTTAGAAATGTTGGCCAACTGAAAAGTATGAAAATGAAAAATATGAGCATGTACAATACTCAATACTTGGTTGGAGCTCCTTTTGCCTCAATTACTGCGTTAATGCGGCGTGGCATGGAGTCGATGAGTTTCTGGCACTGCTCAGGTGTTATGAGAGCCCAGGTTGCTCTGATAGTGGCCTTCAACTCTTCTGCGTTTTTGGGTCTGGCATTCTGCATCTTCCTTTTCACAATACCCCACAGATTTTCTATGGGGCTAAGGTCAGGGGAGTTGGCGGGCCAATTTAGAACAGAAATACCATGGTCCGTAAACCAGGCACGGGTAGATTTTGCGCTGTGTGCAGGCGCCAAGTCCTGTTGGAACTTGAAATCTCCATCTCCATAGAGCAGGTCAGCAGCAGGAAGCATGAAGTGCTCTAAAACTTGCTGGTAGACGGCTGCGTTGACCCTGGATCTCAGGAAACAGAGTGGACCGACACCAGCAGATGACATGGCACCCCAAACCATCACCCAACCATGCAAATTTTGCATTTCCTTTGGAAATCGAGGTCCCAGAGTCTGGAGGAAGACAGGAGAGGCACAGGATCCACGTTGCCTGAAGGCTAGTGTAAAGTTTCCACCATCAGTGATGGTTTGGGGTGCCATGTCATCTGCTGGTGTCGGTCCACTCTGTTTCCTGAGATCCAGGGTCAACGCAGCCGTCTACCAGCAAGTTTTAGAGCACTTCATGCTTCCTGCTGCTGACCTGCTCTATGGAGATGGAGATTTCAAGTTCCAACAGGACTTGGCGCCTGCACACAGCGCAAAATCTACCCGTGCCTGGTTTACGGACCATGGTATTTCTGTTCTAAATTGGCCCGCCAACTCCCCTGACCTTAGCCCCATAGAAAATCTGTGGGGTATTGTGAAAAGGAAGATGCAGAATGCCAGACCCAAAAACACAGAAGAGTTGAAGGCCACTATCAGAGCAACCTGGGCTCTCATAACACCTGAGCAGTGCCAGAAACTCATCGACTCCATGCCACGCCGCATTAACGCAGTAATTGAGGCAAAAGGAGCTCCAACCAAGTATTGAGTATTGTACATGCTCATATTTTTCATTTTCATACTTTTCAGTTGGCCAACATTTCTAAAAATCCCTTTTTTGTATTAGCCTTAAGTAATATTCTAATTTTGTGACACACGGAATTTTGGATTTTCATTTGTTGCCACTTCAAATCATCAAAATTAAATGAAATAAACATTTGAATGCATCAGTCTGTGTGCAATGAATAAATATAATGTACAAGTTACACCTTTTGAATGCAATTACTGAAATAAATCAAGTTTTTCAAAATATTCTAATTTACTGGCTTTTACCTGTGTGTATATATATATATATATATATATATATATATATATATATAAAAATAAGAGAAATACTTGATTGAATTTCAGTGTTCATTCATTTACACATATACACACACATAACACTCATCTACTCATTGTTGAGTTAAGGGTTGAATTGTCCATCCTGGTTCTATTCTCTGTCACTAATGTTCTAACCATGCTGAACACCCTCTCTGATGATGCATTCTGCTTCGTCTCCTTGTTGTGTGCGCAGTTGTGCACTGCACTCTCTAAACACCGTAGATGTTATTGTCACATATGCATGTACAGTAGATGGCAGTATTGTCCTGTTTAAGAGTGTCACAACATTGCTGTTTACAGCAGACAAACTGCTTTACGGTAGACGAAAATGTGACTGCTGTTGTTGTGTGTTGTTACCGCGCTGGGAGGACGTTAATGAAACTGCCTAACAATAAACCCACATAAGAAACCAAGAACTCGCCCTCCATCATTCTACAGTTATAACGTGATTGGGCAAGCACGCTGTTTATATTGTGGGAAAGCGGACGTGAAAACAGGCTGTCGACACATCACTCAGGTCCGCCTGAATTTCGGGAGATTTTCGGGAGAAAATTTGTCCCGGGAGGTTTTCGGGAGAGGCGCTGAATTTCGGGAGTCTCCCGGAAAATCCGGGAGGGTTGGCAAGTATGATGTATATACTCTGATGATTAACTTGTGTGATGACTGTATTATGCTGATAGTATATATTTGTACCATGAATTGATTAACGTGGACCCCGACTTAAACAAGTTGAAAAACTTATTCGGGTGTTACCATTTAGTGGTCAATTGTACGGAATATGTACTGTACTGTGCAAACTACTAATAAAAGTTTCAATCAATCAATCAGTCCCTGATGGCGAGTAGTTTGTCCAGTGTCCTCCTGTCCCTCACTGACTCAAACGTCTCCAACTGCGGGCTTCAATCCCGTTTAAGTGCCTTTTGCTGGTGCTGCTGCCCCTTTCATTCTAGACTTCTAGAGTGTTTGATTATCACATCACTCTAAATGTATAGACTATAAAGTTCACAAACATAAAGAGGGATCCTAGTGGGCCAGGCAAATCTTTCCTTTTCTCTAAACTAAAAGTGGGGAAATGTGTAGAGTGTTCTGGGCTTCACTGAAGACGTGATTTTATTTCACAATTCCTTGAGAGAAAAAAAATGCCTGGTTAGGCTTTGTGTATGTCACGTGTGCCTTCCTTGGGTGAAGCTAGGTTTACAGCTATGTTGTTATTATGCGGTTTGTTACTTATGTATGTTATGTAGCAGCTATTTAAAATAGTTTTGTCAATTTGTTCTGGCCTGAAATAAATTGGCCCTTTGAAACATATCTTTGTCTTTGTGTGTTGTATGTCGACCACATTGCTTAGCAGAGTTCAGTGATGCAAATGCATGTCGAGTTGATCAACAGATTGTATTATTCTCCAGTGCAATAACAATACTGAAATGAAGGCTAAAAGGGCATTAGTGGGAGCTTTAAAAAAAGAAAAAGAAAAAAATAAGTAACTAAATAGTTACTTTTTACAGTAACGCATTACTTTTTGGTGTAAGTAACTGAGTTAATAACTGAGTTACTTTTGAAATAAAGTAACTAGTAACTGTAACTAGTTACTGGTTTTCAGTAACTAACCCAACTCTGACCAGCATGCATCAAATTAAATTCAAGTTTGATTTGAAAAAGTATTCAAATTGTTTCAAATGAATTGAAACGTGTGAAAGAGGCATCAAAGTAATTGACAAAAACAAAAACATATGTGTCCCTAATGAAGTGTCCGGAGGCGATGACGTCGCACGTCGTCTTCACTTGTGAACTGCTTCAACTTTGACCCCCAACACGCACGCCAGCAGGTGTCTGTGTGCCCCTTGAATGGCAGCGGGCAAAATAGGACCTCTGTTCTCCAGTGTCCCGGGAAATGAACTGGAAAATGAGGGGCGGGGCTCCACGCCTCCTTCTCAGGACCCCCCCGGCCCCCTCCCTTGCTTTTGGGCTGCGCCGCCGCTGTTTTCTCGTCCCGCTTTAGAATACAGCTGCGACGTATGAATTTAGCAGGCCGCTTAAACAAGCGGGCGATCTGTCACTGGGTGACGCCCTCCCTAAGGCACCCCCCCGCCATCCACCCCAGCCTGACCCCACTTGACTGGGAGGCCATGACTTACCCGCTCATTCAAACTCAATCTGCTTTCTCTTGAATGGCGGCCGTCTTGTCAACAGCTTTAAGCCTCGTTTTCCCCCGATGATCATCTCAGGATTATCCTCGCTTTAGTCGTGTGCAGGATTGACTTCTTTCTCTGATATCGTCTGCTTGATGGCGGAATGTGCACACACTTCTGCAGTAAATATGAAAATGACACTCCCAAATCACTCTACGCCAAAACAAGGTGTCATTTTAAAAAATACTATAAAAAAAAAGAAAAAAATACCATAAAAAAGTGGAATAAAACACAAAACAAGTAAAACTTTTTTTTTAAACATAAAAAAGAGGAGTAAAAGAGTAAACAAGAAAAATGTAATGAACCTTTTAAAAATACTATTTAAAAAAAGACAAAAAATACCATTTAAAAAAAGTGGAATAAAACACAAAACAAGTGAAACTTTTTTTTTTAAACATAAAAAAGAGGAGTAAAAGAGTAAACAAGCAAAATGTAATGAACATTTTTAAAAATAATATTAAAAAAAAGAAAAAAATACCATTAAAAGAAAAAGTGGAATAAAACACAAAACAAGTGAAACTTTTTTTTAAACATAAAAAAGAGGAGTAAAAGAGTAAACGGGCAAAACGTAATGAACATTTTAAAAAATACTATTACAATTATTTTTTTTAAATACCATAAAAAAAAAAGTGGAATAAAACACAAAACAAGTGAAACTTTTTTTTTAAAACATAAAAAAGAGGTGTAAAAGAGTAAACAGGCAAAATGTAATGAACATTTAAAAAAAATATTATAATTTTTTTTAAATACCTTAAAAAAAGTGGAATAAAACACAAAACAAGTGAAACTTTTTTAAACATAAAAAGAGGAGTAAAAGAGTAAACAAGCAAAATGTAATGAACATTTTAAAAAAAAATACTGTAAAAAAAAGAAAAGAAAAAAATACCATTAAAAAGTGGAATAAAACACAAAACAAGTGAAACTTTTTTTTTCAAACATAAAAAAGAGGAGTAAAAGAGTAAACAGGCAAATGTAATGACAACTATAAAAAATAAAAATAAAAATAGAAAAGTAAAAATGTGGAATAAAAGAGCAAACAGGTGAAATGTAACGAAACATTCTAAAGTATTATTTAACAAACAAACAAAAATGGAATAAAAGAGTAAAGAGGCAAAATGTAATGAACATTTAAAAAAATATTATTAAAAATAAAAAATAAACTAATAAAAAAGTGGAGTAAAAGAGTAAACAAGTGAAATGTAATGAAACATTCTAAGATACTTTAAAAAAGTATATAAAAATGTGGAATAAAACAACAAACAGGTGAAATGGAACGGAATATTCTAAAATACTTCAAAAAAAATAACATCAAAAAGTGAAGTAAAACAGTAAACAGGCAAAATGTAATAAAAAAGTTAAAAAATATTATTTAAAAAAATAAAAAAAACATAAAAAAGTGGAATGAAACAGCAAACAGGTGAAATGTAATTAAACATTTTTAAATACTTAAAAAAACACATAAAAAAGTGGAATAAAACAGCAAACAGGTGAAATGTAACGGAACATTCTAAAATACTTTTTTTTTTTAAACATTAAAAAGTGGAGTAAAAGAGTAGACAGGCAAAATGTAATGAAAAAAATATACTATTAAAGTTTTTTAAAATTAAAGTAAAAAAGTGGAATAAAAAAGTAAACAGGCAAAATGTAATGACAATTTAAAAAATACTGTTAATAAAAGGAAAAAAACATAAAAAAGTGGAATAAAACAGTAAACAGGTGAAATGTAACGAAACATTTTTAAATACTTTAAAACAAACATAAAAAAGTGAAATAAAAGAGCAAACAAGTGAAATGTAACGAAACATTCTTAAATACTTTAAAACAAACGTAAAAAGGTGGAAGAAAACAGCAAACAGGTGAAATGTAACGGAACATTCTAAAATAATATTTTTAAAAAAAATAACTTAAAAAGTGCAATAAAAGAGCAAACAGGTGGAATGTTACAAGAAAAAGTTGCAATGTTAACTCTAATAACACAAAGTTGCCATGCAGGCTGTTTTTTTTCTTTAAAACTGTCATTGCTTAAATAATAAAGGATCAAAATCAATGTTGTTATGAATTATTGACCTAATCAAGGCTCCAATTACTTCACATCAAATATCCACTTTGAAATATTTTTGGGGTAAAATATTGGATATGACTTGTTTTTGTCAAATGAAAAACAAAGTTTTCTTTGACAAAAAGGGCAATAAACAAGCAAAAATAGTAATAAAAGCTTATAATCGATGGATGGATCTGAAGTTTAGCTAGATAGATTCAAGTGTTGGATGTAAAAAAAAAAATCATGTATGACTTATTTTTAACACTTTCATGATCTTTTGGAGCTCCCACATTTGTTGTGGGATTTTTTTTATGTTGTCATTTTTGGTAAAATAATAATAATAATGAATTAGAATGAATTGTGTTATGAATTATAGACCTTATGAAGGCTCAAATAATAAACACCAAATTTTCCACTTAGAATTTTTTTGGGGCGGAAATATTGCATATTTTTTGGTTTTGGTATAAACAAAACCCAAGTTTTATTTGACAAAAAAGGCATAAAAAAGACATAATAATAATAATAATAATAATATTAATAATAATAATATTAAAATCTTATAATCAATGGATAAATCTGAAGTTGATCTAGAGCATTGGTTCTTAACCTGGGTTCTATCGAACCCTAGGGGTTCGGTGAGTCGGCCTCAGGAGTTCGGCAGAGGTCAAAACACACCCGACTCATCGTGTAAATACAAACTTCTCCTTATCGGCGTATTACGGATACGGCAACAGCTGACTGATTTGCAGGTGTGTAATTTGTTGTGAGTTTATGCACTGTGTTGGTTTTGTTTTTTGAACAAGGTGATGTTCATGCACGGTTCATTTTGTGCACCAGTAATAAAACATGGAAACACTCTAGTATGGGGAACATATTCACCATTAATTAGTTGCTTATTAACATGCAAATTAATAACATATTGGCTCTTAAGTAGTCATTATTAAGTACTTATTAATGCCTTATTCGGCATTAGAGGGTTATAACCCTTACCCACTAACCCTGACCCTAACCCTGACCAAATGACTCTAAATCAAGTCTTTGCTCCTTAGAATATGTTCCCCTAGTGTCCAAATGACTCTAAATTAAGTCTTTGTTACTTAGAATATGTTCCCCATACTAAAGTGTTACCAAAAACATATCATTTTGTCTTGAATTTGAAAACATTTAAATTTTTCACTAAAGAAGGGTTCGGTGAATGCGCATATGAAACTGGTGGGGTTCGGTACCTCCAACAAGGTTAAGAACCACTGATCTAGAGATTTAAGTGTTGACAGTAAAAATAAGTGTATGAATCATTTTTAACACTTTCATGAGTGGGGCCCTTTTGGACCTCACTAATTTTTTGTGGGATTTTTTTTTTTAAACTAAGTTTTCTTTGACAAAAAGGGCATAAAACAAACATAATAATTATTTTATTTTTTAATTAATTAATAATAACAGTAATAACATCTTATAATCAATGGATGATTTGAATACCCCCAAAAAAGTTAGTGGGATTTTTATTAAAAATTTTTTTTGTCTTTTTAAAAAAAAGTTATAATAATGAATGAAAATAAATTGTGTTATGAATTACAGATCTATTTAGAGTTCAAATCAATTCACATCAAATATTCCATTTAGATGTTTTTTTTTGTGGGGGGAAATATTGCATATTTTGCGGTTTTGCCATAAACAAACTAAGTTTTTTTTGTTTTTTTTTAAAGGGCATAATCATGTTTTGGACCTGGACCAAACTTGAGGGGCCCCTAAAGGTTAAAAAAATGTATACATTTTATTGGTTTTGAAAAAGAAAAATATCAAAATGGGCCCTTTATCCTTTATCCATCCATTTTCTACCGACTCTCCCTTTTTGGGGTCGCGGAGGGTGCTGGAGCCTATCTCAGCTGCATTCGGGCGGAAGGCGAGGTACACCCTGGACAAGTCGCCACCTCATCACAGGGCCAACACAGATAGACAGACAACATTCACACACTAGGGCCGATTTAGTGTTGCCAATCAACCTATCCCCAGGTGCATGTTTTTGGAGGTGGGAGTAAGCCGGAGTACCCGGAGGGACAGAAAGATCCCGAGCCCGGGATTGAACTCAGGATAACTCAGGACCTTCGTATTGAGAGGCACATGCACTAACCCTTGTACCACCGTGCTGCTCTTTATGCTTTAATTTTTCATAAATGACCTCACAATACGTTACATGATGTTGTTATTTTTGTTGCGATGCTATGTTGTGATGTCATATGTGAACGTGTTGTGTCGTGTGTCGTTTTGGGTGTGATCGGTGTCAAAGCGCTGGCCGGTGAATAATTGATGCGTCGCCGCAATCAAGTGCATGCAGATCACAGCACGCTGACGTCCATTTGAAAGGCGACCCGGCGCTGAAAGCCACCTGTAACCAGTGTGTCACATCCAATCTGTAATCCTCCACTGGGGACGGGCGCCCCCCCCCCTATTGTGAGCGCGCTCTGCCGCTCTCTGGGGAGTGTGTGTGACGAGTGCGTCTGCATTAGGAGTGTGTGTGAGGCAGCAGGCAGAAGGCCTGTTGTCTGACACTGATTTGTAAAGGGAGACAATACGCCTCATTGACCCGGCCTGTTGGAGCGAGCTGCACTGTCTGCTGCACATACCTCCATCACGGCTCTTTAAACTGCGGCAGATTGCCACCAGGTCCCTGACGGGGGGGCCGAAGAGGGGCCAAGATGAGTTGCTTTGACAACGAGGATGCTCCCTGCAGGCAAACTTTGACATCTCTAACAACTAACTAACGTCTCCTATTAACACTTTTTAACGACCTTCTCTGCACTGTTAAACTGACGTGATGCTGCTGCTATTACTTGTACACAATATTAGCTAATATTAAGACTGTTTTCCTTTACCACGAATTGATTAACGTGGACCCCGACTTAAACAAGTTGAAAAACTTATTCGGGTGTTACCATTTAGTGGTCAATTGTACAAAATATGTACTGTACTGTGCAATCTAATAAAAGTCTCAATCAAAACTCTCAGAAAAATACAACTTGCTAACCCGCTAAACTGTTTTGAATATTTTTAATCTAGCTAAAAAACTACTTGTGCTAAACAAATTTATATTATGTTAATGTCATAATTTTGTCCAAATAAATTAAACGACTTGTATCAAATTTGCAGCTATGGATTGCATTCCAAGTTATATGACTTGTCAGGACTTGGTCCTGGGTGTGTGCTTTTCCGGGATGCAACGGAAAGTTGGCACGGGCGAGACGGGAATTAAGGTACATATTTATTTAAAGACTATAAATACAAAAAAAAAGGATCAAACAAAAGGCGCGCACAGTGGCGGAGAATAAACTATGAACAATTAAACAAATCTTGCAAACTATGGCTTGAATAAAGAAAACTTACTTGGCATGGACAAAAAAGGAGCAGCGTGAACATGGACATGAAAAAATGGACAGAGCATACATGTGGTGTGAGGTCGTCAGGCCGAACAACAGAAAATGAATGAACTTAAATACTATGGACATGATTAGTGAAAGCAGGTGCGTGACGTGACAGGTGAAAACTAATGGTTGCTATGGTGACCAGACAAGGGAGTGAAAAGACAGAAACTAAACAAAACATGACTTAAAACAAAACATGATAATACAGACATGACATGACTAGGGCAAAATTGGCAAAAAAAAAATGTTATCAGGGTAATGTTAGCATGCTAAGAGTTAGCACATATCACGTACCAAGTTATATGACTCTGAGGTGTACGAGGGCAACATTGGTGAAAAAAAAAAAAAGTTAGCATGCTAATGTTAGCATGTCAAAATCTAATGTAAAAGTGAGCATATGTCACGCACCAAGTTATATGACTCTGGGGTGTTCGGCGGCAAAATTGACAAAAAAAAGTTAGCATGCTATTGTTAGCATGTTAACACACACACTTCGAGAATAACTAAAGATTAATGTCATCTAAAATATGATGTAAAAAATATTTCATATATATATAAATATATATATATATATATATATATATATATATACATATATATTTATATATATATATATACTGTTTTAATTTACTTATACATATAAGTAGTAGATCCTAAGAACAATAGCAGTAATAATAGCAGTAAACAATATAGAAAATAACACAAATGTTCATTAAAATGTGTGCAGGACCAGAAATAAAAACATGCATCCATATTTTTGATGGATTGTGTGGATTAAGAGCAGGGGTGTCCAAACTTTTTCCACTGAGGGCCACACACGGAAAAATTAAAACACGCGGGGGCCATTTTGATATTTTTCATTTTCAAAACCAATACAATAAATAGATCGATTTTTAACCATTAGGGCTCCCCTCAAGTTTGGCCCCGGGGACTCAGAAGGGTTACAGTCATAAAAATAATTCATATATTATTATAAATTCATTTTTTATTATTCAACACTTGAATCTATAGATCAACGTCAGGTATATATTTTGATATAAAGTTAAAAAAATAAAATAAATATATATATATATAATCTTTTGTTTTTGTATTTCATGCTCTTTTTATCAAAGATTAAAAAAAATTGGGGTGCAAAAACACAAAATATGCAATATTTCCCACCCCTAAAAAATTCAAAGTGGAATATTCAATATGAAATAATTGGAGCCTTAAATAGATCAATAATTAATAACAACATTGATTTAGATTCATTATTTTTTTTGGAGCAATGACAGTTTCTATCCATCCATTTTCTACCGCTTGTCCCTTTCGGGGTGACCGGGGGTGCTGGAGCCTATCTCAGCTGCATAAAAAACAAAATCCCACTAAAATCCCCGAAAGGCCCCACTCTTAATAGTGTCAAAACTAAGTCATATATTTAATTTAGTTTTGCTTTCAACGCTTTAGTTGCTAGATCAGAGGTCCCCAAACTACGGCCCGCGGGTCACATCCGGCCCGCCTGAGTCCAAAATCCGGCCCGCGGGAAGTCCCAAGTTAAAAAAAAAAGAAAAATATCTTTTTTTCAATTATTATGTTTTTAAATCTGTCCTTTCTAATCCATTTTCTACCGCCTGTTACTCTCAGTGTATCCTAGCCACTCAGGCAAATAATATTGTCTAAAAATGCATTTTCTTATCAATAACGTGACATTATCGCACTCGGAATATATATATACAGGTAAAAGCCAGTAAATTAGAATATTTTGAAAAACTTGATTTATTTCAGTAATTGCATTCAAAAGGTGTAACTTGTACATTATATTTATTCATTGCACACAGACTGATGCATTCAAATGTTTATTTCATTGAATTTTGATGATTTGAAGTGGCAACAAATGAAAATCCAAAATTCCGTGTGTCACAAAATTAGAATATTACTTAAGGCTAATACAAAAAAGGGATTTTTAGAAATGTTGGCCAACTGAAAAGTATGAAAATGAAAAATATGAGCATGTACAATACTCAATACTTGGTTGGAGCTCCTTTTGCCTCAATTACTGCGTTAATGCGGCGTGGCATGGAGTCGATGAGTTTCTGGCACTGCTCAGGTGTTATGAGAGCCCAGGTTGCTCTGATAGTGGCCTTCAACTCTTCTGCGTTTTTGGGTCTGGCATTCTGCATCTTCCTTTTCACAATACCCCACAGATTTTCTATGGGGCTAAGGTCAGGGGAGTTGGCGGGCCAATTTAGAACAGAAATACCATGGTCCGTAAACCAGGCACGGGTAGATTTTGCGCTGTGTGCAGGCGCCAAGTCCTGTTGGAACTTGAAATCTCCATCTCCATAGAGCAGGTCAGCAGCAGGAAGCATGAAGTGCTCTAAAACTTGCTGGTAGACGGCTGCGTTGACCCTGGATCTCAGGAAACAGAGTGGACCGACACCAGCAGATGACATGGCACCCCAAACCATCACCCAACCATGCAAATGTTGCATTTCCTTTGGAAATCGAGGTCCCAGAGTCTGGAGGAAGACAGGAGAGGCACAGGATCCACGTTGCCTGAAGTCTAGTGTAAAGTTTCCACCATCAGTGATGGTTTGGGGTGCCATGTCATCTGCTGGTGTCGGTCCACTCTGTTTCCTGAGATCCAGGGTCAACGCAGCCGTCCACCAGCAAGTTTTAGAGCACTTCATGCTTCCTGCTGCTGACCTGCTCTATGGAGATGGAGATTTCAAGTTCCAACAGGACTTGGCGCCTGCACACAGCGCAAAATCTACCCGTGCCTGGTTTACGGACCATGGTATTTCTGTTCTAAATTGGCCCGCCAACTCCCCTGACCTTAGCCCCATAGAAAATCTGTGGGGTATTGTGAAAAGGAAGATGCAGAATGCCAGACCCAAAAACGCAGAAGAGTTGAAGGCCACTATCAGAGCAACCTGGGCTCTCATAACACCTGAGCAGTGCCAGAAACTCATCGACTCCATGCCACGCCGCATTAACGCAGTAATTGAGGCAAAATGAGCTCCAACCAAGTATTGAGTATTGTACATGCTCATATTTTTCATTTTCATACTTTTCAGTTGGCCAACATTTCTAAAAATCCCTTTTTTGTATTAGCCTTACACAATATTCTAATTTTGTGACACACGGAATTTTGGATTTTCATTTGTTGCCACTTCAAATCATCAAAATTAAATGAAATAAACATTTGAATGCATCAGTCTGTGTGCAATGAATAAATATAATGTACAAGTTACACCTTTTGAATGCAATTACTGAAATAAATCAAGTTTTTCAAAATATTCTAATTTACTGGCTTTTACCTGTATATATATATATATATATATATATATATATATATATATATATATATATATATATATATATATATATATATATATATAAATATATACATATATATATATATATATATATATATATATATAAATATATACATATATATATATATATATATATATATATATATATATATATATGCGTGGCGCAGTGGAAGAATGGCCGTGCGCGACCCGAGGGTCCCTGGTTCAATCCCCACCTAGTACCAACCTCGTCATGTCCGTTGTGTCCTGAGCAAGACACTTCACCCTTGCTCCTGATGGGTGCTGGTTAGCGCCTTGCATGGCAGCTCCCTCCATCAGTGTGTGAATGTGTGTGTGAATGGGTAAATGTGGAAGTAGTGTCAAAGCGCTTTGAGTACCTTGAAGGTAGAAAAGCGCTATACAAGTACAACCCATTTATCATTTATCATTTATTTATATATATATATATATATACACAGCCCGGCCCCCGGCCAATTTTTTTTTAACCCAATGCGGCCCCCGAGTCAAAGAGTTTGGGGACCCCTGCTGTCGATCAACTTCGGATCTATCCGTCGATTATAAGTTTTTATGCTTCTTGTTTTTGCGGGGGGGATTTTTTACCTTTTTGTCATAGAAATGCCTGTTTTATTGGCAAACACACAAATATGTCAAAGTTCCCCCAAAAATTTAAAAGCGGAATATTTCATGTGAAGTAATTGGAGCCTTAAATAGATCAATAATTCATAACAACATTGATTTTGATTCATTATTATTTTTTGAGCACTGACAGTTTAAAAAACTAAATCCCACTAAAATCCCCGAAAGGCCCCACTCATAAAAGTGTCAAAAATAAGTCATATATTGTATTTTTATTTTTATTTTTTTATTTCAACGCTTTAGTCTTTATAGACCAACTTCGGATCTATCCGTCGATTATAAGTTTTTAATCTTCTTGTTTGTTTTATGCCCGTTCTGTCATAGAAATGCCTGTTTTTATGGCAAACACACAAAAGATGTCATATTTCCCCCCAAAAATTTCAAAGTGGAATATTTAATGTGAAGTAGTTGGAGCCTTAAATAGATACATAATTCATAACAACATTGATTTTTATTCATTATTATTTTTTGAGCAATGACAGTTTCAAAAACAAAATCCCACTAAAATCCCCCAAAAGCCCCACTCATTAAAGTGTCAAAAATAAGTCATACATATATATATATATATTTTTTTTTTACTTTCAACGCTTTAGTCTCTAGATCAACTTTGGATCTATCCGTCGATTATACGTTTTTATTCTTCTTGTTTGTTTGTTTTATGCCCTTTATGGCAAACACACAAAATATGTCATAATTCCCCCAGTGGAATATTTAATGTGAAGTAGTTGGAGCCTTGAATAGATCAATAATTCATAACAACATTGATTTTGATTCATTATTATTTTTTGAGCAATGACCGTTTGTAAAAACAAAATTCCACTAAAATCCCTGAAACACCTCACTCATAAAAGGGTCAAAAATAAGTCATACATTTTATTTATATATATATTTTTTTTTTACTTTCAATGCTTTAGTCTGTAGATCAACTTCGGATCAATCCGTCGATTATAAGTTTTTATTCTTCTTGTTTGTTTGTTTGTTCTATGCCCTTTTTGTCAAATGCCTGTTTTTATGGCAAACACACAAAATATGTCATAGTTCCCCCAAAAAATGTCTAAGTGGAATATTTAAAGTGAAGTAATTAGAGACTTAAATAGGTCAATAATTCATAACAACATTGATTTTGATTCATTATTATTTTTTGAGCAATGACAGTTTAAGAAAACAAAATCCCACTCAAATCCCCAGAAAGGCTGCACTCATAAAAGTGTCAAAAAATAAGTCATATATTTAATTTTTTTACTTTCAACGCTTTAGTCTCTAGATAAACTTTGAATCTATATTCATCAATTATTAGTTTTTATTCTTCTTGTTTGTTTTATGCCCTTTTTTGTCATGGAAATGCCTGTTTTTAAGGCAAACACACAGTGGAATATTTAATGTGAAGTATTAGGAGCCTTGAATGTGTCAATAATTCATACCATTGATTTTGATTCATTATTATTTATTGATCAATGACAGTTGAAAATAAACAGCCTGCATGGCAGCTTTGTGTTATTAGAGTCAACACTACAACTTTCTATCGTTTTATTTAACCTGTTTGCTATTTTATGCCACTTTTTTATATTATTTTTATATTTTAATATTGTGCTGCGGGCCAGTAAAAAATGAGCTGTGGGCCACAAATGGCCCTCTATCCGCACTTTGCACACCCTGTTTTAAAAATCGTATTATTTTGCTGTTATTTCTCCTCCTGGCCTCCAGGAAGTAAAATGTGAGTTTTGTCCTAGTTGAGTTGAAGGAACTTCTATTATATTCATATACTCATATTTATTTTGTGATATTTATATTTCTGATTCAGAGATCAACAGGCGTCCATTCTCGGCCTGACGTCTCCCTCTCTCTGAGGTTGTAAACAAACACGTTTTCTATTGTCCTCCATTGTCAGAGAGTGGAGATGACCTTTTTCTCTTCCCTCTTTCTTCCCCCCGTCTCCTTTTCACCATCGATCCCAAGCTGTCGCGCTGCCACTCCCTCTCTTGTGTCCCCACCTGTTGAACAATTGTCTCGCTATTATCTCATGTCCCTCGCCATTGGCCCCACCTCCGTCTGTTAGCCACGCCCCCTTACCCTCCAGCCCGCTATAAAAGCGAGAGAGGGCGCGGCCGGGCGGTGACAAGCAGCTTGGCGCCACACCGAGTTTGGATTTTTTCTTCTTCTTCTTTTTTTTTTTTTTTTTTTCTCTCCACACCCAGCATGCAAATGAACACAGGCGTAGCTATGTCGCTGTGGTGCGAGGAAGCGGAAGATGCCGAGCGGACGCCTGTGCGCACCGCCGACGGGGGCCAGGCTCAGCTGCGGGCCGCCTGGGACCCGTCGGTGTCCGGGAATCGGGTGATCCAGAGGCTGCTTCACATGGAGGACCGCTACGCTCCCTCGCCACTGTACATCAGCATCATCCAGCAGGATCCGCAACGCAGGGAGGAGCTGTGCAAGTGGACCCTGGAGGTACGTCCACACTGTAAGAAGGTTTTTACACTGTTTTTTTTTTTACAGTGAATTACTGTAAATGGAAAATCGGTAACAATGTTTTTTTTACGGTAAAATTCTGCCAACTGAGCGGACAGTTTTTACCGTAATATTTACAGTGTTTTCTAAATTTATTTTTTATGTATTTATTTTTATGTTTTTTAATTTTTAATTTTTTTTAAATTTTGTCCTGTCCAGCTACTCTGTTACGATCCGCTGCCCGGATCATAGTTTGTTTGTTTGAGTCACATGTGTTTTCAGCACCTTGAGTTTCGTTTATTTCTGTTGCCATGACGGCAGATTGTATACACCTGCCTCTGGTTAGTGTCCGGGACGCGCACCTGTTGTCCGGGCGCTAATCAGAGGGCTATTTAGTCTTTGGCCTGGCCTCACTCGGTCTGGCTTCCTAGTTTGTTCTCACACAACTGATGACGACGATTATTTATTGTTTCTTAGCTCCTAGTTCTCACGCTAGGCTCTTTTGGTTTGCTAGCTCCCACGCTAGCCCTTTTGTTTTGCCTTTTGTGCTACGTGCATGTCTTTTTGTTTATTCATCATATGATTTATATTTAAAATAAATCATTTTTCCTACCTGCAAGCTGTGTCCGAAGCCGTCTGCATCCTTGGGAGAACCACACCCGCATCACTATGCGACCAAGTCGTTTCAGTAGGAAGCCAGACCGAGTGAGGCCAGGCCAAAGACTAAATAGCCCTCTGATTAGCGCCCGGACAACAGGTGCGCGTCCCGGACACTAACCAGAGGCAGGTGTATACAATCTGCCGTCATGGCAACAGAAATAAACGAAACTCAAGGTGCTGAAAACACATGTGACTCAAACAAACAAACTATGATCCGGGCAGCGGATCGTAACATACTCAGGCAAATCATACTGTTGATGTAGATGCCCATATCTGCTGTACAGATGTACTTTACAAAAGAGAAGAGTGGGATACTTCTCTTGTTGCCTAAATTTGTATTAGACTTTATTAAATGGATTTATATTATTATTTGGTGCAGGAGGGGATAGAAAGAGGGAAAAAAAGGAAGACAGAGGGGGAAATTTCGGGGACAAGAGGGGGATAAGACAGAGAGACAAAAACAACAACAGCAGACACAACAACAACAATAACAACAACAACCATCAATCAATCAATCAATCTTTATTTATATAGCCCTAAATCACAAGTGTCTCAAAGGGCTGCACAAGCCACAACGACATCCTCGGTACAAAGCCCACATACGGGGCAAGGAAAAACTCACCCCAGTGGGACGTCGATGTGAATGACTATGAGAAACCTTGGAGAGGACCGCATATGTGGGTAACCCCCCCCCCCCTCTAGGGGAGACCGAAAGCAATGGATGTCGAGTGGGTCTGACATAATATTGTGAGAGTCCAGTCCATAGTGGATCCAACATAATAGTAAGAGTCCAGTCCATAGTGGGGCCAGCAGGACACCATCCCGAGCGGAGACGGGTCAGCAGCGTAGAGATGTTCCCAGCCGATGCACAGGCGAGCGGTCCACCCCGGGTCCCGACTCTGGACAGCCAGCACTTCATCCATGGCCACCGGACCTGTGCCCCCCCCCCCCCCCCCCTCAAGGAAAAGGGGAGCAGAGGAGAAAAGAAAAGAAACGGCAGATCAACTGGTCTAACAGGGGGGCTATTTAAAGGCTAGAGTATACAAATGAGTTTTAAGATGGGACTTAAATGCTTCTACTGAGGTAGCATCTCTAATTGTTACCGGGAGGGCATTCCATAGTACTGGAGCCCGAATAGAAAACGCTCTATAGCCCGCAGACTTTTTTTGGGCTCTGGGAATCACTAATAAGCCGGAGTTCTTTGAACGCAGATTTCTTGCCGGGACATATGGTACAATGCAATCGACAAGATAGGACGGAGCTAGACCGTGTAGTATTTTATACGTAAGTAGTAAAACCTTAAAGTCACTTCTTAAGTGCACAGGAAGCCAGTGCAGGTGAGCCAGTATAGGCGTAATATGATCAAACTTTCTTGTTCTTGTCAAAAGTCTAGCAGCCGCATTTTGTACCAACTGTAATTTTTTAATGCTAGACATAGGGAGACCCGAAAATAATACGTTACAGTAGTCGAGACGAGACGTAACGAACGCATGAATAATGATCTCAGCGTCGCTAGTGGATAAAATAGAACGAATTTTAGCGATATTACGGAGATGAAAGAAGGCCGTTTTAGTAACACTCTTAATGTGTGATTCAAACGAGAGAGTTGGGTCGAAGATAATACCCAGATTCTTTACTAATTCGCCGTGTGTAATTGTTTGGTTGTCAAATGTTAAGGTGGTATTATTAAATAAATGTCGGTGTTTAGCAGGACCGATAATCAGCATTTCCGTTTTCTTGGCGTTGAGTTGCAAGAAGTTAGCGGACATCCATTGTTTAATTTCATTAAGACACGCCTCCAGCTGACTACAATCCGGCGTGTTGGTCAGCTTTAGGGGCATGTAGAGTTGGGTGTCATCAGCATAGCAATGAAAGCTAACACCGTATTTGCGTATGATGTCGCCTAGCGGCAGCATGTAAATACTAAAGAGTGCAGGGCCAAGAACCGAACCCTGAGGAACTCCGCACGTTACCTTAACATAGTCCGAGGTCACATTATTATGGGAGACGCATTGCATCCTGTCAGTAAGATAAGAGTTAAACCACGACAAAGCTAAGTCTGACATACCAATACGTGTTTTGATACGCTCTAATAAAATATTATGATCGACGGTATCGAAAGCAGCGCTAAGATCAAGAAGCAGCAACATAGATGACGCATCAGAATCCATCGTTAGCAGTAGATCATTAGTCATTTTTGAGAAGAGTGGGATACTTCTCAAAAGAGTGGGATACTTCTCTTGTTGCCTAAATTTGTATTAGACTTTATTAAATGGATTTATATTATTATTTGGTGCAGGAGGGGATAGAAAGAGGGAAAAAAAGGAAGACAGAGGGGGAAATTTCGGGGACAAGAGGGGGATAAGACAGAGAGACAAAAACAACAACAGCAGACACAACAATAACAACAACAACAACAACAGAACAACATCAGCAAATACGATATGTACAAATATGATGGTAAAAGTAATAGCAAAGAAGCAGTTAGTGAAGTAAATATTAATAACACAGAAATGACAATGAACATTATTACACTACAAATTGAGCAATACAAATACCAATAAAAATAGCACTATTGATAATGAATAACAATAATTACCTCTATTATCAACAATACAATTGTTCAAACACAACAATACATATATATAATGATAACTTGAAATAATAAAGAAAGCGGATACATGGAGGGGAGGAAAGAGAAGCCAACTATATTAACCTTGTAGATTGTTATAGTAACATATAGGTTAAGTTTTGTCAGTGTGTCATGTGTTACCCAGTTTCCCCTAGGGCAACAACGATTAATATACGTTTGCTGAAACGTGATTATATGCATGTGTATGTATTTATATGTACTTGTATATGTACAGTATGTGTATATGTATGTTTGTACAGTGAATGCATTCATACAGTATGTATATATGTAATGTATATATGTATGTTTGTACAGTGAATGTATATGTACAGTATATGTATGTTTGTACAGTGAATGTATATGTACAGTATGTGTACTGTATATGTATGTTTGTACAGTGAATGTATATGTACAGTATATGTATGTTTGTACAGTGAATGTATATGTACAGTATGTGTATATGTATGTTTGTACAGTGAATGTGGATGTATGAACTTTGAGTGTTGTTGTATTCCCTAATTTTTAGTGACCTGAACATAATCTGGACTGTACACACATTTTTTTTTTTTTTGAAATTGTAATTTTGTTTATAGATTATATGCAATCTGTTGTGTTACAAAATGTTTCTATTATTATTATTATTATTATTTTATTTTTTTTCAGTGTACATGAATGAAGGTGTGTGTTGCTTGGACATTATCTGGACTGGACCTGGTTTTAAAAAAAACCTTTAAACGAAGCTAATTTCATTTACAACCAGGTCTGGTGAAGATAAGGTCCTTTTTTCTTTTTCTTTTTTTTTAGATAAGATAAATAAATATTTTCTTGGATAAAAAAGAAAGTAAAACAATATAAAACTAATTACATTAAAAAAAAAGTAATTAAATGAAAATGTTAGTGGACCAGGGGCACAAACAATCAAGTGTGCTTCAGGGACTGTGTCCCTTGCAGAAGTGCTGTCCATGTTGTGGGAACCAGAATATTGGTAGCAGAAAGAAACAACCCCTTTTGTGTGAGTGGGTGTGTATGAGTGTGAATGGGGGAGGTAGGGTTTTTTTTGGGTTGATGCACTAGTTGAAAGTGTATCGTGTGTTTTTTCTGTGTTGATTTAATTAAAAAAAATTTGAGTGTGTAGGTATGTACTGTATTTGTGTATGTATGTGGGCGCGTAAGTACCTATGTGTGCGCGTATGTATATATGTATGAATAATTGTGTGTAAGTGAGTATATATATGTGTATTTTCATGTACAATATATTTGACTCCCAGTATGTGCGGTAGCCAGAGGTTTTTTTTAAGTGCATTACTGTAAACTGACAAATGGTACCACTGTCTTTCAAAATTTACGGTAGTTGACTTTACAGTGCATTACTGTAAATTGAAAAAACGGCACCCATTTTATTTATATGTTGAAATTCTGGCAACTGAGCTACTTGTTTTGTTTTTTTCTTTTTTACTGTAAACGCTACACTTTTTTTCTTCACAGTGCATTACTGTAAATGGAAAAACGGTATAAATGTTATTTTTACAGTAAAATTCTGTCAACTGAGCCGACAGTTTTTACCCTAAAATCTACCGTCGTTTTTACAGTGCATTATTGTAAATTAAAACAACTGTACCATTGTTATTTTTTACTGTAAAATATATGGTTGTTTTTACAGTGCATTACTGTAAAGGGAAACATGGTACCACTGTTATTTTTACGGTAAAATTCTGCCAACTGAGCGGACAGTTTTTACCGTAATATTTACAGTGGAGTTTTTTAAGTGCATTACTGTAAACTGAGAAATGCTACCACTGTCTTTCAAAATCTACGGTAGTTGACTTTACAGTGCATTACTGTAAATTGGAAAAACTTCACCAATTTAATTTTTATGTGGAAATTCTTGCAATTGAGCTGCTTGTTTAGTTTTCTTTTTTACTGTAAACAATACACTTTTTTTTCCACAGTGCATTACTGTAAATGGAAAAATGGTACCACTGTTATTTTTACGGTAAAATTCTGCCAACTTTACCCTAAAATCTACCATTGTTTTTACAGTGCATTTCTGTAAATTAAAACAACTGTACCATTTTTTTTTTTACTGTAAAATATATGGTTGTTTTTACAGTGCATTACTGTAAAGGGAAGCGTGGTACCACTGTTATTTTTACGGTAAAATTCTGCCAAATGAGCGGATAGTTTTTACCGTAATATTTACAGTGGAGTTTTTTAAGTGCATTCCTGTAAACTGAAAAATTCTGCCACTGTCTTTCAAAATCTACGGTAGTTGACTTTACAGTGCATTACTGTAAATTGGAAAAACTGCACCAATTTTATTTGTATGTGGAAATTGTTGCAATTGAGCTGTTTGTTTTGTTTTCTTTTTTACCGTAAACGGTACACTTTTTTTTCCCCTCACAGTGCATTACTGTAAATGGAAAAACTGTACCACTGTTATTTTTACGATACAATTCTGCCAACTGAGCTGACAAGTTTTACCCTAAAATCTACCGTCGTTTTTTTTACAGTGCATTACTGTAAATTGAAAAACAGCACCAACTTTATTTTTTATGTTGACATTTTGGCGACTGAACAGCTAGTTTTTTGTTTTGTTTTGTTTTTTACCGTAAACGCTACACTTTTGTTTTTCCTTACAGTGCAATACTGTAAATAGAAAAACTGTACCACTGTTATTTTTACCGTAAAATTCTGCCAACTGAGCTGAGTTTTTACCCTAATATCTACCATCGTTTTTACAGTGCATTACTTTAAATTAAAAAAATGTACCATTGTTATTTTTTTACTATAAAATATATGGTCGCTTTTACAGCGCATTACTGTAAATAAAGAAATGTTACAACTATCATTTTTACAATAAAATTCTCAGTTTTTACTGAAAAATCTAGTAATTTTTACAGCACATTACAGTAAATAGAAAAATGGTATCAGTGTCATTTTGACGGTAAAATTCTGGCAACTGAACTGTAAAATCTACAGTGGATGACTTTGTATTATTGCAAATGAAAAAGCAGTCCCAGTGTTATTTTTACAGTAAAATTCTGGCGACTGAGCTGCCAGTTCCTTTTTTTTTTTTTTTTTCGTAAACGCTACCGATTTATTTTTACAGTATGTTTTGTTTTTCATTTTACAGTGCATTACTGTAAATAGAAAAACAGAACTATTGTTTTTTTCAATTAAATTCTGGAGACTGCAGACTTTAGTTTTACAGTGCATTACTGTAATTGGAAAAATGGTAGCAATTTTATTTTTCCTCAAAAATGATAGCGTCTGAGCTGTTACGGAAACTTCCACTGACAACACAAACCTTCACCTTTTCCGCAGGTGTGCTGCGTTTGCGGCTGCGATGAGGCCGTCTTCCCCTTGTCGGTCTCGCTGATGGACCGCTTCCTGTCCGCCACGCTGTCCCTGCCCGCGTCTCCGCACTGCCTGGCCGCCGCCTGCGTCCTCATCGCCTCCAAGCTGACGGAGTGTGACAACATCCAATCAGACGCCCTCTGTGCCGCTGCAGACGACAACTTCCTGCCGTCCGACCTGAGGGTGAGTCCGACATCATGGCGTGAGCAGCTAAATGTGCTCCGTTTTAACCATGTGATTAAATGCTGACTACAATAACATGTAACCATGTGGGGGCCAATACAATTTAAATATTTTATTTTACCTTTAGAGCTCCCCAGGACCCAGAAGTCTTAGTCATAAAATGTAAAAAATAAGTCATATATTATTAAAAATATTTTAAAATTATTATTTTATGCTTTAATCTCTAGATAAAGCATTAAAGTTAACAATTTTTTAAATGTTCTATGCCATTTCTTCAAAGAAAACCCTGTTTTAATGGCAAAAACACAAAATATGTAAAATTTCCCCCCAACAAATGTTCAAAGTGTAAAATTTAAAGTGAAGTAATTGGAATCTCCATCCATTTTCTACCGCTTGTCCCTTTCGGGGTCGCGGGGCTTGCTGGAGCCTATCTCAGCTACATTCGGGCGGAAGGCGGGATACACCCTGGACAAGTCGGAACCTTAATTAAGTCAATAATTCATAACTCATCCATCCATCCTTTTTCTACCGCTTGTCCCTCTCGGGGTGGCGGGGGGTCGCTGGAGCCTATCTCAGCTTGGGGATCCAAAATGAATTTTGCGGCCCGCAAAATGAATTTGCTAAGTATGAAAATGAGATGCAATTTTTTAATGACAAAAACTGCTGTTCTAAATGTGTCCACCGGATGTCGCAATAGCAATTCAAGTGTGACCCACGTCACACATGACAGTGTTTAAAGATGACTTGCCAGTCGACTTTAAGCGCCCTCTGGATTGGCTGCCGCCACTCCAGTCAATGTATGTGCAAGCAATCAGCTGCTCCTATTGTGGCTGGCGGCAGATGGCGGCAGACTGATGCAGTAGCGACGCACAATACCTTCTTTCAATGTAAATTATCCAGGATAAAATAACGGATAAAATAAAGAAACGGTGAGATGCGAAGACTTAAGTCAACATTACATTATCTTATATAAATATTTATCAGATCTGTTTATCTATTTTATGGAGGAATGTAGTTAATCATAGAACTGGCACCCAAAGTTATCAAAAAAGTATTGATTTTGAATCAAGAATCGTTTTGAATCTAATTAAGTCGAATCGTGTGGTGCCCAAAAATTCGCAGCCCTATTAGCCGCCCAAAGTGCGCGGGCCACATTTACACTAAACAATCAAGTTTAGTAGAGGGCCACAGTAAATCCAAAATGACATAACAAAATATAATTTTAGGTCAGAGGAACTGAGCAGGATTTTATTTGTATTTGCCATTATATTCTTATCAGTGAGAGAGCAGGAAGGGGCTAAGAATACGTTTGCAGTGCCCTGTCAGTCATTAATCGACATTTTACATGCGCTTATTCACGTAAAACGCACAACGCTTGATCTGCGCATAGGGAGGGGCGGCCCTGTTTTAGGTGCACTAACACTTGTTGCTAGGTAAGATTCATCACTTGTTGCTAGGCAGAACTCATGGGGCACAAATATTTGTGCCCCACGGATCAATGTTTTTTTGTTTTTTTTTTAATTCCACCCAAATTTACTAGGACAGATGTGAAGTGACGTGAATTATATTTATATAGCGCTTTTCTCTAGTGACTCAAAGCGCTTTACATAGTGAAACCCAATATCTAAGTTACATTTAAACCAGTGTGGGTGGCACTGGGAGCAGGTGGGTAAAGTGTCTTGCCCAATGACACAACGGCAGTGACTAGGATGGCAGAAGCGGGGATCGAACCTGCAACCCTCAAGTTGCTGGCACGGCCGCTCTACCAACCGAGCTATACCGCCCCAGATGTGTCCCCAGAGCTGCGCGGAGGACCATTTTCGGCCCCCCAAGTTTGTTTTGTTATTGGCCATCGGCATTTTGTAAAAATTGCTAAGATGTTAGGTTTTAATAGATCAGCGTGTAGTGATCTATATTGATTTGCTTTTAGCTTTATATATCAAAGTGACACACCCCCAGCGTTGACTCTAAATGTTCTGTTTGTGGCCCTCGCTAGAAAAACTTTTCGACACTCCTGTTAAACTCTTTAAAATTACTTTAAGTTAGGAAAAACAACAAAATAAAGATTATAGTACCGGTATTTATTTCCCTGCGATGTATTAAATATAATGGTGGGGCACTGCCCCTAATGCAGGATGACTATTGCTTGAACATTTTTGACCTTAGAAAACATCCAAAGGTGTTCAATAATTAGTCTAATTGTCTTCATTAGAGAAGATAGGACTTTCAAGAACACAAATGGCCGCCCTGATCTGTATTAAATATAATGGTGGGGCACTGCCCCTAATGCAGAATGACTATTGCTTTTACATTTTTGACCTTAGAAAATGTCAAAAAGTGTTCAATAATTAGTCTAATTGTGTTAGAGAAAAAGGGTCTCTGAAAAATACAAATGGCCTCCCTGATCTGTATTAAATATAATGGTGGGGCACTGCCCCTAATGCACAATGACTATTGCTTGAACATTTTTGACCTTAGAAAACATCCAAAGGTGTTCAATAATTACTTTCATTGTCTTCTTTAGAGAAGATGGGACTTTGAAGAACACAAATGGCTGCCCTGATCTGTATTAAATATACCGGTAATAGTGGGGCACTGCCCCTAATGCAGCATGACTATTGCTTGTACATTTTTGACCTTAGAAAATGTCAAAAAGTGTTCAATAATTAGTCCAATTGTGTTCGTTAGAGAAGATGGGTCCCTGAAAAATACAAAGGGCAGCCCTGATCTGTATTAAATAAAATGGTGGGGCACTGCCCCTAATGCACAATGACTTTTGCTTATAAATTTTTGACCTTAGAAAATGTCAAAAAGTATTCAATAATTAGTCTAATTGTGTTAGAGAAAATGGGTCCCTGAAAAATACAAATGGCTGCCCTGATCTGTATTAAATATAATAGTGGGGCACTGCCCCTAATGCAGCATGACTATTGTTTGTACATTTTTGACCTTGGAAAATGTCAAAAAGTGTTCAATAATTAGTCTAATTGTGTTCATTAGAGAAGATAGGTCCCTGAAAAATACAAAAGGCCGCCCTGATCTGTATTAAATATAATGGTGGGGCACTGCCCCTAATGCACAATGACTTTTGCTTATACATTTTTGACCTTAGAAAATGTTGACCTTAGAAAATGTCAAAAAGTGTTCAATAATTAGTCTAATTGTGTTAGAGAAAATGGGTCCCTGAAAAATACAAATGGCTGCCCTGATCTGTATTAAATATAATAGTGGGGCACTGCCCCTAATGCAGCATGACTATTGCTTGTACATTTTTGACCTTGGAAAATGTCAAAAAGTGTTCAATAATTAGTATAATTGTGTTCAATAGAGAAGATAGGTCCCTGAAAAATACAAAAGGCCGCCCTGATCTGTATTAAATATAATGGTGGGGCACTGCCCCGAATGCACAATGACTTTTGCTTATACACCCGCCTTCCGCCCGAATGCAGCTGAGATAGACTTCAGCACCCCCCGCGACCCCGAACGGGACAAGCTGTAGAAAATGGATGGATGGATTTTTGACCTTAGAAAATGGCAAAAAGTGTTCAATAATTAGTCTAATTGTGTTGATTAGAGAAGATGGGACCCTTAAGAACAAAAATGGCCCCCTACTGTACCACAGTGTTATGATTGACTTGTCCCAACCAGGAAATGGAGCGCGTTGTGCTCGGCACCCTACGCTGGGACACAGCCGCCGTGACCCCGCAGGACTTCCTCCCGCACTTCCTGGCCTCGGTGCAGGAATGGAGCGAGGGCGGCGACTCGGAACAGGAGCGGACCACCCTGCGGCGGCACAGCGACACGCTGGCGGCGATGTGCGTCTGCGAACCCCGCTTCCTGGGGACACCGCCCTCACTCATGGCCGCCGCGTCGCTCAACTGCGCCCTGCGAGGTCTGAGCGACAGGGGGCGCACTCAGCGGTCCGCGATGAGTTTAAGGCTGGCCGAGCTGTGCCAGGCCGACCTGGTGAGTGCAACCCCCACATCCACCATGCCGCCGTGGTTCTTTGCCATCAAGCTTTCTGACAGACTCTCTGTGTGGGCCTACAGGTGGTCCTGCAGTACTACAGCCGCATGATCGAGTGTGCCCTCCATCAGCGGCTGAGCAGCGGCCTGGCAGAGGCTCCCACGGAGAAGGGCGACGAGATGGAGGACGAAAGGGCCGGCACGCCCACGGACATGAGAGAGATCGATTTCTGAACACAAAAATCATTTCACGCTGTCAAATTGCAAGTGTGGATCAATCAAAAGTCTTCATCTTTTAAACTGATATAAATTATGACCTCAAAATAACATATTTTTATACCCTGAAATGATTACGTGACTGTACTGTTTATTTATTTTTTGCATTATTTATTTGCCAGACTTTTTTAAACTACATGTGCTCTTCCCTTGTGCCATATTTGCTCTATTTCTATTAGATTTATTCAAGACTTATCTATGTTACTTTTTGAATATTTATACGTTTTATTTATTATCATGTGCAATTATTTACTCTTAATGTTAATTTATTTGTTTATCTGCCATCCCTTTGAGTTTTTGTGTTTGCTTAATAAGATAATTATAGTAAATGAAGAAATCTATTTTTGGAAACAAATAAAAACGTTTGAAAACATTTAGCGTCCATGTTTTGTTGTTGACGTTAACGCTGCCTTCAAGTGCTACTCATAGGATGTGTAATGACGGAAATTTATCGAAATGTCAACGTTGGGAAAAAACAATTTATTACAGTTTATATGTACAAAGTACAATAAAATTATGACTGCACATACCTTCCACTTTTAGAACCCGCCGGACCCGTTCCACTAACGTTCTTCTTTTATATTACCGTATTTTTTACGAGTCTTTGAAGGCACCATGTAGGTGACGTCATTAGCTCCAACACCAACACGGCTTGCACTTCCTGGATCTCGGCCCACACGTTAAAGATGCACCTGCGGTAAGAGAACTCCATTTGAACCGTTATTTTTAAACAGAGCGGATATCAATTAATATCTGTGAGCATATCGTTTAGGTGCATGTGGAGCCAAGCATTTAACGCATCGGGTTGCTGCTTATATATATATATTTTTGGCTTGGCGACAGCTAGCTAGCTATTTTAGCTAGCGAAGGACTTCAGAGGCAAAACATTCTGTTTACTTCGTAACCAAAGCAGTTAGCAAACAAAACAAAACATCTGTAAATTGCGTAGTTAAGTACAAGGTCTGTGTTTAAATTCGGCATGTGATCACCAGCCAGCACATAATTCCTCTAGTCTAAACACTTCATTAGGTACACATATCAAAAGTGAAAGTGTGCTGTTAAATAGCTTCGGAATCTTGCAAGGATAATAAATCAGTCAAAAGCACTTATTGCCGTTTTAAAGGCATGTTTTTAACCAGTTCTCACACTGAAGCTTTAATATTTAGGTCTAATAAAATTAAAACATGTGGCCCATTGTGATACTCTTCATTTTCACAACCAATACATAGTTTTCACGCCCGACTGATTTCCCATGATGCTCCGCGCGATCCGCCATTTTGAAAGGCAAGCGCACCGGTACAACATCAGCAAATTCATATATACGAACCCGTTCACAAACGTATGCATAATGGCCGAGAAACCAGCAAAAAAGAAGTATAAAGAAGGCTTGGACAACCAGACGTTGGAAAGATACAACCAGAAGACACAATGCATAGGCGTTGACCCGTACGAAGTGCCGAAACAAAGTTTCACGTATGACCACAAATGCCTCCCGGCCATAACGTACATAGACAGGTTGATAATAGAGTAAATAGAATCAACAATAAAACACTACCTCAACATCCATGCACTTATAGATCATGATGTTATAACACTACACATGTTGATGTTCATGTATATGTATATGTACAAGGTCAATATACTTATTAAAGGTCGGAGGCATACATAGGGGAGTCTACATAACAGGACATATGCATACATTTATAAGTATTGGTGTTTGATAAAAAAGAAGAAAGTTTTACCTATTAACTGAGTAGGTTGATTGTTGTTTCTTTTTCTCCGACTTCTTTGGTGTCAATTTGGCTGAAAGCTTCAGGGTTGGTGCCCAGTCTGGGTTAGCCCTGTCGTACAAAGCTGCTGGATTGCCTGGGGGTAAAAAAAACAACAACATTTATTTCATTGCAACACTTATGTAATTACCAAACAAAAGTGCATCTCTAATGTATCTAACTTATGACAAGGTTGATACCTAAATATTTTATCCATTGAGATCTACAACTCATTTCGTGTACAAGCAACCTGGGCTGAGATGGGCGCTATATATCCTGAGGGGGGGGGGGCTTTCGCTTTCGTGGTCCATCCCATAAAGGGCTTCGAGAATAGCAAATTGACAAAAAAATAAACAATACATCGTTCTAAAATGTTTAATAAACAGATTGAGACGTAATCCTACCTGTTACAAAGTGATCAGAACATATTTTGGAATGTTGAGATGGCTCCTCTTTCCTGTTGATGCTTGCCAACCACAAGCGTCGTCTCTCCTCGCTGATTTTCCTTGTCTGTTCTCCTTCGTTGTGTCTAATTTTAGGAATACTGAAAAATCCTCGCTGCACTGATCCATCCCGTCGATTTGTACATCCATTCACCCAACAGGAAATAACCATTATGCGCCTTTCACCAGTGTTTGCTCGAAGCTATTGTCAATAATCGTGAAGCGTGTCAACTAGGCCAGGTGTGTTTTGTTTGCCTCCCAAGATGGCGGATGACCCGGGATAACCCGGATGTGTGACGTCACGTAAACACCATGTATACAATATAAATATTTTATTTTACCTTTAGAGCTCCCCAGGACCCAGAAGGGGACCGTCTTAGTCATAAAATGTTAAAAATAAGTCATATATTATTATACATATTTTTTTATTATTATTTAATGCTTTAATCTCTAGATAAAGCATTAAAGTTAACCCTCCATCCATCCATTTCCTACCGCTTGTCCCTCTCGAGGTGGCGGGACAAGCGACTATCCCAGCTGCATTTATAACATTGATTTGAATTCATTATCCTTTTTTGAGCAATGACAGTTTTTGTTTTGTTTTTAAATCCCACAAAAATTCCTGAGGGTTAGAGATGTCCGATAATGGCTTTTTTGCTTCCAAAAACCTGTATGTACCTTTCAGCATTAATGGCGCCTTCACAGATGTGTTAGTTACCCATGTCTTGGGCACTAATACACCCCCATACCATCACAGATGCTGCCTTTTACACTTTGCGCCTATAACAATCCGGATGGTTCTTTTCCTCTTTGGTCCGGAGGACACGACGTCCACAGTTTCCAAAAACTGTGGACTTTACAATTACAAAAGCTTTTTACAAAAATCTACTACTCTGCTTGCATGTCAGCAGACCGGGGTAGATCCTGCTGAAATCCTATGTATTGAATGAATAGAGAATCGTTTTGAATCGGGAAAAAAAATCGTTTTTGAATCGGGAATCGTGTTGAATTGGGAAAAAAAAATCGATTTTGAATCGAATCGTGACCCCAAGATTCGATATTGAATCGAATCGTGGGACACAGCCCTAATATATATAGCTAGAATTCACTGAAAGTCAAGTATTTATTTATATATATATATATATATATATATATATATATATATATATATATATAGGAAATACTTAAATTTCAGTGAATTCTAGCTATAAATATCCTCCTCCCCCCAAAATCTCCCGAATTTGGAGGTCTCAAGGTTGGCAACTATGGCTGACATCATCACCGTCATTGTTTACTGAAGCAGAGATGCTGACTGTCCGTTATGATAAACGTGCATGCGCCGCCAGGCTCTGCTTATAATCGATAGACTTATCAGGTTTAATTTTTTAATATCTTATGCAGGGGTGTCAAAAGTGTGGCCCGGAGGCCATTTGCAGCCCGCAGCTAATGTTTTAAAGGCCCACGGCACATTCTAAAAATACCATTAAAATAAACAAAAACATAACAAAAGTGGAATAAAAAAGCTTACAGGTGAAATGTAATTCAGAAAAAGTTGCTAAGTCGACTAATAAAACAAAGCTATTTTTTTTCTTTAAAACTGTCATTGCTCAAAACATAATATTGAATCAAAATCAATGTTTTTATGAATTATTGATTTATCCAAGGCTCCGATTACGTCACATCAAATATTCCATTTTGAAACATTTTTGTGCAATATTTTACATATTTTTTGTGTTTGCCATAAAAAAAACATAGTTTTCTTTGACAAAAAAGGGCAGAAAACAAACAAACAAAAAAACAACATTAAACCCCCCAAAACTTAGAATTGAGGGATAGATCTGAAGTTGATGTAGACTCTAGAGATTTAAAGGCCAACTGAAACCCACTACTACCGACGACGCAGTCTGATAGTTTATATATCAATGATGAAATCTTAACATTGCAACACATGCCAATATGGCTGGGTTAGCTTACTAAAGTGCAATTTTAAATTTTGCGCCGAAATATCCTGCTGAAAACGTTTTGGTATGATGACGCCTGCGCGTGACGTCACGGGTTGTAGAGGACATTTTGGGACAGCATGGTGGCCAGCTATTAAGTCGTCTGTTTTTATTGCAAAATTCCACAGTATTCTGGACATCTGTGTTGAATTTTTTGCAATTTGTTCAATGAACAATGGAGACAGCAAAGAAGAAAGCTGTAGGTGGGAAGTGGTGTATTGCGGCCGACTGCATCAACACAAACACAGCCGGTGTTTCATTGTTTACATTCCCGAAAGATGACAGTCAAGCTTTACCATTGGCCTGTGGAGAACTGGGACAACAGAGACTCTTACCAGGAGGACTTTGAGTTGGATACGCAGACGCGGTACCGTGAGTACGCAGCTGCGGCTTCCAAACATTGGATCGCTTGCCCGTACGTGCGTGCCGCTATGTGCATGTTACGTACGTAACTTTGGGGAAATATATGTGCTGTATGAACTTTGGGGAGGTGAACGGTACTTTGGGCTGTGGGATTGAGTGTGTTGTGCAGGTGTTTGAGTTGTATTGGCAGGTTATATGGACGGGAGGGGGTAGGTGTTTTTTATGTGGGATTAATTTGTGGCATATTAAATATAAGCCTGGTTGTGTTGTGGCTAATAGAGTATATATATGTCTTGTGTTTATTTACTGTTTTAGTCATTCCCAGCTGAATATCAGGTCCCACCCGCCTCTCACAGCATCTTCCCTATCTGAATCGCTCCCACTGCCCTCTAGTCCTTCACTCTCACTTTCCTCATCCACAAATCTTTCATCCTCGCTCAAATTAATGGGGAAATCGTCGCTTTCTCGGTCCGAATCGCTCTCGCTGCTGGTGGCCATGATTGTAAACAATGTGCAGATGGGAGGAGCTCCACAACCGGTGACGTCACGGGCATATCGTCTGCTACTTCCGGGACAGGCAAGGCTTTTTTATCAGCGACCAAAAGTTGCGAACTTTATCGTCGATGTTCTCTACTAAATGCTTTCAGCAAAAATATGGCAATATCGCGAAATGATCAAGTATGACACATAGAAAGGACCTGCTATCCCCGTTTAAATAAGAAAATCGCATTTCAGTAGGCCTTTAAGTGTTAAATAAATGTATGTATACCCTGGCACACCATTATCATCATTTCATGACCGAAGCAAACAACTTTTTACACTTTTATACTGAAATAAATACACCTACAACTTATTAAATATAAATATAGAAAAAACTATGGTTACAAAAAAGTGGGACCCCAACAATTTACTGTGGGACCCCATTTTTATGACTTGACTTGATGACTTTAAATTTGTTGCGCCAACACTGTTAAGTATGTTGTTGCACATACAGTTTTACGTTCTGTTTTCTACCTGACGTTGCAAAGCTCCGGGCTGCTGCTTCTCCTCGTCTCTGCGGGCGTGTGGTCGGTGCCCATCGACCGCAATGAGGTGCACCAGGACGCCAAAGACGACGGTCAAGAGGAGAGCATGGTTCGAATCCCCGCCATCTTTGGCTCGTTTGTGGCCTGACACTTTTGAACGTCACTTTAACCCTGACCCTTTAGGACACGGGTCTATACTACGACCGATACCTCCGAGAAGTCATCGAGGTTTTGGAGACGGACCCTCACTTCAGAGAGAAGCTGCAGACGGCCAACACGGAGGACATTAAGGTAACTCGTCCGGTTTGACATCGCACGCAAACAATCTCTGAAGGTGCCGTCACCTCCTGGTAGAACGGTCGGCTGAGTAAAGAACTGGACCTGGTCAGTCACAACGTCAGGACTCGTCTGGATGAGCTGAAGCGGCAGGAAGTGTCTCGTCTGAGAATGCTGCTCAAAGCCAAACTGGACAGCACCAACACACAAAGTGAGTCTACCTCAATCCGGGATGGTGACGGTCCTGAATGTAACGTTTGCGTGTTGCAGGCGTGCAGATGGACCACGCCTCTTTGCTCAAACAGTTCGAACATCTGGACCCACACAATCAGAACACGTTCGAGGCCAAAGACCTGGAGCTGCTCATCTCCACGGTAAGACCCGCCGGCCATGTTCGCAGTCCGCTTTACTGATCTACTCGGCCCGCGTCCCTAGGCCACCAAAGACCTGGAGAACTACGACGCCGAGAGACACGAAGAGTTCAAGCGTTACGAGATGCTGAAGGAGCACGAGAGGCGCGAGTACCTCAAGAGTCTGGACCAGGAGAAGAGGGAGAAGGAGGAGAAGCGAATGCAGGAGCTGAAGGAGAAACACCGCCAGCACCCCAAAGTCAACGCTCCCGTGGGTGGCAAAATGAGCCGCGCGGTTTTTTTTCAGGAAGTGGACGGTCACGTGTGTGTCTTTGCTTCCTGTCATCAGGGCAGCGTCGCTCAGCTGAGAGAAGTCTGGGAGGAGACGGACGGACTGGACCCCAAAGAGTTCAACCCAAAGACGTTCTTCAAGCTTCACGGTGAGTGAGACCTCCTGTCTCCTGTCTCCTGTGCACCATGTGACCTGGTTTGCCCTCTGACCTCGTCAGACACCAACGAAGACGGCGTTTTGGACGAGC
Organism: Nerophis lumbriciformis; assembly: GCF_033978685.3. Classification (NCBI taxonomy): domain Eukaryota; kingdom Metazoa; phylum Chordata; class Actinopteri; order Syngnathiformes; family Syngnathidae; genus Nerophis; species Nerophis lumbriciformis. The sequence goes on from NC_084571.2 coordinate 5,818,060, forward strand.
AGGAGCTGGAGGCTCTTTTCACCAAAGAGGTGAGAGGCGTCACTCTGCAGCTTTTACGCTAGGACATTCTTTGACTAGGGATGTTTATAGTCGAATCGGATTGGTTGGATTTTACCCAGAATCCACAGGCAGAATAATCCATGGTAGGGCTGGGCGATAAAACGATATCAATATATATCGCAATAGACATGTAATCGTATACATATATAAGTATACATATACACGTATACTAGAGATGCGCGGATAGGCAAATATTTCATCCGCAACCGCATCAGAAAGTCGTCAACCATCCGCAATCCACCCGATCTAACATTTGAACAGAACTGCATCCGCCCGCCATCCGCCCGGTATATCTAATATAGACGATGCAAGGCATTAGTGAGGCACCTGCCAACTACTCCGGTTTTCCCGTAATTCGTACGGTTTTCATCAACCTATTCCGGGTTACGGGTGCAGTGATAAAAAATAAGTTTTTTCTTTAATTTAAAAAAAAAAGGGTGAAAACTACGCGAATTGCACCTTGTGCAGACAAGATTTTTCGATCGGACACGGAGGAATTAGCGATGTAAAAGACCACTTTGGGACAAAAAAACACAAGTCTAATGCCGTTGCTAGCGATACAAGTGGAAAACTTTCAACGTTTTTCGTCGCCCAAACAGATTCTTTGGATGTGATAAATGCCAAAGTTTTATTTACGGAGGCAATAATTGAGCATGGACTTCCAATCGCACTGGCTGATCACATGGGACAGTTACATGTTTGTAATGCAACCTTTAAAAATCATTACGCGGTGATCGCGGTCCCAAAAATAAACTTTTCTTGCATGATAATGTCCAGAAAAATTCGCTTTATATTACTATAGAGTCCTTTTAACGAATGAGTTTGATGGTTTATCACAAACCTTAAATGAAAGAAGTCCTTTCTTCTCCTGCACCTGCATGCACTTTGGCCTTGCTTCCTGTGTGGTGCGCAATCCTGTCGGCTGTATTTCACAGCACGACATACTGTTAAAAGTGTTTATACTATTTATGCTTTCAAGTCCAAGTTGAAGAAATCTTGTTAAATGTTGACAGCATAACTACCAAAATACAGAAGTATGTCCTTAATATTTTTGCAGTGCTATTTCTGTTGAAAAGTTAAAATGATTACATTAGAGATGTGATGTGCCACTTTTCAAAGTGTCTGATGGCTTAAATTAATTTTCATTAATTTTTCATATTTTGAATTCTTTTGAAAGGCTTACAAAAAAACTACATTTGAATTGTAATTCCATGCTATTGACAGGACTATTAATTTTAATGAAGTTAGCTTACCATGTTTACAGTATGATAATTGTGATAGAAATGTGAATTTCGGGGGGTGGCGGGCAGGTAAGCTGCTTACCTGCTGCGCGTGACGCCGGCCGCGGCGAAGGCGGACGAGGCGGGGTGTCGGTGCGGTGGGCGCGTTAGTGACCCTGGACATGCGTCGGGCCCTTCTCGCGGATCGCCTCAGCTACGGCTCCCGGTGGGGCCCTCTCGGGGGAAGGGGCCTCGGTCCCGGACACCGGCGAGGCGTCCCTTCTCCGCTCCGTAAAAGTGTCCATCTCTTTTCTTTTTTTTTCTTCTGTTGTGGCATATGCAGCAGGTGCCTGCTCGTTTTTCGTATGTGGGTAACAACATTTAACTATGTGTATATATTTCCGAATTGGTTTAACTGCCACCCGCAAAAAAAAAAAAAAAAAAATCTAATTGATCCGCCCGACCCGACCCGCACGCGGATAAAATCTTATTTTTTTAAATTTCATCCGCCCGATCCGCGGATAATCCGCGGACTCCGCGGTTGTGCCCGCAAACCGCGCATCTCTAACGTATACATATACACATATATAGGTATACATTAGGGTTGTCTCGATACCAATATTTTTGTGCCGGTACCAAAAATGTATTTTGATACTTTTCTAACGAAAGGGGACCACAAAAAATGGCATTATTGGCTTTATTTTAACAGAAAAACGTACTGTACATTAAACATATGTTTCTTATTGCAATCGAAGAACAATGTTGTCCTTAAATAAAATAGTGAACATACTAGACAACTTGTCTTTTAGTAGTAAGTAAGCAAACAAAGGCTCCTAATTTGTCTGCTGACATATGCAGTAACATATTGTCATTCCCCATTCTAAATTACCGTAAAAGAGGACAAGCTGTAAAAATGGATTATTAACCTACTTGTTCATTTACTGTTTATTTTCCTTTTTAACATGTTCTGTCTACACTTCTGTTAAAATGTAAAAATCACTTATTCTTCTGTTGTTTGGATACTTTACATTAGTTTTGGATGATACCACAAATTTGGGTATCGATCCGATACCAAGTAGTTACAGGATAATACATTGGTCATGTATCATGGGACAAATTTCCTGAGTTTATGAATATAATATGAATTTAAAAAAGAAAAAAGATTTTGGGACGATAAAAAATATTGACGTAATAACAGTAGTATCGACTAGATACGCCCATGTACTTGGTATCATTACAGTGGATGTCAGGTGTAGATCCACCCATGGCATTTGTTTACATTGTGACGCCAGTGAGCTATTGTATCCTCCAACGGTGTGTAGTGAAGCATGTTTAGCTATTCCTCGTCCTGCAGGGATGATACTTGTAAGAAACGTACTTTATTTGTCGCCATAGAGGCGAGGATTAGTGATTTAGAAGTAGCTAAAACACTGCTGATTGCGGATGGACATTAGCCGCTAGCTAGCTAGCCATGTCTTAAAGCACCTCTTCCTGAGGGCGTTTCAGTGTTATAACTTCACCTTTATCTTGAGTTTTTAGGCCAAAATGCATCCGTTCTCCCTTTTCTGTCCACACACAGTGTCTGCTTGTAAGTACTCCGTGATTGTGTGCGCTGCCGAACATGCTCCTCTGCTCATAAACCAACGATGTCATGACATGATGACGCGCCGTCATGCCTGTAAAAAAAAAAATAATCTGGCAAACCGGTACTTTTCAAACAGAGTATAGTACCGTTTTTGATTCCTTAGTACCGCGATGCTATAGTAGTACCGGTATACCGTACAACCCTAGTATACATATATACGTATCCATATACACATACAGCGCACACAGATATGCATAAATCTGTAGAAAACAGGCGCACGCACACACAATATATATGCTAAGTACCATGACTGAGCATTTCTTCATTTAAACAGGATATGAGCGTGACCATCCCCGTGATCGAGTTGTTTGTCAATGTTTCTTTTAATGGGAAAAAAAATTACTAGAAAAAAAAAAGATAAAATATTAAAGAGGAACATTATCACAATTTCAGAATGGTTAAAACCATTAAAAATCAGTTCCCAGTGGCTTATTTTATTTTTCGAAGTTTTTTTCAAAATTTTACCCATCACGCAATATCCCTAAAAAAAGGTTCAAAGTGCCTGATTTTAACCATCGTTATATACACCCGTCCATTTTCCTGTGACGTCACACAGTGATGCCAATACAAACAAACATGGCGGAAAGAACAGCAAGGTATAGCGACATTAGCTCGGATTCAGACTCGGATTTCAGCGGCTTAAGCGATTCAACAGATTACGCGTGTATTGAAACGGATGGTTGTAGTGTGGAGGCAGGTAGCGAAAACGAAATTGAAGAAGAAACTGAAGCTATTGAGCCTTATCGGTTTGAACCGTATGCAAGCGAAACCGACGAAAACGACACGACAGCCAGCGACACGGGAGAAAGCGAGGACGAATTCGGCGATCGCCTTCTAACCAACGATTGGTATGTGTTTGTTTGGCATTAAAGGAAACTAACAACTATGAACTAGGTTTACAGCATATGAAATACATTTGGCAACAACATGCACTTTGAGAGTGCAGACAGCCCAGTTTTCATCAATTAATATATTCTGTAGACATACCCTCATCCGCTCTCTTTTCCTGAAAGCTGATCTGTCCAGTCCAGTTGGAAATGCATCTGCTTTGAGTGTCGCAGGATATCCACACATTCTTGCCATCTCTGTCGTAGCATAGCTTTCGTCGGTAAAGTGTGCGGAACAAACGTCCAATTTCTTGGCACTTTCGCATCTTTGGGCCACTGGTGCAACTTGAATCCGTCCTTGTTCGTGTTGTTACACCCTCCGACAACACACCGACGAGGCATGATGTCTCCAAAGTACGGAAAACAGTCGAAAAAACGGAAAATAACAGAGCTGATTTGACTCGGTGTTTGTAATGTGTTTGAGAAAATGGCGGATTGCTTCCCGATTTGACGTCATCGCTCTGAGAGCGAATGATAGCAAGGCGTTTAATTCGCCAAAATTCACCCATTTAGAGTTCGGAAATCGGTTAAAAAAATATATGGTCTTTTTTCTGCAACATGAAGGTATATATTGACGCTTACATAGGTCTGGTGATAATGTTCCCCTTTAAGTTCTTTTTGTTGGCGGTGTTGGTCTGGACCCAAGCTATAGAGACGGCAAGCAATGTGCAGGTATGAAGCCCTTCTTTATTACGGAAAACACATTAGCCAAATCTGTGACGCAAAAGGCAGACAGAGGCATTGCATTAATGCAGGCTACAAACCGGCAGTTGCGAAAAGCAAGGTTTGTTGCATAAACAAAGGCACTCGCTTTCTGGTAACCGAGCAATGCAGGAAGTGATCAGTGGGAGTGACACGCTAGTATCGACTGTCAAGTTTGGTTGCGCCATCTTGTTGTCTGGCGGCTGATTCTTTGCATGGAGTAAGAAGGGAAAGTAAAAATGAAGAAATTGTGGATAAAAGAGGAAAAGTCACCTGGACAGGATAGCAGTTTTGGGGGATTATTTGAAAATGGACCGTAGTCAGACCAATGTGGTCTGTAAATGATGCAAGGCGCTCTTCCCCAGCAAGACCAGTATTACCACACCACCTTAGTCGTGCTCACCCTTTAGAGCACAGCTGTAACTTCCTGACACTAAACCTGCAGAAAATAGTTATTCTCTTTGTTTACATTTTCACACTTTGCACTATTTTGTTACACTTTATTACATATTCCTTAATTTTGCACCTTCATTTTAAGAGGTTATTGTTCAGTGTTCAATGTGATTTTAAAACGTTGTTTACCGTATTTTCCGCACTATAAGGCGCACCGGATTATTAGCCGCACCTTCAATGAATGGCATATTTCATAACTTTGTCCACCAATAAGCCGCCCCGGACTATAAGCCGCGCCTACGCTGCGCTAAAGGGAATGTCCAAAAAACAGTCAGATAGGTCAGTCAAACTTTAATAATATATTAAAAACCAGCGTTCTAACAACTCTGTCCCAAAATGTACGCAAATGTGCAATCACAAACATAGTAAAATTCAAAATAGTGCAGAGCAATAGCAACATAATGTTGCTCGAACGTTAATGTCACAACACACAAAATAAACATAACGCTCACTTTCTGAAGTTATTCTTCATTCATAAATCCCTCGAATTTTTCTCCTTCGGTGTCCGAATTGAAAAGTTGGGCGAATGTCGTCCGGCGCTGCCTCCCTGTCTTAGTGAAGGTGTGTTCGCCTTCGGTCATCCATTGTTCCCACGCAGTTAGCAGTCTAGCTTCGAATGCCCTGTTGACACCAATATCTAGCGGCTGGAGGTCTTTTGTCAATCCACCCGGAATGACGGCGAGTATTGAATTAAGCGCGTAAGCGTGTCTCTTAATGTGATGTTATGAGCTAGCAAATATAACAACTACACTACCCAGCATGCAACGATAGTGACGAGCATGCGCGGTAGCCCTGAGAAGCGTTGTTGTATGCTGGCAGTTAGAATGTGGTTATGAGCACGCTGTGAGTAAACGTTGAGAACTCAGTTAACACGCCTCGTCTGCATTATTTATAATTAGACAGACAACACACTTAATAGGAGCCATTTTGGGGTATTTACATAAACACACAAATGGAAATGAAACGTCACATATCCCAGCATGCACCGCGTGCTTCTTCTTCTTCCGGGGCGGGTGGTTGCTTACAGTAGAAGAAGAAGCGCTTCCTGTTCTATGGGGGCGGGTGCTTACCTTGGCGGTTGCTTGCGTAGAAGAAGAAGCGCTTCCTGTTCTACCGGGAAAAAAGATGGCGGCTGTTTACCGAAGTTGCGAGATCGAAACTTTATGAAAATGAATCGTAATATTAATCCATATATAAAGCGCACCGGGTTAAAAGCCGCACTGTCAGCTTTTGAGTAAATTTGTGGTTTTTAGGTGCGGCTAATAGTGCGGAAAATACGGTACATTGATTGAGTATTTTCCATGCTTGTGTTGACATTTCCTATCTGTCTTGATAGCTGAGGGGATTATAATCAGAGGAAGGTTACATTTGAAATAAAATTGTTTACATTTCATATATTTTTCTCCGAGTCCTTCTTTTCGATAAGTTATAAAAAATATCAATATTTATCGATATCGACCGATATAAAATGTTGATATTGTGATACAGTTTTCAGCCATGTCGCCCAGCCCTAATCTATGGTGTTGTTATCTAATGCTAAAAGATATGATAGTATTGTGAGGCTCGGAGCACAGAGAAGACCTCAAACTTGCTACATCATTATTGTTATTATTATCTTGGACTGCTGGAAGATGGGCCTAGTTTAGTTTGTTGTCCATGACCCTCTTTTAGCTGGAGAAGGTCTACGACCCCAAGAACGAGGAAGATGACATGATGGAGATGGAGGAGGAGAGGCTGAGGATGAGGGAAGACGTCATGAAGAACGTGAGTCGCCTTTGGGTTTTTTTTCTTCCCGTCGCCGTGCGGTGCCTTCACTCACGTCTGTCTTCACTTCAAGGTGGACACCAACAAAGACCGACTGGTCAGCCTGGAGGAGTTCCTCAAGTCCACAGAGAAGAAGGAGTTCAACAACCCTAAAGAATGGGAGGTGAGACCCGGGACCTTTTGTGGGTCTTTTTATTGCCTTTAAAAAATGACATCATGCAACAGAATGTTCATTTTAAAGGTTAGCGGGATGAAATATGGTTCATCTAAAAATGTACATTGTCTGTACATTGCCAAGTTATTTTTAGCAGAAGCTATTGAGTATACATTGGTGTTCCCTGGGACCCTTTTGTCCCCCATTGACTCCCTTTTATGCTGTAAAACTGTTATTTATACAAGCTTTTTCCCTGTATAGCAAAGGAATCCAATCATTTCTCTTTGAAATACGTGTCAATCCTATTAGAGGTGTAATTTGACCCCAAAACCACTAGGTACCGCCATGGTATAATAGAGTACCATGCATTAATATTAGACATAATCTGCCAACAATTTGTGTGTAATAAAAATCATGTTGGTGTGGATGTGGTTAAAATAATATTGTGCGAAGTGAAAAAATATTAATATACAGTCGTGGTCAAAAGTTGACATACACTTGTAAAGAACATCATTTCATGGCTGTCTTGAGTTCCAATAATTTCTACAACTCTTTAATTTTTTGTGATAGAGTGATTGGAGCACATACTTGTTGGTCACAAAAAACATTCATGAAGTTTGGTTCTTTTATGAATTTATTATGGGTCTACTGAAAATGTGACCAAATCTGCTGGGTCAAAAGTATACATACAGCAATGTTAATATTTGGTTAATATTTGTCCCCTTAGCAAGTTTCACTGCAAAAAGGCGCTTATGGTAGCCATCCACAAGCTTCTGGTTGAATTTTTGACCACTCCTCTTGACAAAATTGGTGCAGTTCAGCTAAATGTGTTGGTTCTCTGACATGGACTTGTTTCTTCAGCATTGTCCACACGTTTAAGTCAGGACTTTGGGAAGGCCATTCTAAAACCTTAATTCTAGCCTGATTTAGCCATTCCTTTACCACTTTTGACGTGTGTTTGGGGTCATTGTGCTGTTGGAACACCCAACTGGCGTGGCGCAGTGGAAGAATGGCCGTGTGCGACCCGAGGGTCCCTGGTTCAATCCCCACCTAGTACCAACCTCGTCATGTCCGTTGTGTCCTGAGCAAGACACTTCACCCTTGCTCCTGATGGCTGCTGGTTAGCGCCTTGCATGGCAGCTCCCTCCATCAGTGTGTGAATGTGTGTGTGAATGGGTAAATGTGGAAGTAGTGTCAAAGCGCTTTGAGTACCTTGAAGGTAGAAAAGCGCTATACAAGTACAACCCATTTATCATTATCATTTAACTGCGCCCAAGACCCAACCTCCGGGCTGATGATTTTAGGTTGTCCTGAAGAATTTAGAGGTAATCCTCCTTTTTCATTGTCCCATTTACTCTCTGTAAAGCATCAGTTCCATTGACAGCAAAACAGGCTCAGAGCATAATACTACTACCACCATGCTTGACGGTAGGTGTGGTGTTCCTGGGATTACAGGTCTCACCTTTTCTCCTCCAAACATATTGCTGGGTATTGTGGCCAAACAGCTCAATTTTTGTTTCATCTGACCACAGAACTTTCCTCCAGAAGGTCTCATCTTTGTCCATGTGATGTCAGATGAAACAAAAATCTGCTCCAATCACTCTTGTCACAAAAAAATAAAAGTTGTAGAAATTATTGTAAACTCAACACAGTCATGACATTATGTTCTTTACAAGTGTACTGAATGTAAACTTTGACTACGACTGTATATGACTTACTTTATGAAACCCTGACACATTCACCACATTTTGGGGGTCCCTAAGAGTTTTACCCACCTGGAGTCCTGCAGGCTTTGTGAACGTCACCTTGCCCTCGTCTCTTTTGCAGACGCTGGACGCCAAGCCCTTGTACACGGAGGAGGAGCTCCAGCGCTTTGAGGCCAAGCTCCGAGACAAAGAGGAGGAGCTAAAGAAGAGGGCGGAGACTCTGCGTCAGGAGCAGGAGCTGCTGAAGGAGCGAGGCAAAGCCCTGGAGGCCCAGAGGAGAGAGTACCAGCAGGTAACCTCCACCTGACATCTGTCCAGCTGCGACAAGACGTGAAGATGTTTGCTCTTCCAGGCCGTCTTGGAGATGTCCCAGCGGCAGAAAGAGCGGCAGGCGGCTGATGGTCAGCCGCCTGCCGGGCCTCGTGGAGAACTACAGTTCCAGCCCCCGAAAGCGGAAGATAAAGGTGCGCTTTCCACGGCCAGGAAACAGACGGGAAGCTCCAAAGTTGGGCTGGAGTGAATTTGCTTGTTGTGTTTCTCAGCAGGGAAGGTTGCAGTTGAGGCCGAAGTACAGAATCATCTACCCGCTGAACCACCCCAGAATCTGCCAACACACACTTGAACAGTCACACACACACACACACACACACACACACACACACACACACACACACACACACACACTGACTTACACCGCTACAGAAAAGTTTCCATATACAAAGTGTTCTTTGCCGTGGTCCTCATGAGATTAAAGATGTCAATGAAGTTTTATTGCTGCTGTGAGTTTAAATAAATTCTTAATTTAATGTCCAAATTGTATTACTTGGATTTATTCCACCCATGTTGTTTTCTTTCGGGGATGAATCTTAAAACTGCAGCTGATCTTTAAGTTAATTTTGAATTAGTGCTGTCAAGCGATAATTTTTTTTAAACCGATTAATTGTGATTAATCTTAGTAAATTACTTGCATGCATCATTTAAATAAATTTATAATGATAATTTTAACCCGTGGTTTTAGGGAATGGATGTCAAAACCAGGGTTGGTCTTAAAGTTAATTGTGATCTAGTTCTGTCAAATGATTGCATTTTTTTAAACGGATTAATCCCGATTAATCTCAGTAAATTACTTGCACGCATAATTTAAATTAATTTATAACGATAATTTTCACTTGTGTTTTTAGGGAATGGATCTTAAAACCAGGGTTGATCTGAAAGTTAATTCTGAATTAGTGCTGTCAAATGATTGCATTTTTAAACAGATTAATCGCGATTAATCTCCGTAAATTACTTGCATGCATAATTGAAATTAATTTATAACGATAATTTTCACCTGTGTTTTTAGGAAATGGATCTTAAAACAAGGGTAATCTTACAGTTAATTCTGGATTGGTGATGTCAAACAATTATTTTTTTTAAACAGATTAATTGCGATAAATCTCAGTAAATTACTTGCATGCATAATTTAAATTAATTTATAATGATAATGTTCACCTGTGTTTTTATGGAATGATCTTAAAACCAGGGTAATCTTAAAGTTAATTCTGGATTAGTACTGTCAAATGATTATAATTTTTAAACAGATTAATCGCGATTAACCTCAGTAAATTGCTTGCATGCATAATTTAAATTAATTTATAACGATAATTTTCACCTGTGTTTTTAGGGAATGGATCCTAAAACCAGGGTTGATCTTAAAGTTAATTCTGGATTAGTGCTGTCAAATGATTGCATTTTTTAAACAGATTAATCGCGATTAACCTCAGTAAATTACTCGCATGTATAATTTTAATTAATTTATAACAATAATTTTCACCTGTGTTTTTAGGGAATGGATCTTGAAACCAGAGTTGATCTTAAAGTTATTTCTGAATTAGTGCTGTCAAATGGTTGCATTTTTTAAAACAGATTAATCGTGATTAATCTCAGCAAAATTACTTGCATGCATAATTCAGATGAATTCATAACGATAATTTTCACCTGTGTTTTTAGGGAATGGATGTTAAAACCAGACTTAATCTTAAAGTTAATTCTGAACTCGTGCTGTCAAATGATTACATTTTTTTAAACGGATTAATCGCGATTAATTTCAGTAAAATACTTGTACACATAATTTAAATTAATTTATAACGATAATTTTCACCCGTGGTTTCAAGGAATGGATCTTAAAACCAGGGTTGTTCTTAAAGTTAATTCTGAATTAGTGGTGTCAAATGATTGCATTTTTTAAACAGATTAATCGTGATTAATCTCAGTAAATTACTTGCATGCATAATTTAAATTAATTTATAACGATAATGTTCACCTGTGTTTTTATAGAATCATCTTAAAACCAGGGTAATCTTAAAATTAATTCTGGATTAGTGCTGTCAAATGATTATATTTTTTAAACAGATTAATCGCGATTAACCTCAGTAAATTGCTTGAATGCATAATTTAAATTAATTTATAACAATAATTTTCACCTTTGTTTTTAGGGAATGGATCCTAAAACCAGGGTTGATCTTAAAGTTAATTCTGGATTAGTGCTGTCAAATGATTGCATTTTTTAAACAGATTAATCGCGATTAGTCTCAGTAAATTACTAGCACGCATAATTTAAATTAATTTATAACGATAATTTTCCCCCGTGGTTTCAGGGAATGGATCTTAAAACCAGGGATGATCTGAAAGTTAATTCTGAATTAGTGCTGTCAAATGATTGCATTTTTTAAACAGATAAATCGTGATTAATCTCAGTAAATTACTTGCATGCATAATTTAAATGAATTTATAACTATATTTTTCACCCGTGTTTTAGGGAGTGGATCTTAAAACCAGTTAATCTTTAAAGTTCATTCTGAATTATTGCTGTCAATTACATAATGGCGATTAATCTCAGTAAATTACCTGCATGCATAATTTGATGTAATTTATAAAAATATTTTTCACCTGTGTCCTTTTCGGGAATGTATCTTAAAACCCGAGTGGATCTTAAGTTAATTCTGAATTAGTGTTGTCAAAATTTGCCATTTTTAAATTAGATTAATCTCGATTAAGATTAGTAAATTTCTCGTGTGCATAATTTAAATGTATAATTTTCACCGTTTTTTTAGGGAATGGGTCTTGAAACCAGAGCTGATCTTAAAGTTAATTCTGAATTAGTTCTGTCAAATGATTCAATGTTTTAATCAGATTAATCACGATTAATCGCAGTAAAATCCCTGCGTGCATAATTTAAATTAATTTATAACAATATTTTTCACCCCTGTTGCTTTTAGGGAATTGATCTTAAAACCAAATTTAATCTTAAAGTTAATTCTGAATTAATGCTGTCAAAATGATCAATTAAAAACATTTGATTATTCGCAATTAATTGCGAATTAATTAATAAATTGCTCGCATGCATAATTAAAATTATTTTATAACAATACTTTTCGCCTGTGTTTTAGGGAATGGATCTTAAAACCAGAGATGATCTTAAAGTTAATTCTGAATTGGTGCTGTCAAAATTATACATTTTTAAAATTAGACTAATCACAAATATTAGTAAATTGCTTGCATACATAATTGAGATTAATTTATTACGATATTTTTCACCAGTGTTTTTTTAAGAACTGATTTTAAATCCGGAGCTGATCTTGAAGTTGATTCTGAATAAGTGCTATTAAATAATTACATATTTAATCATTCAAATTAATCGTGATTAATCTCAGTACTTGCATGCAAAATTTAAATTTATAACAATATTCTGACAGGTACAATTGCGCGGTTAACCTACATTTATACGTTTTAATGTGTGATCAATCGCATAAAATAACACGTTAACTTTGATGAGAGTCTTAGTTTAATAGAAACTATTCTGTTTCCATTATTTTGTATTTGTTGAGGTCAACAAAAGGAGATGGAATTATTTAACTGCCTTGAAAGTGCTTGAATTTTCTCCCGCCTTAGAACCCTGTATGTAGTCTTTGCAAGTCGCAAATTCTCCACCGGGCTGTCATCCCGTCACAGCCCCCCGGGGACCCCTGAGGTCCTGAGATGCTCCCTGGCCGCCACCCTTCAGGACATTCCTCTCAGCCGCTGACCTGCTATGACCCCGCCAAGCCCCGCCCCTCCTGGTGTCCAGGCAGCTGCTTACTGTCCGTCACGTCCCCCAAATAAAGACGCCTTGAGGAAGGAGGTGGGAGGCAAAATAAAATAGTTGAGATTCCGCTGTCGCTCATATTGGGAAAGCGTCACTCATTCAACTATCACATTGTAAATCATGAAAAAAGCTACAAAAATATTTGCTTTTTTTTTATCCTTTGACTCTTCTGTTTTCACCAAACGTCTTAAAAGTGAGCTACCTTGAAATAATAAATATTAGTACTGTCTTTATATCTTTAGTAATGATGAACTATTAAGTGTACCTTCAGGTTGTTTTGATGAAAGAACATTACGTCACCTCTTCCTCAGCATCCTCTGCTCTCATGGAGACGAAGACCCGCCTCCGCCGAGCTCTGATTGGCTGAGAGGTCTAAAGGTGGAAATAGTTTTTTATTTATTGCCTGCTAGTCTCGTCAAAGTTTGCAAATGTATAATGTATAAGAAATTCATTAAAAAAGTTAAGTTTATTACAATTTTGTGACTGTAATAAACATCAGAAATCACTTTAGTACACACGTTTTAAACTTAGAAAAAAAGTATTATTATTGTTATATTAAATTAGATAAACACGTTTTGAAATTAAGTACAGTAATTGAAATGCCAGTTTTTTTTAAAATGTTGGTTTATAACCAAACCTTTTTACACTTTACTTTTTTTTCCCCATGCCCTGAGAGAATGTCACTGCTTTCAGCACCATGCAGTTATGTCCTTCACACGCCAGAGGGCGACATTGTCTCTACTGTGCCATACATTTTAAATGTGTCGATTTTCAATTCAGCAATTCATTTCAGCGTTAAAATGTGATGAGTGTAGTGTCTGAATGCGGTAAAAAAAAAAAAAAAAAAATAGACACCAAACAACGCGTAGGCTACTTTTATTTACGTCTTAAGGCGTCTTCCACGAGATGCGGGAAGATAGATGACAGGAAGTGGTCAGGTGCACACACGTCAGCTGAGGGCGGAAGTATTGGTATTAGCCTTCAGAATAAAAATATTTCAGGTTTAAGGAACTATATTCACAATAGTTGTGAGATTAAGTGAAGATTGATTACCAAGTAGTAGTGTAACGTTGGTATTTTTTCTCGTAAGCTTTTTTGAGGGTGAAACTCGATAATTATGTAAAAGAAAAACGTTCAACGTTGATTCGGTTTCACCTTTTATTGCGAAGTCGCCTCCGGAAGTGCATCGCGCGCAGGCCGTCCATCTTGATAGTCCAGGGCACCGTCGCTCCCATCGCGCAGGGAGGGGATGGAGCAGCCTGCTACCCGGGCTGGAACCAGGACAACCCGCGGCCGCCGCCTCCACGACGCCCTAATGGACTGAGGCCGGCCTCGATGCGCCTTTTCTTCCCATCCTCGGTCGACCATGACTCGGGTAAGGAGCCGCTCGACCAGGCCCCGGAAATCACCACCATCATCCCCACCACCACCACCATCATCATCATCGGCGGTTAGACCGTCCAGCTGTTTTTATGGGTGTCAGGGTGATGTGTGGCTCCGAAAAGGATACGGAGTCGTGTTGATAAGAACCCGAACGTCGATGGTTTTCCACCACCATGTTGAAATGTCTTAATTAGGCCTCGTGCTGACGAGAGGGTGATTGACACCTCCCACCTGCACGTCTGGGAGTGCACGAGACAAGCCCCGCCCGCCCTGGCGTCACCAGGACAATAACAAACACATATTTCACTACAATTCGCCATGACAACACCTTTTTTTCTTACAAGCGAGTGCCTCCCTAGTCCTGACACCTCCCCGAGGCCTGCTGTTAAATGTTTTCCTGCTAACACACACACACACACACACACACACACACGCACACACACACACCATGGATTCCAGACTGCAGCATCAGTGTGTGTGTTTAAGAAATGTTTGTCATCTCTTCCTCGCAGGTTCGTCTCTGGTGTCAGTGAAGCCTGGGCCAGGGGGTCAGAGGTCGTCCACCCCAACCTGCACTTTTCCCTCTCTCACCCCTGCACTGGCCCTCCTCACCCCTGCCCCACACCTTACCCCGCCTCACCCGAGGACCGGACCAAACCCTAGAACACACGCACACACTCGGGCCCCAAGATGATGTGCGAGGTGATGCCCACTATCTCGGAGGACGGGCGCGGCGGCGGAGGAGGCGGCTCATCCTCGCCGGCGGGAGGCGGAGGAGGCACAGGCGTCGGGGGCTACGGCAGCAGGGACCCCCGCGGAGGCGGAAGCGACGAAGGGGGCAGCACGGGAAACCTGGAGTCCCTGATGGTCAACATGCTGACGGAGAGGGAGAGACTGCTGGAGAGCCTGAGGGAGACCCAGGACAGTCTGGGGACGGCGCACCTCCGCCTGCGGGAGCTGGGACACGAGAAGGAGTCGCTCCAGAGGCAGCTGTCCATCGCGCTCCCACAGGTAGGACAGCAGACAGGAAGTAGGTGACGTCTGTTCCGGGGTCAAACTGTGGCCACCAGAAAAGCTTAACGAGGCATATTTCCGGTGTAAAAAGTAGTAGCATAATTAACTGTGAAACTTAACCTGTCACATGACATCGGTCGCCACCAGGGGTGTCCAAAGTGCGGCACGGGGACGACCCGCAGCACATCCATCCATCCATTTTCTACCGCTTGTCCCGTTCGGGATCGCGGGGGTGCTGGAGCCTATCTCAGCTGCATTCGGGTGGAAGACGGGGTGCACCCTGGACAAGTCGCAACCTCATCACAGGGCCAACACAGATAGACAGACAACATTCACACTCACATTCACACACTAGGGCTAAATACTATTAAAATAAAAAAAAAACATATAAAAGAGCAAATGGGAGGAATGTAACAAGAAAAAGTTGTAATGTGGATTCGGATAACACAAAACTGCCATGCAGGTTGTTTGTTTCCTTAAAACTGTCATTGCTCAAAAAACAATAATGAATCAAAATAAATGTTGTTATGAATTATTGACCTATTGAAGGCTACAATTACTTCACATCATTTATTCCCCTTTGAAATATTTTGGGGGAAAATATTGCATATTTTTGCCGTACAGAAAAAGTTTTATTTGACAAAAAGGGCTTAAAACAGACAAAAATAACTAAAAACCTATAATTGATGGATAGATCTGAAGTTGATCTAGAGCAGGGCTGTCAAACTCATTTTAGATCGGGGGCCACATGAAAAAAAATCTACTCCCGAGTGGGCCAGACTGGCTTTTTCACGATAACTTAAAAATAAAGACAACTTCAGATTGTTTTCTTTGTTTAAAAATAGAACAAGCACATTCTGAAAATGTACAAATCATAACGTTGTTGTTTTGTTTTTTTTACACTTTTTATGTTGCGGTTAATAATATTTTATCTTTATTTGTCGTTGTTTATATTTTCTGAATAAATTATGTGATAATGTTCATCAGTCAACTCATTGGTGTTAATTTTCAATCAATCAAGATAAATTTTTTATATCAAAATCAAATGACTATGTTATTTATGTAGTTTGATCATTTTCCTCGACTGATGTACTAGCACCATGTGATTTATTTTGTACATATGTAGCATCATCTACAAAGATACAAAGAATTGCTAATGCGACATCCAGTGGACACATTTAGAACAGCAGTTTATTTAATTCAAAAATTTCAGGTTACCATAATTTTTTATACTTGGCAAACTCATCCCGCGGGCTGGATAAAACCTGTTCGAGGGCCTGATCCGGCACTCGGGCCATACGTTTGACACCCCTGATCTAGAGACTTGAGTGTTGAAAGTAAAAAAAAAAAAAGAATTACTTTTTTTTTGACAATTTTAAGATTTGGGGCATTTTTGGATGCCCAAAACTGTCATAATGAATTAGAATCAATTTTGTTACAAATTAAGGCCTTTTTAAGGTTCCAACTACTTCACATCAAATATTCCACTTTGAAATATTTTTAGGGAAAATATTGCATATTTTGTGTGTTTGCCATATAATACAAGTTTTATTTGACGAAAAGGGCATAAAACAAACAAATTAAAAACTGAAAAAATTAAAAACAAAACTTATAATCGATGGATAGATCTGAAGTTAATCGAGAGACTTACGTTTTAAAAGTACAAAAAAAAAGTATGACTTATTTTTGATACTTTTATGAGCGGGGCCCTTTTGGATCTCCGATAATTTTAGTGTTTTTTTTAATTTATTTTGTTTAAAACTGTCTTTGCTCAAAAATAATAATGAATCAAAATCAATGTTGTTATGAATTATTGACCTATCAAAGGCTACGATTACTTCAGATCATATATTCCGCTTTGAAATATTTTTGGGGAAAATATTGCATATTTTGTGTGTTTGCCGTATAGTAAAAGTTTTATTTGACAAAAAGGGCTTAAAACAAACCAAAAAAAACTGAAAAAAAAACTAATCGATGGATAGATCTGAAGTTGATCTAGAGACTTAAGTGTTAAAAGTAATTTAAAAAAAAGGAATTACTTATTTTTGACACTTTTATGATTTGGGGCCCTTTTGGATCCCCAAAAATGTGAGTGTTTTTAAAAAAGTTTATCTGTCGATGAGGTGGTGACTTGTCCAGGGTGTACTCCGCCTTCCGCCCGAATGCAGCTGAGATAGGCTCCAGCACCCCCCTCCCATGACCCCGCGGTAGAAATTGATGGATGGAATCTGTCATTGCTCAAAATTAATAATGAATTAAAATCAATGTTGTTATGAATTAAGGCCTTTTTAACGTTCCAACTACTTCACATCAAATATTCCACTTTGAAATATTTTTGTGGGAAATATTGCATATTTTGTGTGTTTGCCATATAATAGAAGTTTTATTTAACAAAAGGGCATAAAAAAAACAAATAAAAAATTGCAAAAAAAAAACAAAAAAAAACTTATAATCGATGGATAGATCTGAAGTTAATCGAGAGACTTAAGTTTTAAAAGTACAAAAAAATGATGACTTATTTTTGATACTTTTATGAGTGATCTCCAAGAATTTTCGTGTCTTTTTTTTTTTTTTTTTTCAAAAACTGTCATTGCTGAAAAATAATAATTAATTATTGTTATGAATTATTGACCTATTCAAGGCTCCAGTTACTTTGCATCAAATATTCCACTTTGAAATATTTGGGGGGAAAATATTGCATATCTTGTGTTTGCCATATGATAAAAGTTGTATTTGACAAAAAGGGCATAAAACAAACAAATAAAATAACTGAAAAAACAAAACAAAACTTATGGATACATCTGAAGTTGATCCAGAGACTTAAGTGTTGAAAGTAAAAAAAGTAAAAGAAAAACAACTATTTATTTTTAACACTCATAATTTGGGGCCCTTTTTGAGTGTTAGTGTTTTGTTTTTTTAAACTCTGTCCTTGGTCAAAAATAATAATGGATTAAAATATATGTTGTTATGAATTATTTACCTATTCAAGGCTCCAATCACTTCACATCAAATATTCTACTTTGAAATGTTTTGAGAGAAAATATTGCATATTTTGTGTTTCCCATAAAATACAGGTTTTCTTGGACAAAAAGGGCATAAAACAAACAAATAAAAAAACTGAAAAAACAAAACTTAAAATTTTTAGTATGATTTTTTTAACTTAAAAACTATCATTGCTCAAAAAAATATTATAAATCAAAATCAATGTTATGAATGTTTGGCCTGGTCAAGGCTATAATTACTTAACATCAAATATTCCACTTTAAAATATTTTGGGAGAAAATATTGCATATTTTATGTTTTTGCCATACAATAAAAGTTTTCTTTGACAAAAAGGGCATGATAATAAAACAAAAAAGTTATATTTGACGGCTAGATGTGAACTTGATCTAGAGATCAAAGTGTTGAAAGTAAAAAAAAACAAAAAAACATGATTTATTTTTAACATTTTTATGAGTGGGACCCTTTTAAATCACCGAGAGTTTTAGTGGGATTCTTTTGTTGTTGTCATCGCTCAAAAAATTATAGTGAATCAAATTCAATGTTATGAATTATTGACGTATTCAAGGTTCCAAGTACTTCACATCAAATATTCCACTTTGAAATATTTTGGGGGAAATTGTTGCATATTTTGTGTGTTTGCCATATAATACAGGTTTTATTTGACAAAAAATGCATAAAACAAACAGATAAAAAACTACTAAATAAAATATAATAAAATAAAACAAAACTTATAATTGATGGATAGATCTGAAGTTGATCTAAAGACTTAAGTGTTGAAAAAAAATAAAAAAGACGACTTTTTTAACACAAGTCGTCGCTCAAAAAAATAATAATGAATCAAAATCAATGTTATGATTTAATGACTTTTTTACAATTCCAACTACTTCACATTTAATATTCCACTTTAAAATATTTTGGGGAAAAATATTGCATATTTTGTGATTGCTAGTATATAAAAAACAAAGTTTTCTTTGACAAAAAGGGCATAAAACATGTCGGATAGATCTGAAGTTAAACTAAAGCAGTGGTTCTCAAACTTTCTTTCACTAAGTACCACATCAGAAAAATACCACCATAATGACCAACATTAAAATACAATAGCGTAGTAGGCCTTAATCTTCATTAAAAACAAGGTAATAGTTTTATCTGACAAGTATATTTAATATTTTGGCCACTGTAACATTACACACAGTTTGAACAGTAACACATTGTTTGAATATTTAATCAAGTGATTTTTTTTTTGTGTACCACTAGTAAAAAACAGGGTTTTCTTTGACAACAAGGGCATTAAAACAAAACAAAAAAATGACTTTATAGCGACAGATAGACCTGAAGTTGATCTTGAAATTTAACACTAAATAATAATAAAGATTATTGATATATGACTTATTTTTAAAACATTTTTGACTTAGTCCATTCTGAGTCCACGGTACCAAACTTGAGGGAAGCCCTAAAGGCTAAACAAATGAAAAAATTATATACATTGTATTGGTTTTGAAAATTAAATATATCAAAATGGCCCCCGCTTGCTTTAACTTTTCAGTGTGCGGCTCTTCAGTGGAAAAAGTTTGGACTCCCTTGCGGTATATATGAACATGTTGTCAGTCTAGACTCAGTCCAAAGTCCCACCCATGACGTGTCTTTAACGTGTTCACGTTTTATTAAATTAGCAAAACAAATAAATCAAAGATTAGCACAACATTTGTAGTTATATACCGTATTTTTCGGATTATAAATCGCAGTTTTTTTCATAGTTTGGCCGGGGGTGCGACTTATACTCTGGAGCGACTTATGTGTGAAGTTATTAACACATTACCGTAAAATATCAAATAATATTATTTATTTATTTTGTCACACACACACGTCAACCAATAAAAATTTGGCGGGGGCGAGTCATGTGAAAAAAAAGATGCTACCTGCTACTTCCGTACCTATGAACATTTATCATTTCAACATTGGCGGTAACTTATAAAAACTGAGAAGGGCTGAACAAAAATGGCACCGAAAAGGAAATCATATACTGCAGGTTACAAGCTGCAAGTAGTGAAATATGCAGCAGAAAACGGCAATCGAGCAGCAGAAAGAAAGTTTGGAGTACGCGAGAAACTTGTAAGGGACTGGCGAAAAGCGGAGGCTCCTCTTACTGAAATGAAGAAAACTAAAAAAGCTCATCGCGGGCTAAAAGCTAGGTGGCCACAGCTCAAGGAACGAATTCACAAATGGGTGCTTGAACATCGTGCTGACGGGAGAGGCTTGTCAACCGTACAGTTGCGTAGTTGCCAAGGAGATGAATATAAATGACTTTGCTGGAGGACCTTCTTGGTGTTACCGCTTCATGCAACGCAATCGCCTCTCTATCAGAGCAAGGACAACGATGTCCCAAAAACTGGGGCGGCATGGCGTAGTGGGTAGAGCGGCGTAGTGGGTAGAGCGGCCGTGCCAGAAACCTGAGGGTTGCAGGTTCCCTCCCCGCCTCTTGACATCCAAATCGCTGCCGTTGTGTCCTTGGGCAGGACACTTCACCCTTGCCCCCGGTGCTGCTCACACTGGTGAATGAATGATGAATGAATGATAGGTGGTGGTCAGAGGGGCCGTAGGCGCAAACTGGCAGCCTTGCTTTCCTCAGTCTACCCCAGGGGAGCTGTGGCTACAAATGTAGCTTACCACCACCAGGTGTGAATGAATGATGGGTTCCCACTTCTCTGTGAGCGCTTTGAGTATCTAACGATAGAAAAGTGCGATATAAAATCGAATCCATTATTATTATTATTAAAAACTGCCAGCAGACTTCCAATCCAAGGTAGACAGTTTCCGTGAGTTCATTGAAAAGCATGTAAGTGAGCGCATATTAAGATGGACGAGGTCCCCCTCACATTTGACATTCCCATGGGCCGAAGTGTTGCAGAGAAAGGGCAAAAGAGTGTCGATATCATAACAACTGGTCATGAGAAATCACACTTCACAGTGGTGCTGGCATGTTGTGGAAATAGATCAAAATTGCCACCAATGGTCATTTTCAAACGAAAAACCATGCCAAAAATTAAATCCCCCTCAGTTGCAGTCGCCGTGAATGAGAAAGGGTGGATGGATCAAGAAATGATGAACCTATGGCTTACAAAGTGCTACATTAAGCGTCCGGATGGCTTCTTTAGAGCACGCAAAGCTCTGCTTGTGATGGATAGCATGCGAGCGCACATCACGCCACAATTAAAGTTAAAGTTAAGTTAAAGTACCAATGATTGTCACACACACACCTTTGATCACCCCCTGGGAGTTGAGGGGAGCAGTGGGCAGCAGCGGTGCCGCGCTCAGGAATCATTTTTGGTGATTTAACTCCCAATTCCAACCCTTGATGCTGAGTGCCAAGCAGGGAGGTAATGGGTCCCATATTTATAGTCTTTTGTATGACTCGGCCGGTCTCAGGGCGGACACTCTAACCACTAGGCCACTGAGTAGGTAAAAAATAAATTAAAAGTTTTAAACTCCATACCTGCCATCATCCCCGGAGGCTTAACCAAAATACTCCAGCCACTTGACATCTCCATGAATAGGAGATTTAAGGCAGTCCTGCGCAACCTGTGGGAGCAGTGGATGATGGATGGAGAGCACAGCTTCAAAGTTCACGGCAACCGGGAGAATGCGTCATGCAACTTTTCTGGATGGCATTGGATGGATCGACAAAGCATGGGCTTCAGTGACAACCAAAACCATCCTGTCCGGATTCAGAAAGGCTGGAAATAATTGGAACTGCAACTGACGATGACTCTGACGTAAGCGACGTACCAATAGAAGAGGAAGCGGCGCATTGTCTACCTTTGGAGTTGGCAGAGTTGTTTAGAAGCGACACAGAGGAAGAAGATTTCATGGGATTTAGCGATTAGGAGTGACAGATTGTTTGGTAAACGTATAGCATGTTCTTTATGTTATAGTTATTTGAATGACTCTTACCGTAATATGTTACGTTAACATAGCAGGCACGTTCTCAGTTGGTTATTTATGCGTCATATAACGTACCCTTATTCAGCCTGTTGTTCACTATTCTTTATGTATTTTAAATTGCCTTTCAAATGTCTATTCTTGGTGTTGGATTTTATCAAAATAATTTCCCTCCAAAATGCGACTTATACTCTAGTGCAGGGGTCGGCAACGCGCGGCTCCTGAGCCGCATGCGGCTCTTTGATCACTCTGATGCGGCTCAGCTGCATACTTGCCGACCCCCCCGATTTTCCCGGGAGACTTCCGGATTTCAGTGCCTCTCGCAGAAAACTCCCGGGATTAATATCCTCCGATTTTCACTCTTACAATAATAATAAGGGCGTGCCATGATGGTACAGCATTTAGCGCCCCCTATAATGGCTTCCTCCCACCTCCAAAGACATGCACCTGGGGATAGGTTGATTGGCAACACTAAATTGGCCCTAGTGTGTGAATGTGAGTGTGAATGTTGTCTGTCTATCTGTGTTGGCCCTGCGATGAGGTTGCAACTTGTCCAGGGTGTACCCCGCCTTCCGCCCGATTGTAGCTGAGATAGGCTCCAGCGCCCCCCGCGACCCCGAAGGGAATAAGCGGTAGAAAATGGATGGATGGATAATCTGTATGAACAGCGTGCCAGCCCAGCCTTTTGTTGTATGCATCTTCTGCTTGTTCGCGTAAGTGACAGCAAGGCATACTTGGTCAACAGCCACACAGGTTACACTGACGGTGGCCATATAAAACAACTTTAACACTCTTACTAATAATGCGCCACACTTTGAACCAAAACCAAACAAGAATGACAAACACATTTCGGGAGAACATCTGCACCTTAACACAACATAAACACAACAGCACAAATACGCAGAATCCCATGCAGCCCTGACTCTTCCGGGCTACATTATACACCCCTGCTACCACCAATCGTCTAAGTATCAAATGGTGTCTGAGGCCAAAAAATGTGATTGAGACATCCCAACTAGTCTTCTATATATTAGATATGACTATAATATTTAGATGTTTTTAAATTGATGCACGTCTGTCAGTGCACTTCAACAAGTACACTAAGTACAGTGAAGTGCTGTCCCTAAATGATTACTCCTACCGGAAATGACAATCGCAATATTTAAGTGCTTTTTCTTCCTCTCTTTTTTTAATGGTGAATTGCAACCACTCAAGTTAGCCCCTCCACTTCCATGATGTAGCCAAGACGGCGATGATTAAGGGATCCATATTTGCACACTCAGCATTTAAAAGTGCATAAATGCGCTGATTGAAACACTTTTTTTATTAGTTACTTTAAAAAAAAAAAAAAATTTTAATTTTATATTAATGTATTTGTATATTTTTGTATTTCCATCCATTTTCTACCGCTTATTCACTTCAGGTTTGCGGGGGGCGCTGGAGCCTATCTCAGCTATTTATTTATTTATTATTATTATTATTAATTTATTATCATCCCTCAAAATGTATTTTCTTTTTTATTAATGTATTACATTTTTTTGTATTTATTATTATTATTTATTTTTTTATTTTTTTCTCGCTGCCCTCAGTCTCCTCTTGGATAGATTGCAGAAAAGTAGCAATGTCTAAGGAGGAAGTTATCCGTCAGGTGCTGCCACCTACAGGCGATGGCCTTGTGTGGCCGAGAAACGTTGGCGGCAGATTGTGGTCTTTTGAGCGTGCCGGGAGAGACGCGGTGGCAAACATGGCGGCCGTGATGGATTCCACGAGAGACGAGTTCACCGAGTTTGTCTGCGTGTTACCAAGACAGAAGGAGCAAGGCGGTGAATAAAAAACGGAGCACGTGTCGTGTTTTGCTGGAGAGAGAAGATTCTAGAAAGTGTGACGCACTTCACACCATCCTTTTGCTTGAACTGCTCCCAAAAAGTCTCCCAGAATCCTTTTGGGGCCCAGAACACGCCATCTGTACACTCGGCCATCTTGTCAAACAAGCGTCCTCAGCCCAGTCAGTGCACTATTTAGATGGTGCAGCAGGTGGCGCTGTCTTCCTCCTAAACAGACAGCAGCTTTTAATGGCTAATTAGCGTTAGCAGGACTTATATTTCTACACACTTTAATGCAGGGGTGTCCAAACTTTTTACACAGAGGGCCGCACACTGAAAAATGAAAGCATGCGCAGGCCATTTTGATATTTTTTATTTGAAAACCAATACGATATATCGATTTTTTTTAACCTTGAGGACTGTCCTCAAGTTTGGTGCCGGGGACCCGCAAAGGTCTCAGTAATAAAAATGTTACGAATAGGGCATATGTAGATCAACTTTAGCACTATCTCTCAATAGAAAGCAAAAAAAGTTTTTGAGCAATGACAGCTTAAAAAAAAAACTTTTTTTTTTATTTTATTTTATTTTTTTAACTTTTAACACTTAAATTTCTAGATCAACTATAGATATCTACTCATTGATTATAAGTTTAAATTTATTTATTTAATTGTAATTTGTTTGTTTGTCTTATAACCTTTTTGTCAAAGAAAACCTTGTTTTGTATATGGCAAAACACAAAATATACAATATTTTCCCAATAATTCGAAGTGGAATATTTGATGTGAAGTAATTGTAACCTTAAATAGATCAATATTTCATAACAACATTGATTTTGATTCATTATTATTTTTTGAGCAATAGCAGTTTTTTTGTGGGTTTTTTTTTAATCCCACTAAAATTCTTGGGGGTATCCCTAAGAATTTTTGTGGAATTATTCGTCGGATTATACATTTTTATTGTTTTTTATGGGTTTTTTTGGTTTGTTTTTTGCAATTTTTATTAAAGAAAACTTTGTTGTTTTTTTTTATATGAAAGACACACAAAATATGCAATATTGTTTAGTTGTTGTTTTTTTAAATTTCAATACTTAAATCTCTAGATCTACTTCAGATCTATCCGCCAATTAAGTTCCTAATATAATGAAAATGTTGTGCGTTTGTTTTATTCCCTTTTGTCAAAAAACGTTTTTTATGGTTTAAACACACAAAATATGCAATATTTCCCCCCCCCCCAAACATTTCAGACTGGACTATTTGATGTAAAGTCATTTGGGCCTTGAATAAGTCAATAATTCATAATAATATTGATTTTGATTCATTATTTTTTTGGGGGGATTAATGACAGTTTTAAAGAAAAAAAACAGCCTGCATGGCAGCTTTGTGTTATTCGAGTCAACAATGCAACTTTTTCTCGTTACATTTCACCTGTTTGCTCTTTTATTCCACTTTTATGTCTCTTTTAGAATGTGCCGCAGGCTGTTAAAATTGCGAGTGGCAAACAGCCCCCGGGGCCGCACTTTGGTCTGCCCTGCTTTAATGCAATGAAAAGCAGTTGTTTTGTGCGTCTAAAGTATGGATGCTACACACACACTACAGCAATCAGAGTGATGTGTACCGCGTCTCTTTGTTGATGCGTTGCCATGGATACTGCATTGCTGCATCATTACAGCAATTAGATGAATTGCACATTTGACAACTGCTGCCAGTCAGTCAGGGTGTCGGCCTCACGCCTGTCATGGCGGTGCTCTGTTAACCTTCGGGCAAATGCACACAAACACTCTCTGGGTTGTTGCGCAATAAAGAAATAATTTCAGTTGCGACATAAACATAATGTTTGACTTTGTGACCATGATGTTGAAAGAGTCAAGCCAGGCCAAACTACTTAAGTAGAATTTCATATTTTATTGTGTATTATCTTTTAGTGTTTTTAAACTACTGTAAGTCTTGCACTATTTGCACGATCCAAATAATTTGTGATTGTAAAGGCTACGTACTTTCAAGTGGTGAACATAAACATGTCATTTCGGTAATCCGTGGGGCGGCATGGCGTAGTGGGTAGAGCAACCGTGCCAGAAACCTGAGGGTTGCAGGTTCGCTCCCCGCCTCTTACCATCCAAAAAAATCGCTGCCGTTGTGTCCTTGGGCGGGACACTTCACCCTTTGCCCCCGGTGCCACTCACACCGGTGAATTGAATGATGAATGATAGGTGGTGGTCGGAGGGGCCGTTGGCGCAAATTGCAGCCACGCTTCCGTCAGTCTACCCCAGGGCAGCTGTGGCTATGAAAGTAGCTTACCACCACCAGGTGTGAATGAATAATGAGTTCTACATGTAAAGCGACTTTGGGTACTTAGAAAAGCGCTATATAAATCCCAGGTATTATTATTATTATTATTAATCCAGGTCACAGCAGACACAAAACACTATGGTTGTAGTGTAAGTGCTATAAAAATAGAGACTAAAAAATAAAAAGTTACTCAGTACTTGAGTAGTTTCTTAACTGAATACTTACTCAAGTAACTATTTGGATGACTGTTTTCTTTAACATTTGCTTAAGTCATATTGCTGTAATACTTTCACTTCAGTATATTTTTTGGCTACGCTGCCCACCTCTGATAGTTTTGCACATTTGCTGTGTTTGTGTTGGGTTGCAAAATGTCAAGTCATCCAAAGTTAAAATTGGAAATCTTTTATTCACGTACATTCTGGGTGCCTGACTCATAAAAAATCTGTAAAATTCTATTAGTTTTTTGGAACTGTTCTGTTATTATATTGCTATAACCTTAAATAACACATGTATTTGCTTCTGGACACATTTTAGAATTGTGGTCCACAAGTCAAAAAGTCTACACGCTTTTTTTTTCTTTTTAAAATAATTTTAAATAGTCTGCACACTTTTTTTTTAGTAATAATGTGGTAGTAACAAGTGTGAAGACTTTAAAAAAGAAAATAATACAAAAAGTGGAAAGACTTTTTTCTTAAATAATAATGATAAGAAAAAGGTGCAAACTTAGGAAAAATAATTGCAAAATAATGTATAATAAATGATAATATTTTCGAATAATCATAAAAAAATGTTAACAAACATCTTTTTTTAATTATTTTTTGTAAAAAGTCTGCACATTATTATCTAAAAAAGTCTGCCTTTTTTTTTTATTATTTAAAGAAAAAAGTGTCCAGACTTTTATTTACATTTTGTTTTGGAAGTCTGCAAACTTTTTTATTATTTAAAAAAAGTTTGCACTTGTTTTATTATTGTTTGAAAAAAGTCTACATACTTCTATGTCGTTTAAGTAATTAAAGTCTGCACACTTGCTTTAAAATAACAAAAAAGAGTGCACTTTTTAATAAAAAATGTAAAAAAAAAAGTGTGCAGACCTTTTTTGTTAAATATCATTGTTAAACAGTGTGTACCATTTTTTCCAAATAATAATCATTGGAAAAAATCTGCATTTTTTAATATTAATGAAATAGTGTTTTTTTTTATTTTTTTAATGTGCAGAGTTAAAAAAAAAAAAAAAATTCATTAAAAAAAAAAATGTTGCGGTCTTTTTGTTAAATAACACTTTAAAAAAAGGTGTGCACACTTCTTTTCAAATAAAAGTCATTTTAAAAAGTCTGCACACTTCAAAAAATATATATTATTGTTTTTTTAATATAAATGAAATTTAAAAAGTGTGCAGACTTAAAAAAAAAATGTTTTAAAGTGTGCAGACTTTTTGTCAAATAACAATTTAAAAAAGTGTGTACATTTTTTTCCAAATAATAATCATTAAAACAAAAGTCGGCACACTTTAAAAAAAAATTTATTATTGTTTTGTAATGGTAATGAACATTTATTTTAAAAAACGGGTAGCAACTTTTTTTTAATAATAATAATTTAAACAAATTGTGCAGACATTTTTTTTTAAATATAGATTTAAAAAAAAGTGTGTACACCTTTTTTTAAACAATAATCATTTACAAATTCTGCACACTTTTTTCCCCCAATAAAAATCATTTGTAATATTGTTTTGGTTTTTTTTCAATGTTGTAGCTGAGATAGGCTCCAGTGCCCCCCGCGACCCGAACGGAATAAGCGGTAGCAAATGGATGGATGGATGACATTTTTTAAATAATAATAAATAATAAAAACAATTTAATTAAAAAAAGTGGTCAGACTTTTATTTCAAACAGTAATCATTAAATAATTCTGCACTTTTTTCCCAAATACTAATCATTAAAACAAGTCTGCACACTTAAAATGTGTATGATTATTTTTAAAATATAATAATCAAAAAAGTGGGCAGACTTTTTGACTGGTGGACCACACTGTCTTCTAAAATAGTACATTCCTGCTCTAAAGGCATTCTGGGTAATGCGTTCTGTATAAAAGTGTTTGCATGATGAAGCCATTGAGTCCGTAACAGCGCCCTCTTGTGGCCCTGCAGGAATTTGCCGTGCTGACCAAAGAGCTGAACCAGTGCAGGGAGCAACTGTTGGAGCGAGAGGAGGAGATCGCCGAGCTGAAGGCGGAGCGCAACAACACCCGAGTCAGCACATTTCCGAAACACACGTGTAATTATACTCAATATTTTTTTGTTACCGACTTACTTGTTTGTGCTCTTCAGCTGCTGCTGGAACACCTGGAGTGCCTGGTGTCCCGTCACGAGCGCAGCCTGAGGATGACGGTGGTGAAGAGGCAGGCCCAGTCCCCGGCGGGGGTCTCCAGTGAGGTGGAGGTCCTGAAGGCCCTCAAGTCCCTCTTCGAGCACCACAAGGCTCTGGACGAGAAGGTCCGAGAGCGACTGCGCGTGGCGCTGGAACGCGTAGCCACACTGGAGGATGAGCTGCAGTCGTCCTCGCAGGAAGTCCGTTTGTACACGTTGGACAAGTAGTCCCCCGCCCCACTCATGACGCCCACTCTTGATGTTGTAGGTTGTGTCGCTGCGAGAGCAAATCAAGCGCCGACAGCAAGGACTGGACAAGGAGGTGGTTTCCGGCGCACGTTCCGACATCAAAGTTCCTCATTCACTCCATAAACGTTCTCCACAGCGCCTGCCCAACGGCCCGTCCTCCATCTTGGATGACGGCGAGATTGAGCGACAGAGGGAGGGCGAGATTGAGCGCCAGAGATCGGAGCTGGGTCAGCTGAAGGAGAGACTTGCCCTCATGTGCAGACAGGTGCCGGGGGAGTTTGCGGGGGTCAGAGGTCACGACTCCATGACCACAGAGCTGACATGTCCCACGCTCTCTCACTTCCTGCCAGGTGGGAGAGATTGAGGAGCAGCTGACGTCCGCCAGGAGGGAGCTGGCCCGGTCGGAGGAGGCCAACCAGAAGCTCCAACGGGATGTGAAGGAGGTGAGAGGGGATCAGCAAAATGTCCGACTTCCTGTACGTCGTACACATGACAACCAATCAGACGCAGGTCAGGTGACACATGAAGGATGTGGGAGGGGGTAGGATAAATGTCCTACTTCCTGTAAGTTGTACAAATGACAACCAATCAGACGCAGGTCAGGTGACACATGAAGGAGGTGAGAGGGGGTAGGATAAATGTCCTACTTCCTGTATGTGGTACACATGACAACCAATCAGATGCAGGTCATGTGACACATGAAGGAGGTGAGAGGGGGTAGGATAAATGTCCTACTTCCTGTATGTGGTACACATGACAACCAATCAGACGCAGGTCATGTGACACACGTTTGTCACTGAGCAGCCATTATAATGATTTTTATTCCACACCACCATGTAGTGGATTTAAAACAACTATTTTCTTAACTCTTCATTCTGCTTCTTCTTTTCCTTCTTCTTGTCTTTCTTCTTTCTCCTTCTCTTCTTTTTCCTTTTTCTTTTTCTTTCTCCATCTCCTTTTTATCCTTTTTCTTCATCTTTCTCCTTCTCATCTTTCTCCTTCTCTTTCATCTCTTCTTTCTCTTTCTTCTTGTTCTTCTCTTTATCCCTCTCTATCTTTTTTCTTTTTCCGCCTCCTCTTTCTCCTCCGTTTCCTTCTCTCCCTTCTTCTCTTTCTTTTTCTTTTTCTCCTCTTCCTCCTTCACTTTCTCCTTTTTCTCCTCCTCTTTCTCTTCCTCTTTCTCCTTCCCTGTATCCTCCCTCTCCTTCTTTCTCATTCTCTTCCTCCTGCTTCTCATTCTATTTCTCCTTCTCCTTCTTCACCTTGACCTTTTCCTTCTCTTTCTACTTCTCTGTCTCCTCCTCTTTCTCCTTCGCTTTCCCCTTCTCCCTGTTTTCTCTTTATTTTTCTCTTTTTCCTTCTCCTCTTTCTCTTTCTCATTCTCTTCATTTTCCTTATCCTTCTCGTTCTTTTTCTCCTGCTCTTCCTCCTCCTTTGCCTTCTTCTATTTTTCTCCTCTTCTTTTTCGTTATCTCCTCCTTTCTCATTATCTTCCTCTTTTTCATTCTTCTTCTCCTTTGCCCTCTTCTCCTTGTTTACCTTCATCTTATCCTTCTCCTTCTTTTTCTCCTCTTTCTTCCTCTCTTTTGCACTTTCCTCTTTGTCTTCTCCTTCTACTTCTCCTCCTCCTTTTCCTTCCCCTCTGTCTCATTCGTTTCTTTCTCCTCCTCCTTGGTCTTATCCTTCTCTTCTTTCGTCTTCGTTTTCTCCTTCTCCTTCTCCTTTTGTTTCTCTTTCGTCTCCCCCTTTCGCTTCTCTTCTATCTCCACTTCCTCTTTGTCTTCCTTTTCCTCTTCTTCCTCCTCCTTGTCTTCCCTCTCTTTATCCTCCTTTCCACACTATTCCTTTTCATTCTCTTCTTTTTCTCCTCCTCTTTTTATTCCCTTTTTTTTTCTTCCTCTTCCATCTTTCCTGATCCTCCTTCCTCTTTCTCTTTCACCTTCCTCCTCCTTGTCTTCTTTCTCCTCCTCTCCTTCCTCTTCATTAATTGTTTTCCTCTTCTTCATCCTCTTCATTAATTGTTTTCCTCTTCTTCATCCTCTTCTTTCCTCTTCCTCTTTTTTCCTCCTGCCACATCATCACGTCTCCTTCCTGTGCAGGCGCTGTGTCAAAGAGAGGACATGGAGGAGAGGATCACCACACTGGAGCGCAGGCATGTGGTTGTTGTTGCTCCTCTCTCCTGGCCCGTCTGATGTTGTGGTGCCACCTGCAGGTACCTGAGCGCCCAGCGGGAGGCGACGTCTCTCCACGACATCAAAGACAAGCTGGAGAACGAGCTGGCCAGCAAGGAGTCTCTCTACAGACAGGTGGACCAAAGTCTAGCATGTCCGGCCACATTCCTGCTAGCGCGACATGCTACATGCCGATGTTCCTCTGCAGAGCGAGGAGAAGAACCGTCAGCTGCAGGAGCGCCTGGATGACGCCAAGCAGAAGTTGCAGCAGACCTTGCAGAGAGCAGAGACGCTCCCGGAGGTGGAAGCTCAGCTGGCTCAGAGGGTGGCGGCCCTCAACAAGGTGCGTGACGCTGAGGGACAGAATGAAAGAACTCGAACCATGTTCACGTTTCGGAGACAACCTGCCCAGTCAAGAACGTTCGCCACTCGCACGCTCAGCAGGAGCTCCTTTGCTCATGTGTGCAAGCTTTTGACTGCTGCCAGAATGTAAAGACATTTGTTCTCCTGCCAAACATCTCAAAGGTCCACAATTAGTTGATGCGTGTCGAGGCAAGATGGAGGGTGAGAGCGAGGGATAAGCGCAGCGTGTGATGTGTGCCTGATGTCAACACCGGGTCAACTAACTTTCCTCCTAACACTCAGGCCGAGGAGCGTCACGGAAACTTTGAGGAGCGCCTGCGACAGATGGAGGCACAACTGGAGGAGAAGAACCAGGAGCTGCAGCGGGTAAGTCACCACTCACCCCCCACAAAACCTCACGTCACCCTAAGTTAGTTCCATGCAGGACACACAAAGGTGCTCTGATTTCCTTCTCCTTCTTCTCTTTCTACTCCTTCGTCTCCTCTCCTGCTTCTTTTCATTCTCCTACTCCTCCTCATCTTTCTCCTTCTTACTCTCCTGTTATTCCTTCTCCTCTTTTTCCTCCTTCCCCTCTTCCTTCTTCTCCTTCTTGTCCTCCTTTTCTCTTTCATCTCCTTTTTCTCCTCCTTCTTCTCTTC